>NW_020270458.1:0-31021 GCF_002803265.2 Melanaphis sacchari | reverse complement strand
GCCGCTTCGTTCAGTTACGTATTGCTAAGGTTTCTCTCCAGAATTAAAAAGGTTGAAGACATTTTTGAGATCAACTATCCCACAGAATCGTCTCAAGGATATCGCTGTTCTTCATATCCATCGAAACGAAGATGTGGATATTGAAAAAGTCACTAATACCTTTATAAATAAAGCCAAAGTTCGTCAAAACACATTTGCATTTAAAACATTTATATTTTAATCGTTTGAACCTATAGTATAAATGTTACCGAAAACTATTATTTTATTAAATACTCGTTTTTCATTATAAATTGTCTTATATTATATTATAAAATATATGTTTTTTTGTCAGCTTGTAGACAATTGAGTATAGGTAATGAGAGGAAAAAGCCTTCTTACGAATACTTGACATTGGTAAGAGCACCCAATAGATTTTTAAAAACCTAACGCCTATGGACACGACACTCAACGTTTCCATTACAATGGGGTTTCTTCGGAACGACTTAGAGCCGAAGGTCCAAAGTAACTCGATGAGCGCAATTACACCTTCTTTTTCAAGGATTTCCATCTGTTCCCCGATTTCCTGACGATGTCGCCGTAATAATTGTAAGGCTTCACGTGTATTAGTGTGCGAACTCGGGCGTCTTGATCTCGTGGGCAACTGCTGTCTTGCTGCGAGTTTGTCGCCTTCTAAAAAGAATACGTCAGAATATTCATTACAGATCGTTTCCAATGACTCTTTTTCCTCAGAGTTTAAGTGATCCATGCGCAATGCTTTCACCAATTGATTTATTCTCGCAGCGTCCAACTCGATATTCTTCCTGAATTTCTTTGTATACTGCATATATCGACGCTTCCCGAAACTCTTTATGGATAAGTTCTTTTAGATCCGATACCTTAATGTGTTAATTCTATTCTCTGTTAGACTTATAAATGATGCTAAGACACTTTGAATTTTTACCTTCGTAACGACATTACAATACATGACTGAACTGATGATTTCTTGGTTTAATATTAGAATATCGTCCTCTGCTGGATTGTCTGATTTATTTTCTGCCAGAGTTTCTATACGAGGTTCTAAGAATATTTCTGACTCGTCCGGAATATTATTTTTACTAGTCTGGTAATTCATAATAGTTTCGTTTTCAACCATGAACGGTTTGCCCAGAATTTTGTCTTATAGAATTGGAAACTCAGAATTAACTTCTTGAAATTTTCATCTAATGATGTTCTAAGCTGAAGAAAGTTACATATAGAAAGCCACAAGTGTTTTTTTTATAATAATTAGACTTTTTAATTATAAATAATATAAATAAAGGTACCTACATTGTTTTCTAATTGGATATGAAATTTAACCATGTACGTGTCAGTTCCTATATCAAGAGCTTCATTCCAGCGTTCTAGTATTACTAAAAATAAAATAAAACACTGGTTTATATAATTGATAAATACATATTAAAAAAAGTGAAATTCGTTTTTCCATAGATATTTAATTTACAAGAATGCATTAGATGGGCGGTGATAAATATTGAATGTGAAATTTGAAGTTTCATAGTGGTGGTCTTCATCAAATACGTAGAATATATTTCAATAGAAAATTTAAGTTAATGAATAATATATATAAGATTCAACAAAAAAAAAAGTTTATTTAAACATAGAACTAGTGTTATAACTCATCTCGATATTCAAGCTGTACTCGTATATTATTTATTTCTTCAAGATAAAACAGACGTTAGCCCAAGTTACAATAATGGTGTAAAGTTGACAAAAAAATAACAATAAGATAATTATTATAAGCGCGGAATATAAAAACAAGTGAAATAGATAGAAAAAATAAAATAAAATAGAATAATAAATTTACAATAATTCTATGGTATAAATGGCAGATTTTCATTGGCTAACTTCATCATTGCGGAAATGAGCTATTTTTTAAAAATAATTTGTAAGATAATGAGGAATAAAAAAATTATATGTGGTGCGGATTCACCTAACAGGAACTTTAAAGTTAATTAGAGCATGATGGGAAGGAGAGTGGACAGAGCCTGATAAGAGCTTCTTAAGAATAATTAGATTATGACATTGGCAACGGTCAGTTAATGAGAATAAGTTAAGAAAAGGGAGAAAAAGAGTATAATCATGACGGCGCATTTTATATTCAAGACGTGTTCATATAACATAGAAATTTACGTTGAACCGTCTGAGTTGTAAACTGGCGTTAGCTGATCTCAATCAGGTTAGGTTAAGTCAGGGTTTAAGAGAACTGATGCGTTTAAAATTACCAGATATTCTTTTAACAAAACCCATTACTTTTAAAGCCTTGCAAGTAATTATATCGATTTGGGCGCGAGAACAAAGATAGGGAGTAAAAGTAAAGTGAAGATCACAAATGCTAGAATCAAAGGGAATCAAATTAGAGCTGTTCAAGTATAAGAGCTAGTAATAAGGAATGAATTATATTGAATGTCGTTGACTGGAATTTTTTACTTTTAATGTAGAACCGAGAGTTTCAGCTTAGGCAGAGGAATTGTAAAGATCACTCTGAAGATTGAGACAGTCATCGACAGTGTAAATCTTAAGAAAAATCTTCATGTCACTAGTCTACATAACTTCATTGGGGACATCTGAGGTAGATAGAAATATATCAGACTTTAATTTAATCATATCAACCCATTATGATATATTTGATAAAAATGTATTCAACCAAGAAAGCATTGGATCGCCAAATTCAAAAGCACGGAATAAATAAAGAAGATTCTCATGACTTACTAAATCAATCGTCTTAATAAAGTCGGTAAAGATGACATATAATTGTGATCGTTCGTTAAAAAACCAAGTATAAATTTACAGAAGTAGTGGTTACAAGATACCGTAGATCTTTCTGGACAAAAACCTAGCTGTACGTTGGCTAAAATCAATTTAACCGAAGACCGAACTGAGTCTAAGACTAAGAAGTCAAAGAGATTAGAAATATGTCCTAGAACTTTGATTGGTCTATAATTGGTGACTAACGAGGAGCTACCTGATTTTTAAAAGAGAGTAATAGGACCGATTTCCAACATTTCAGGGAATGTAATTTCATCAAGGGATCAACAAGGATATAAAATAATGTAGTTTGTACTGTAGTGGAAATCACTAGAAAATTCCATCGAGTCCTATTGAAAACACATTTTTTAGACAATTTAGCTTGAGGATGACATTGTCAGGGGCGAAATAACAGTTATTTGGTAAATCGAAGAATAGTATTTTTAAGGGTTGGAGGTTTGAAATAATTGATTTTGAAAAGTAAACGGAACAAAAATGTTTAGCAAACGAATTTACAAGAGTTTACAAGAGATATACACTGCATCCAAAGAAATTATGTATGGAACAGCGTACTAGCAAATTGGACTTAGACATTTACGAATAAAATGCAATATGCTAATATTTTAGTCAAAATTATAAACTGTTAAATTATTTCACTGGTTTGCTTTAAAATTCAGTATTTGAAGCTCTTTAGAATTTAGTAAAATCATTGAATATTGAATATAATTTAACGTGGTCCGTGGAAAGCATTAACAATGAAGATCAAATAATCAGATCCTAAATAAAGTTGAGGCATAATTTCCAGATTTCGATCTGACAGTCAGGTTTAACTGTAGTACTGCCACTATCATAAATATATTTATACGTGGATTAATAGTTTACATCAATTAAAAATTTGAATTATTTAAATAATTATTTAAAATTAATTTTAATTATTAAAAAATGCACCAATAAAATACCACCTTGAGAAAATTAAGTAATTGTGTATTCTTAATGTATTTAAATTATTTTTATTTATTGCACTGAGATTTATACTGTTGTCTCTCACCAATCTACGAATATACAAAACGACACATATAGCAATTCTAAACACTGGAGTACATGGAAAGCATTGATTAGAATTGCTTCAAACTGTGTAGTCACGTCTGTGAGTAAATTATTCACTGGGTTAGTTTAGATTAGGATTTCTGATAAAGTGATAACATTAAAAATTGGACTTTTGGAACAACTAGTATCAGATGATCTAATTCTGACACGAACACAGAGAAATAAGCTTAGAGAACTCTTAGAGTGACGCGGGAACCCGTTACTCGATTGAGGCAACATAATTTTAATAGAAACTAGTTCGGGATATCTCCTAGTAATGGAAAGGAAAAGATTTCGAAGCAAGCCTGATGAACCTGGTAGGATTGATTTCGAGGTTGAGATGCGACAATCAGAGAATGACATTCCCCTTCCTGCTCTGTCCAATAGACGAAGTCGTGGCCCGACAATCCAGGATCTTTCCGGATTTGGAAAGATAGGAGAAAAGACTATATAGATATAGGATTAAGGAATAGGATTAAGCGCACCCGACGTGGCATGCCTGTACTGTAAACATCCTTTGGATATCGCGGAACACACAATATCCGATTTTATGAATTGGGATCCACTCTAGATGAAAGTTAAAACATTTGTCAGCAACATTAACGTAATCCCTAGGGAGTTTAAGATCGTATGTGTGCCACGTGGTCCAACCGATGTCCTCAATTGCGAAAGTGACCTAGAAAGATTTATAGCTATATCGTCTAACGTGCCTCTAGGTCTTTTTATGATATAGTCCAGATCATATAAAGATATAAATTGCAAGGACCAAACGACGGCTGAGGTGGATGTACATTTATTATACCAATTCTTTAACTTAATGAATAAGTTGAACTAATATTTTAAGAATTAAATTCCTTTGTAAAGTTTTTTATGTTAAAGATTTTTTTTATAAAGTATGCAATCATAAAAATACTTACAAGCAGTATTGTTTGAAATTAAAGTTTCTCCTGTAAGCACAAAAAAAAAATTATTTAATCATTTTTACACATATTTTATTTTTTGTATAGTTTTAGTATGTTGCCATTTAGTAGTAATATTTTTCAGCGTAACTACCAAGTTATGGGCTCACCAATACATTAATTTAAGTCTCTACAACATGTAATTTACACCAAATTGTTGAGATAAAAATCTTTATTAAGTGTTAAACGTAAATCATAAATAAATATTTTATTAATTAGAAATATTTATTATACAAATTAATAACTCCTAGGTAATCTCGGAAACTCGTAATCTAATAATTCAACCCGATTTGTGTATATATATATTCCTTGAAGCACGGGTAGTGTTTAAACTTTCAATTTAAAATAGTGTGACTCACAAGAAAATAATAGAATTTTTTAATCCAGATTAAATTTCTTCAATACACTTTTTTGATCACTATAAGTATTTCATAGTTGACAATATTCTTTTATCCTCATAATTTTTAAGTGCTGAAACATTATGTCTTAAAGAAATCAATGAAAACATGGACCTTTATAATATTTTACTTATATTTATTAAAGTGCATAATATTTTATTTAAAATATTAAACATAATTTCAATCTCAACTACTTTGCTGGTAACAACAGCTACAAAGAGATATTTTCCTGATTTCTTAAAAGTGTTAAGAATGATTTAAAGTTAACCATGGGTGATGAATGATAACAGGTGAAGTAATCTTTTGGTAATTGATATTAAAAGCATTCTAAGCCTCTAAAAGAGATTTAAACAGAGTTGTTGATAAATTTTTACTTTTAAACAAAGCTGTTATATTTAAATAATTTAATCTAATGATTATATTTTAAGTTATCAAAAAAGTTTATTAAACATAGTCATTTATAGACGTCTTTTTTTTTTATTTTTTTATTGAAAAACAAAAATATTTTTTTTTAAGCACACAATATTTTTTGTTTATTTGATGTTGTTCTATGTAATGAATAATATTATTATATTATTAATTAAGGTCGCTTGTATAGTTTATGTTATTTAACTGTAAATACTGCTAACCGCTTATAAATCTGTATTAAAAGGTACATTTTACATATTTATTATTTTTTTTACATATAGCTTAATTTTAAATTTCTGTTTGACTTTCTAATAATAATTTAACAAAATTAATGAAAACTTATTTCTTCAGAATTTGGTTTGTGACGTTCAAATACTGGAAAATCTACCCATCATCAATTACTATAGCACTATACACGTACACGGGGCTCAATTGATTAAAGATATACAAAGCATAAAATGCAGCTCTGGTCTGATCACTCTGACAAAGACCTACATTGGCACCCGGAAGGCCTATCTTACGATTGGAGACTTAACAATCACTACAACCCTGACTAAGGGTTTCCCAGAGAGTTCAAAATTTGAACCAGACATCTGGAAATACGCGGTCAACCCTCTCTTGTCAGGCGATCTTTCCGCTGGGACAGAAATCGTTGCATACGCGGACGATATAGCGCTGCTCATCTCCGGGAAAGACTGTTCGGAATTGACGAAACGCGTTAACGCGCTGCTAGAAATAGTGTCAAGATGGCGCTCTGACAGGAAACTCACCTTCTCGGTGGCCAAGTGGCAGATCCTATGAATGAAGGTCCAGCTTAGTAAGTCCCTTGATTTGCGTCTTGGGCGGATAAGATCAAAATGACTCTCGAGTCGAAATACCTTGGGGTCATGTTTAATACGGAGATAAAACTTAGTAACCATCTAGTAGACAAAGCTGCGTCCTCGGTAGCGCTATTTAGTCGATTAAAATCCGTGGCTAAGGCAAGCTGGGGCCTTAAAGAGAAGACAACAAGGATCCTCTACAAATCAGTGTTCTGCCGCGTTTGGTGTATGGGCTGAGCGTTTCAAGATGCAGTACCGGTAAAGGACACAGGCAAACACCGCCCAAAGACGGCCGTTACTATAACGCGCAATAACGGGCGCGTAAGACCACATCGAAGTTGGCGCTCTAGGTCATTAACGGAAACCTTCTCCCTTAAATGTAGAACTAGTTTCGGCTGGCTAATGTTGAAACAGACAAGGGCACCGTTAGGAGAGTTAAAATGTCGGCGTAAGACGCTGCTGAAAAGGCGTAACAGTACCACGATACCATTATACCTCCCTAGCAAGAAAGATGAGTCGCCAATGACAAGGGTAGGTGGATGGCGTTTTGGTTCAAGACGTCCGGCTCAGAATCTAGAGGATGTGGTTCGTCCCAGACCACTTCGTCTTGCAGCTCGTGACCGGACACGGGACTTAACTAGTAGCTCCGCCGTTTCAACCTTCGAGACAAGGCAGGTTTCCCGTGCGGTCTCCCCGAGGAAACTGCTATGCATGAGCTATTTCACTGTCCAGTATATAGCCAGGAAAGAGAAGACTCGCAAATGCCGCACGAGCGGTTGGTATGGTCTGGCCATGTAATTTCGAGACCATGACCTCTACGGAGGCCATGTTCCTTGCGTTCAAAAACTTCTACCGAGAGGCCTTAGAACGTAAAAACGAAGGGATATCTCTTTGGCGTAACCCAGACCCATAATTTATCATAAAACTGCGGTGAGGCGCTTGGCTTGAGGGAGACCGTAGGTACGGCGCACTGCCAGACATGCGGACCGTCTCTCCTTTCCACATAAGCATAAATCGTTCGAGTGAGCCTAGCCGTAACGACTACCTCCCGGAAAACTGCGGCTGCGGAGCGAAATACCACGGTACCTGATAGTGAAAAGCGAAGCAGGAACCGATAGCCGGACTCAAAGGTACTAAGGTGGTGACCACAGGATCGCTGAACGTCCTCCGCACTAGGCTTGCCTAGCCGGGAGAGGGACGAGATACTCCGCGGGGCTAATTCGAAGCTCTCTCCCTATGACTTATTTATTGCCTAGACTGAGAGCTCGAACGATAAAGGCAAGACCACCCTTCGAGCGAAACACGTGCGCGTAACAACCGACTCGAGGCTTATTACGGACGAGGCACTTAAACAGAACGGCAATCTGTTAACATAAAAGGGAATCGCTGCGGTACACGTATGCGGTGTTCCGGTGATTTGCTTGCTGAAACGACAGTTGCGAGAGCCAAAACGCCAGGTTCAAACCTCGTACCACGGTACCTGAAGTAAGCCCCGTCAGGCCTGCTTGCTAATAGCACCCTGACGCTTCGGGTGACGACGGTCAAGCGGCACGCGACTGCGGGTGATCAACTTCAACGAATACCCGTGCACGTCCGAAGCGTAACCGCCGCATTTGAGGAAGACTTCGTGGCGGTTGTGAGAGTAACACTTTTGTAGAAGCGTTTGATTCGGGCGGGAAGCCGTCGGGTCCTGTCCGCGACTGCAGCTTTTTATGACGCCCAATGTGAGGTGGCGTCTCAGGCGGGTTTTCAGGGTGCCTGGCTCTCAGAAGCTCACCCTGGTTTTCACCCAGAGGAGGTAACTCCGTGATTTTATAAAAGGCTGAAATGTCTCCAGGGTAAAATCTGGAATAACTTGTCAAACTCCGCAACACACGGAAAGATGTATGCGTATATGAAGTTGGACCCCCCAAATTAGTGAAAAACTTTTGAAATTTATTGCAAACAATTGTAAATTAATTGAAAATTATTGTATATTCAATACTCGAATTTGTAACCGCCTTCGGCCGTTGAGTCAAACATGAGTTTCGAGGCGATAATTTCAATTCTAAACCTGTCTGATCATTTCCGAACTAATCAGTGGCGGCTCGTGGGTGTTTAATGAAGTAGTGCACATTCAAAAAAATATAAAACTAATATAATATATATACAGTGAAACCTCTGAATAGCGGACACTCTCGGTCGCCGAAATTTTGTCCGCTATTTAGAGGAAAACATTTTTTTTAACAAATAAATAAATTCAATAATTTTATTTTATATTATTTTTACATTAATTGAATACACGATAAAACTAACATTTATGAAAAAAAAACAGTTACCTAAATTTTTATTTTATTTTTACATTAATTAAATACATACATCTTAAAAAAATAAAAACTAACATTTCTGAAAAAAATCTGTTACTTTAGTTTGTTTACTACTTGCAGGCGTAGTTATTTCGTATGTTAAGGCATTTTCTAATTGGACTGTGTTTGAGAACAATGAACTATTCTGCACCTCGATAGAAGAAATATATTTACGTATGTCTTTTACTGCTAGCAATGCCTCCCGTAGACTTCCTATTTTTGGAATTTCTTGATCTTCGGACCCATCATTTTCTTCATCACTTTCTTCTTCATTTTGTGTAGACATGCTCGTAGTATCAGATGAATTTTCGATATCGGCGTCGTAAGTCTCTACGCAATCGTCTAGTGTTATGTAGTCATTTTCCGTAATTGTATTGTCAATCACTTTAATAAGATTGCCAAGTTCTTCTATTGGTGTAAGTAGATCATCAACGTCTGTAACATTGTTATTACGGTGCCTAAAGCCGGACCGCAAAAAGCATTTCTTCACTGTTTCGGGTTGAATGTTTTTTGAAGATGAAGACACCCAGTAAATTGCATCCAACACGTTGATAGGTTGACTTGAATTGGCATCCAAATCGGCAACAGCTTTACGTAACAACTGCGTACGATATAATTTCTTAAACTGATGGATTACTCCTTGGTCAAGCGGTTGACAATGAGATGTCATGTTAGGTGGAAAAAACACAAGTTCAATATTTTTCATTTTCAAATGTGGATGAGGAGCCGCGTTGTCTAAAAAGAGTAAAACTTTTCTTTTATTTTGACCCATTCTGTTATCAAATTTCATAAACCACTCAGTCATTATTTCAGTCGTCATCCAGGCTTTTTTGTTCCAATACCAATCGACGGGAAAGTTGTTAATATCCAATTTTTTGAAAGCTCGTGGACGTTTAGCTTTGCCTATGACGACTGGCCGTTCAAACTCACCCAACATGTTAGAACACAAAAGTACAGTTAAACGTTCTTTTGAAATTTTTCCTCCGGTACATATCTCATTTTTAAACGCCATGGTTTTATCAGGTAGAACTCTATAAAACAATCCCGTTTCATCTGCATTAAAAATATCGCATTCTGCGTAATTTGCTATAATTTCGGGTATTTTTGCTTTCCAGTTATTGACGGCCTCTTCATCAACACTTGCTGCTTCACCACAAACTGATTTAAAAGAAATATTATTTCTTTTCCGAAATTTTTCAAGCCAGCCATTAGAGCAGTGGTTTTCAAACTGGGTGCCGCGGCACACCAGTGTGCCGCGAGTATGCACTAGGTGTGCCGCGGTTTTTCCATAAATTACCGATTGCATTGAATTGCGATATAAGAAAATAAATGCTTTCAATCTCTATGGATTTGATATATATTTATATTATACTGTAATTGTAATATTAATAAATAAATAATAAAAATTTCTAATTAAATGTATATAAAATTATAATTAATTCAAAACAATTTTGTTCATCTAAAAAAATGTCAGTGTGCCGTGAAAATTTTTTGAAGTGTACGGTGTGCCGTGTATAAAAAAAGTTTGAAAACCACTGCATTAGAGCCTTTAAAATCAAATCCGTGCATTTCAGCGATTTGCTTACTTTTTTCTTGAAGCATCGGTCCTGAAACAGGAAGATTTTTTTCTCGTAATTTTGAAAACCAGTTTAATACTTCATTGTCGATTATAGAGGTTTCTGTTTTTTGTAGCTTTGTCCATTTCCGTTTCTCTTCTCCATTTTCAGCCCAAATTTTGTAAAGAGCGTCTTTATTTGCTATAATATCAGCAATTTGTGTTTTACTAACACTAAATTTGTCTGCTAATGCACGAACGCCCATTGTATTTGATGTTCGAAATTCCAGAATGTCTATTTTTTCTTTTAAAGTTAATCGTTTTCTTTTGCTAGCCATAGCGCAATAAAGTTCGTATAAACAATACGTATAATAAATTCGCACTACAATAAACGTTGGCATCACAAACACAACTAAACGTACATAGGAGATAGGACAATGCATTATAGTTATAATACTTCGTTGACGCGATAATATTTCAATGACTGAACGGATAAGATAAGATTTTTATATACAGTATAATAATGTACACATAAGATGACTTAATAATTCAGGTTTTTATTCAGGTATTCCAAAATAATTCTTAATTTAAGATAAAAATAACTAATATCAACGTCATAAAAGTGTCCGTTATTTAGAGTGTCCTGTATTTAGAGGTTTTCCTATACATAAATAGTGAAAATGTTCCCGTCCCCGAAAAAACGTCCGCTATTTAGAGGTGTCCGTTAAGGGAGGTTTCACTGTATATATATATATATATATATAATTACTTTTTCTTTTGCTTATACCTATTTTTACAAGTATAATAACAATAAATACATAATAATAATAATAATAAATTTTCAAGTAAAAATACTATGACAAAATAGATACAAATTATTATATTTCAGGTACATGTTTATATGTTAAATCGATTCTCCTTTCTTTTTTTTCTGCAAATCTGTTGATTACTTCTTCATTGAAGTTTGGAATGTCGTTGATCATCCGTTTTTCGATCGATAACATTGCTAGTGCTGTAAGTCGATCTTTTGTCATTGAATTTTTCAAAAATGTTTTAATACGTTTCAATGTAGAAAACGATCTTTCGGCTTCAGCTGTAGTCATTGGAATAGTTGAAATTATTTTTAAAAGTTTGTAGCTTTCAGAAATATTAGTGTTAAATTATTTTCAATTATTAATTTCAATAAATGAACTGATGAATTTATATCACGGAAATCGGTTCTTTTGTAGAACAGTTGTAGTTCAGTTTTAAGTTTAGTAACATCCAAAAAAGGATATGCTTCAATAATTTTCTTAAAATGGTCACTTGGGAAGTTATTTTCGTATATAGGAAATTTGGTAGAAAAAAATAGGTGCGAAGCATTTAAGTGATTTTTATAATCAAACCGTTCTTTAACGTTGACAATAAAAATGTCACATACTTCTTTTGCAGCGATTTTTCTTGTTTCAATAGTATTATCATGTCTTCGTTTTTTCGTTAGTTGATTTTGAGAGTTATCAAAGATGTTATCGATATTCTGTCTTTCTTTTAATATATTTTCTTCGAACCGAAAAATTGCCTTTGAAAGTTTTACAGGATCCATAGTTTGTTTTGTAGCTGATTATATAGAATATCAACATGGAGCATTAAAGAATGAAACACCCTTAACCAAAATATAAATATATCATTAATTAACAACCGATGCAAAGCTCCAGCTTGATTAATTGTTATGGTTTGATTAAATGTTGATTCAAATTTCTTTCATACATTCAATTAACGACTCAAGATTCTCATACACAGTATTTACTATTCGACTTTTAAAATTCCATCTAATATTAGATGATCGAGGAACTCTGTGTTTAACAATTTTATCTAAAACCGTAACCCGCTGCGGACTGTTGAAAAAAAAATTCTTATATCACGATTTTGTGAAGTTGCCTGAATTAAAATTAAATTAAGCTGATGAGCATAGCAATGTATGAAATGTGCATTTTTATAGCTATTGTTTATTATTTTTTGTACACCATTGAGACGTCCACTCATCACATTTGCGCCGTCGTAACTCTGACAAATCAACATATCTGGTGACTCTAGGACTTTTTCCAAATTGAATATTATACATTCAGACAACAATTTCGCATCGTGTCCAGTAGGATTGAAAAATCCCCAAAGTCTTTCTACTGGTGTTCCATCCGATAGTAAATATCTAAATATTATTGACAATTGAAACTCAGCAGATACATCAGTTGTTTCGTCAGCCATTACAGAAATATATTCTGCTTGTTTTATTTCATTTTTAATTCTTTGTTGACATACAGCTAAACAAAATTTTAGTAAATCATTTTGGATTGATTTGGATAAACCTTTAAATACCGAAGAGTTCTCAATATGACATTTTAGTACCGAATCTAACTCTGAACTAAAGCTTATAAGACCTCGAAATACGCCAGGATTTTCTGAATTTGATTTTTCATCGTGACCTCGGAATGCAAGCTCAAATGCTCCACAAAATTTAATACAATTTATGATTTTATTCAATATATAACGATTATGACTTATTTTTTCATTGTATTGTTTGATATTCAACAGATACGCACTAGAAAGTTGTTGTCTTATGTCTTATTTTCCTAATAGTTTTAAATTTAATTGAGAACTTATGTGTATCATTGATTTTTCGTGTGTTTTGATTTTAGAATTTAAATGAATTAAATCGTTTATTCCATTCTTTACCAAGCGGCATTATTAGATTTTTGACCAAAAAGTAAACAGGGAAAACAATACAAACGATTTGTTTCTGAATAACCACAAATCCAGTCATTGGTTTTATATATATCATTTTTAAATTGTCTTACATAATCTCTCGTTTTACATTTAGTTATTTGTTTAATATTTAAATCTGAAGTAGGCCTACCTGTATTTTTTATTTCAATCTTTTTCTCCAACAAGATTGATGAAAAATTACATTGCAGTATTTGCTGCACTGAGTTCATTTTAAAAATTGAAAACAAATACACGAATAATAAATAATAATATATTAATATACGTTAATGTCGGTCGTCAATAAAAAAAATAGAAACATTATTGTCACGATTAATGTTTTGAATTTCCGATAATGATCGATTAGCTAATATGATCATCTGATAATCGGAATATAATAAATGAATGTGTAAAAATAAACTATAATAACATAATAATGCCGATAACGACGCGGCGACATAGAAAATAATTCCTTGAAAACAATTTAATTGGTTATGTGCACACAAACAAATGTGCACACCAATTCCATTACAACGCGGGCTACGTGTATTGACTTGCTTTAATTTTTACACTGTACAAATGTGCACAACGATTTTATGCACAACTGCACTATTATAATACACGCCGATACCGTTCCGTCGCGGACAGCCAAACGGCCGTTTAGCAGTCAAAATAACCCAATCCAAATATTAAATATAATATTATAATATTATTATTTTCATAATATTCTGAATTTATATTTTTATATTTTGAAAATAATCCTTATCACATTACAGGTACTTAGTTGTGTAATTATGATGTATGTTTTCAATTTTTCTTAAGTTTGGGTAGGTAGTGCACGTGCACTTGTGCACATACACACGAGCCGCCACTGGAACAAATTGAAAATAATTGTAAATCCAATTCTCAAATTTGTAATTTATTAGATAACTTGTAAATCGATAAACAAAAATCGGTTGGCCAATTTCACGCATTCGCCGACTTTGACCGATCGAATTTTGACAAATTGCAATCAATTATAAATTATTTGTAAATAATTATTAATTAAATTTGTGAATTTGTAAACCACCAGAAAATCTAAACACAAAAGTCGAGGGGCCAAGTTCATGCAGTCCCCAATTTTGGCCTATCATGTTTAGCAATCTCACCAACTATACGTTGGCTGATTTTAAGTAATTAAATACTTAAGAATAATTTTGATTTTTTTTTTAATATTAGATATATGGAAGTTATAATTATTTCAAATTTAATTTTACCCTTTCATTGCTTATAGCTATTAGATAATTTGTATCATCTACTCCCTTTAAAAACCTTTTTGGGCAAATTGTATTAAAAATGTATTATATTATTAACATATTATAATTACTTGATTCGCTGTATTGATCTTATATAAATTATACTGTTACCTACTCACTGATATTTTTTTGAGCTGTGCACCTCAAAGTAGCTCAATGAACAGCGATTTTTATATACCGAATTTCGATTTTGATGTATTAAAAAATCTATGTTTATTCTATTTAAATCACGTTTTTGCATTAATTTATATCACTCATATATTACACATTATATTTTTTTATACAATTTATACAATTTATACAGCTACTATTTTATTTCGAGTCACAAGGTTGGTTTTCACAAGGAAATACGTATTTTTAGAGAAGAAAATAGTATATATTTAGTTTTAAATATCCACAATTATACAAGTATATTATTTACAGGAGTATTTACCAAAAACAAATCAAATCAAACAATATTTATAGAAATTATTGTTTAACGGAATGTTTAGTTTTTTAAAATAATAATTTCATATATCGAGCCTTTCGTATGCGTGTGTTGAAATGACACGTATTGTTGAGGTCAGGCATTTGTTTTTTGTTTTAAACTTGTATACCTAAATATTTGTATTATTTATATCCAGTAATTAAAGTCTTGCAAAAAATATCAGTAAGGCTAAAGATGTAAATAATTTTAAACAAAGTTAAATGAATGAATTAATTAAATTGATCTAACGTTACTAAATGAATTGTATTAAAAATGTATTAGATTATAGACATGTTATAATAACTTGAATCGCCAAAATTGAAAAATTAATAGAAATTTTATTAAAAAGCCCGAGTACTTTTTATGCATTGGTATTGAAATATTCATTATAAAATAAATGCAATATTTTCAGCAAAAATTATAGAAATCTACCACAATACTTAAGTTGTTATAGACTATCGTCATTTTTATGTATTAAATCAAAATTCGAACTTTAAATGCTTGAAAATAAATTGTAATTATAAATTTTAAATATTTTTTAACTACCATTGTAAAAATTAAAGATCGTATTTTAAATAAAACTCGTGTTGCTATTTTCAACGTATGCATGCAATCGATGTGTGTCCACAAATCATTACTTGATTGATTAAATATCAAAGTTTTATAATGAATATTTTTAAATATTCTGACGTTAGTGCATGTCCTAATTTTTTTTGCATATATTACAAAAAACCGTTCAATATATACCTAACGATCCAAAAAGGAAAAAAAATAGAATATAGGTACGTTTATATAATACTAGCCGACCCGGCACAGCTTCGCCCGTGATTGGTTGTTTATTTTGCCTTCGGACCATGATATGAAGAATTTTTTATTCAAATATTATTGTTTGATGTGATCGGCAAGTAAATATAAAAAAACGGTTAATGAAAACGGATTGAAATTTTTCTAGCGTTATAAATGATAAAAATAAATACAGATAAAAAAGAAATAATTTATGGTTGATAAAGAATTTTATTGAAGTTGATGAAGAAAAAAAAAGAAAAAAAAAGAATTAAAATAAGAATTTTATAAGACTTCTGAGTGTATGATGTTTTTTGTTATATTTCCTGTTGAAATTAAAATCATAAGATGATTCGGTCCCCAGTTCGAGAAAATGCCACGTATAATTGGCCATGTGAAAAGCACTCTGTACGAAGATCTACGCCAACGTACTTGAATGTTTGTCCTTGCGCTTTGTTTATGGTAATGGCAAAAGAAACTTTAACCGGGAATTGAAGCCGTTTGAAAGAAAACGGCAAGTCAGAGGGAATCATGGGAATTCTTGGAATAAATGCAATTTCTCCTTTCGCTGGCCCTGTAAGAATTACGGCTTCTATAATATTAATTCGCAACGATTTTATTTGTAATCTTGTACCGTTACATAAGTTCGGTGGTTGAAGATTACGTAATAATGTAATTGGAGCACCAATTTTTAATTTTAGCTTATGAGGAGGAGATCCCGAAGGAGAAAGATAATTGAGAAATTCTTGTGGATAATGAATAGCATAATCTGTTGATAACTGTATCAATAGATAGATATTCACGTGAGTGTTCATCGAATTTTAAAAGGATAATATCATTAATTTCTCCTGCTGTTACATTTCTCGGAGAGATAATAGCTCTTTCACATAACCACTGATAAGATTTATTGGACAGATTTAAAATGTCAGGATAAACTGTAGAAATCAACTCTTCCACGTTATTGACCACCCGTCCGATCGTGTGATTGACAGAAATGTAACCATTTTCATTTTCTAAAGTTTCGTTTCCAATTTTCAACAACTGTGCTGGAAAAATATCGTCCCCTCCGCATAAATAAACTCTCATGTTTGTTCGGAAATAAAGTTTTTCAACATAGTTCCATATAGGGGAAGATTTTAAGCAAGCATTAACAACATCAGCTCGAGTACCTTTATCATCATAATTATGTTGCGGAATCTAAATCCTCCTAAATTGTGTAATGGTACACGATTGTCCGTCAAGAAACTGATGAACAATGTAATACAATCAACGATCATCAAGGGCAATTTCAAAAGGGAAGAAGTCCTTATCCCACGAATTCCGACCATTCCAACAGATCTTTCATTTCAGTTTAAGCGGATTCAGTTTCCTGTTAGATTGGCTTTTGCGATGACAATCAATAAATCGCAAGGCCAATCGTTGGAAGTCTGTGGGATCAATTTGAAATTTCCATGTTTTTCGCACGGGCAGCTGTACGTTTCCATTCGCGTGTTGGAAAACCGTCTTCGTTATTTATTTTTGCACCAGAAAACAAAACGAAAAACATTGTTTATCAAAATGCAATATATTGATTTCTGTAACAATTCATTACAATGGAATACTTGAATTTTATTATCAATCTAGATTTTATTTGAAGGTGTTAAGTTAACCGGGTCAACTTAATTTAAAAAAAAAATTTAAGCAAAACAACGTTTGCCAGGGGTCAGCTAGTTATTTATATTATATTTATATTTATATTTTTATCTGCTAGAGGGCGCCACCGGTGTAACTCAGTTTTTGTCTCTAAATCTCTAACTCACAGGAGTTAGGTCCATAATTTATGCTATAAACCCGCTCCCCGACATTCTCTATCATTTAAAAAAAATTTCAGCCAAATTGGTTCAGTAGTTTTCTCGGTTAGCGCGGTCTAAGAAAAACCCTTACAATTTTATATATAGTATAGATAGATAGATAGATAGATTAATATAAAATATTTCACGGCTCAAAGGATATTCGGATGCTAAAAATAGGTTAGGTTATTGTTTTTACAATCGGAATACTATAACATGGTTATAACCTAACCTAACCGTTTGTCTGCCCATTTACTTTCAGACTAACCACTGATATTATACGTTTATGTAAGCATTTCCCTCTAAGAAACATTTATCAAGCAATTATTGTTTAATTCCCTATATGATATTGCAACTTCTGCAATTCGTCAAAGGAGTCTTTAAAGAACTAAAATGTTATATTTTTCGTTTTGAACGCAAGCCCATGTAGTAGATAGATTTGTTATAAATCATTTAAATACTATAAATAGTAATACTCCACTATTCAAAAGTTCTCAAGTTCAAAACTCATAAAAAAAATAAGTAAGAAATATTAGTTAAAGACAAGGATACAAAAAATACATTATCAATTCAGAAAACCAAACCACTTGATATCATTGAGATTCAAAATGATTATAATATTCAACATGACAAAGATGTATATATACTCGACCTTCAAAGTGAATATTGGATATTAATGACTCGTTTGATGAAGAGTTTGATAAAGAAATAAATGATGTGCTACCATATGTAGTTTCTGACAAAAAATTGGTTCAGCGCCGTAATTATTTCAAGAGAGTATATTGATAATATTGTATATAACAATTTTGTTAATGAAAGTTCTGATCAAGTTTTGAATTTTTGCAAATCAGTGGCCTGTGAAAATGTTTCGAAAAGTATATATAAAGTACGAGTTAAAAAGGAAAATATTTAACGAAGATGACTGAGTATCTGGTTTGAAAGTTAAAACTGTGAATACAACGTAACATTCATAATTTATAAATTATTACAAGAATTTCCTTCAGCTAAAGAACACATTAAATGTTCTAATACAAATTGTAGAAATGCCAATAACTTCAAAATTAATAATACAATTTTATTGGATAACGAAAAACTTCATAAAATATCAAATTTGGAAGGGTTGCTAAAAACATATACTGGTAAAAGAAATTATAACTGTCGTCAACCAACTTGCAGTGGAATAGTTTCAACAAGCAAAAAATTAAATCATCATATATTTATAGAAATGGATCAAGTCGTAGGAATTAAAAAATTTACTATGGCTCACTTTCCGTTAGAATTAAGTGTCAATAACGAAAGGTACATATCATTTATTAATTAATTAATTGATGAAAAAAAATTAAATTATTCTACATTATACTTTTTACTCAGCTTTTTAATAAATTAATTCATCAATTATACGGATGGACTTTATATAAGTCGTGTAAGCCGTTTGGAAACAAACACAATATAGGAAATCCACAACGATGATTTAGTTTAAAAAAATGTCAGATGTAAGAAACTAGTACAGAAGAAAGCGATTCCACATTAATTGTATATACTTAAAAGTAATATTTTTATTTAGCTATTTTTCTGTTTTATTTTATATTTTAATTATTAAAGATACGAGTTAACACTTTTTTACCAATCATAATTTTTTTTTATTTTAAAATTTGTAAAAACGAAAAGAAATAAACCATATTTACAAGGCAGCTAATTGTATATTAGCATGGATGATTTCCACTGAAGGTGATTTCAGTAGGTAGTTATTAAATACTAATATATAAAAAGTTTTAAAAACTATAAGTGTTTATTTTCAAAGAAATTAATGAGATAGTTGAGCTTGTTTTTGTTGGCGCAGTTTATCATTATTGAGTTCTAATTTAGTTTAATATAATCTTAAATCATCTTCAACATTTAATTTATCTCTACATTTACATTTAACATAAATTAAACTTGGAAAAACCTCTTTCAAATAAATAACTGGTGGAAAATCCAATAAGAAATTTTACAGCAGTGCTAGACAGTTCTTTTTTTTTCCTTACCAACACCAGAATTTAAGAATTTTTTTTTTTCATCGTGGAATCACGTGAGATTTTAATGAGCTGTTCCTTATCAAAAAGTCAGATTAGTGTCCATAGCATCAACATCAAAGGGATCACGTTTACATCTTTCCGTGTGTTGCGGAGTCCAACCAGTTCTCTTGGGTTGCCCCGAAGATATTCAACCCCTTTATGTAGTCTCGTGGTTATCTATTTCGGGTAGGAGGCTTGGATGTTTATCCGAGGAACCCTCGCGGGCGCCACCGTTCCTTAAGCGTCATAATGAGTCACCACCGCGACCAGGGCCAAGCGGATACCATCCGAGTCAGACCCCTTCTATAAAGCCGGTACTCCCTAACCACCACGAGTCCTTCCTCAAGTGTGACGGATATGCCGCGGATGATCGCGAGTCCTCTGTGAATCTCCGCGGTTGCGCGCTCTATGGCTGTCACCCCCGGAGCGTCGAGGTGCTATTAGCAAGCCAACTCGACGAGGCTTACTTCGAGTTCCTTGGTACGAGGTTCGAACCCGACGTTCAGGCCCTCGCAACTGCCTTGTTCGCAAGCAGGGGCACCGCTGTGTGTACCACGACGACCCTCTTTTTGTGCGTACGGTTTGTCTTTATCTCATCCCTCACTTCCGACTAGGCGGGTTTTACTACGGAGGGCGTTTAACGATCCTGTGGGGGAGTTTTTTTAGTTCCCTGAGTCTGGCTATCGGGTCCCGCTTCGCTAGCCAATATCCGGTACTTCGCAGGCTTTCGCCCCGCCACCATTTTTATCAGTCGACGGTCGTTTTTGGTTAGGCTCACTCGGACGATTTATACCCATATGGATTGAGGGAGACGGTCCCAATGTCTCTGGCAGAGCGCCGTGTTTGCCACGTACGCCTTCTTGTCACGCGCCTTTTCCGCTTTTTTGGATCTTGTATACAGTCATATTGTTTTTCCAAGGCGGAAAATACTCTCTTATACGGATCTTCAGCGCATTCAAATGCTGGTACATTTGAGTCTTGAGTTCAGTAAAATCAGATACATTTTTCTTGCAAAAATATGTTCAATCTTTTGAAGGGCTCACAGTTATTTTTTTGTTTTTCTTTTTCCCAGAGAGTGATCTTTTTAGTCATTGCATTATTTTCTATTTCTACTTGAAAAATATCAGAAACACTGCCATGCATAGACAAATTTCAGATGTTGAGTTTTTCAAAAATATCACTAAAATAAGCCAACTCTAAAAGCCAATTAAATTCATTAATTACTGAACACAAATGCGATTGCTGTTCGGTAAAAAAAATATGCAATTCTTCGCGGAATTTAAACACGCGGAAAAAAACGTTTCCCGCGATAGCCATCGTACTTTAGTGTGAAGCAATACATTTTCAAGAAGGCTCCCCATATCCTGATTGCTGACATAGAATTTTAAAGTACCGAGATTTTTGAGGCCTAGTTTTGATTAAGTTTACAATTCTAACACTCTGATCAAGGACTTCTTTAAGTTCCTCAGAGAGTGCTTAGCTACCAAAGCCTCTCAGTGAAGAACACAATGAGTGCACTTACACTCAGCTTAAACTTTTAATATGGCCTACCAGCTCTGTGATGTGACCACTAATAGCCTTGGCACCATCCATACACACTGGCACACAATTTTTCCATTCGAGCTTGTGTTCAGAAAAAAAAGAATCTAGCAATTTGAAAATATCTTCACCTTTTGTAGATGTTTTAAGTGTCTTACAAAACAAAAAATCCACAAATACTTCATCCTGAAATATGTCACAAATAACAACGATCAGTTGGGCTAGGCCAGCGATATCCGTTCTTTTGTTCAGTTGTATCACAAAGCAAGGACTACATTGAATTCTTCGATAAGTTATTTTTTTATGTCAAACGCCATATCATGGATTCTCTTTGAAACTGTATCATTTGATAAAGGAATTGTTTTAATTATTTTTGCCTCTTTTTCTCCAAACATGCAAGAAAAAATTTTTACTGTGGCTGGGAGGATTAAGTTTTCGCCATTAGTATGGGGTTTTCCAGACTTTGCGATCAAATGACTTACTTTTTAAGAAGCTTTTAGTGCATTTTCGTTTTGTTTTGCACCAAAAAAATGCTTTTTATTGATTTTCCTATTTGTAAGATCTTCTAAAGGACGTTCAAAGTATTGTAATTCCTTTTTTTATATTTACTTTCTAAATGGCGTTTTAAAAATGATGGTTCCACAGAATTGTTGATAAAATTTTAGAACAAACAACGCACTGTGGATTAGGCTCGTCCAAGCTTCCCGTCCAAGTAAAACCTAATCTTAAGTAAAACTCGTCATATTATCTTTTTTTTAGTTTTAGAGACATTTATCAGCTTTTCGAGTTTTTTAATTTTCCCCTTGTGCTGCTTATTAGTATCAAAACATTTAGGTCAACTCATATTTTGTGAAGTTGATGATCCAGAATTTTGATCGTCATCCTCACGATGACATTTATTCATTGTTAATTTTTATTATAAATTATATTATAAAATTAATTATTTAATTTATATACAATACTATATTTAAGTAGTATACTCACTATAAACGAAGTCAACTGGCCTGAACAATTGTTTGAGTAGGATTGAGTATCCGCATAACAACACAAAAAGCATGCAACACAATACTGTGAGCTAGTTTGTAATAACAGGAAATACCTACTACTGTAGTGTAGTGATACAGCTTATGCTGATATTTCACAGCCGCAAACGAACTGCGTTGGTTTGGGCATTCCCACTAGATAACCCGTGTTCTATTGACAAGTATATGTCTTATTTTTATTTGTGTGCGTCCATACACTCATACCAGTTAATCGCTAATAAAATCGTTAATCGCGATAAGAAAATAACGCGCACACGCGTGTCGTTCGCGGTAATGATGCAAGATTTTATATCCGAGCGTAGACGCTCCACGCGCATGACACCTAGCTTAACGTCGCGCTTTTATAATTATATATTCTATTATCTCCTACACTACTTGGTATAACGATAGCCACGCTTACTCAATCAATGACGAATGAAATTGTTAAATACACAATACGGTTTTGATTTAAAATTCACAAATGTTACTTTTGATTTTAGAATTTTTTTTTCTATTTTAATTTAGAGGTTTGTAGGCCAGACTTGTACCTCTTAAAAAATTTCGAGTACCCCAAGGGGTACGCGTACTACAGTTTTAGAAACACTGGTTCTAATTCTATTGTTGCGATCCGGAACAGCGGTGCCGAAGCACAAACTATTAAAGCTATTATTCATTTTCAAACGTTAAGCATCCCTATGGACTACATTCCTCATTTAAATGTTTTTAAACCTGTATATAAAAGAACGGGTGGTCATGGAAAGTGGCATGTATGGTATGTTTAGTTGTATTCACATCTGCTTGTGGTATAGTGTGTTCATTGTTATTGTGTACACGTCGTAATACGTTACAAATATATTCGTTTTTTAAATTCCTAGTTTTTCGCATATTTATTACTTTTTTATTACATTAAAATGTCAATTAAAGATAAAGATCTACACAGCTAAAGTTAAAAAAATAGTTTATAGTATCTATCTGAATCAAAAAAACTTGACGACAATTTTTTTTCAAAAAACGCAAGATATAACTGCTGAAGCTTGCAAAATATCGAAACGCTCCATTCAGCTTATTCGCTCAGAAGTGAAGAAAATTGATGAATTACCTGAGACGGGCCCTTCTTTTCCATCTCTACGTAAGTCATACAAACGGGCAAAGTATGTCTCAGAATGGATGATTTCGACAGTGATGTGGTATGGAGGACGGTTCATGAATTTTACGACATGAGTGAGTATTCTACATCACAATCAATACTTAATTGCTGTCAACAGCAAAATTAAATACTCAGGAAGTCTAAAGTCATTTAAAAGATTCCTTAGGAATTTAAAATTTTCTTGTAAAAATCTTAGTGATGGTCATCAATTTTTTATGAAGCTGAACGGTATAGTTGCGGTCGGATGTAAAATTGTAAAATATGCCAAAATAAAGATTCTCGACCAATTGTGAATGTTGATGAAACATGGCTGAATCAAAATCATTCGAAGAGCATTGCATGGCATCATGATAATTTGGTGGGTCCAAAATCCCTACTGGAAGGGGTGGACGTCTTATAGTTGTTTATGCAAGATGTGCCAAATATGGGTTCATTCAGAATTCAAAATTGGTTTTCGCTGTAATACTGGCAAATTTACGGATTACTACAGCCAAAAAAATTCAGAATTATTCAAATCTAGGTCCATACAAATGTTGAACAACCTTGAATAACCGTCTATGATTGTTATGTATAATGCATCCTATCATTCAACCAGCATCGATAACTTTTTCAAAAGTAAAATGTGAAAAGCAAATGTTCAGGCTTGATTGACCAAATAAAATGTCAAGTTTTCAGCATTAGAAAGTGTAGATGAACTTAGAACGATAGTTAAATCATTAAAACCATTTGATAAAAAATATGAATTGAATGTATTAGCATTGGAAATGGGCCACAAAGTATTTCAACTACTACCGAACCATTGCCAATACAAATCAATTGAGCTAACATGGGCCCGGATTCGGTTAGGTTATATACTATATATACTATACTTATATTCATTTGTACAGTTATTTTTTTTTCTGTTAAGGCCCCTGCAAACCTTATCAATTTTTCATCAAAAAGACCTACGGGACTGAAAAAAAATTGAAGTACTTCTAATTGTCCGATTTCAAAAATGTAAAGATGTTTGAATTGGTAAACAAGTTTATTTTGCATCGGTCGGAGCACTTTTTCAATTTTATCAAATTCCTGACGAGAATAGATCTAAATAGATATAATTAAATTGTATACATTTTTCAATTTGTAGTATTGAATATACTGAAAAATATTTAAAATATTAAATATATGCATCGACCGATGCAAAGTAAACTTGTATATCAATTCAAAAATGTTTACATTTTTAAAATTGGACAATTAGAAGTACTCAAATTTCTTTCAGTCGCGTAGGTCTTTCTTATTCATAAAATGGTTTTGAACATTTTGATCTGATGAATTTATTGACTAGTGCATGCGCGTGCGTTAAGCCAACCCGTCGCCGACAATCACGGCAATTTATTATTTTCGTTATCGGTATTAATTTTAGGAATGATTATAAAAATAGTTTTATTGACAAAAATAGTACCGATTTACTCTTTAGAGTTTATGGATTTTAATGATTTTATCAATGAATATTTGTTTTATTAAACGAAGATACGATAATTTTTCCTATCTAAAAAGTAGTCATAGTAGTCGTACTCATAATTTTAAATTATTTTTGTGACTTGCCTTGTGATTTATATTGCACTAGTGTAATACATTACCTATTTAAATACTAAAAATGAATAGAAAGGATTATTTTGGTAAAAAGTATAGACCATATTTAAGTAAAAAAAAAAAAGAATAAAGGCAATATTTTAACATTGCGTAAAGAAAATTTACCTAAAAAGGTAAGTCGGCTTGATTTTAAAAGTTATTTTGAATTTAGTATTTTGCTATGATATTTTTTTACAGAATATTTCTAACTTGGATACTTCTCCGAGTGAAATATTACCTTCAATTAGTTATGATAACAATATTATGTAATTGAATATATTATTCCATTAGTGTATTTGGTTCTATGTTTAAATTCTGAGTGCGGTGAGGATCAATGAATTTATTTATTTTTTCACTGTAATTTAAAAAGAAATAATTGTAGAAATTTGAAAGTTTCCAAATTTTAGGCACTTAAAATTTAAAAAATTTTAATTTTATTAAATATAAATAAATTAACAGTTTATTTTAAAAACTCGAATTACATAAAGCCTACTTCGCTCAGAATCATTTATTTTTTATGGTACAAACCATTTGAATAATAATTTAATGTTTATTTGAAAAATTATTATTATTATTAATTATATCTGCTAATACAATAATTCCTGGACATGGAGAATAAAGTTTGGAATATAGTTATTCAAATAATGACAACAATTCGTTCTCAATTCCCGAGTTAGTATATTTTCGTTTATTATCTACAATTTCTTTACATACAGTTTTATATTTATAATTTAATTTATTTTTATTTTTATTAATTAATTTATTATATTATATTTATATGCGTATATATAAATATTTTATATCAAAATATTATATTTTAACATTTTTGTTGTACTTAGAAAATGTGTTGTCAGTGGCCGGAAAATAGTAGACATACAACATATTTTTAATACTATTGCAAAAATTAAACACCATCCATTTGATTGTACGTTTTTAAACTTGCGTCTTATAAAAGAAATACAGTCCGGGTTTTTTAGCGAATTTCATTTTATCTGTGAAATATGCCATAAAGAAGTTGTGCGGACTGAACCACTTAGGGATGAACTTGTACCAATTAATTTGGCTATTGTAGCATCGACTGTTCATAATGGTCAAGGTTATTCCAATATTGAACAATTTTCAGCTAGCTTAAATATGCCTTGTATGTCTAACCCAACTTATCAAAAATTGCACAAAGAAGTAGGAGAAAAAATGAAATGTATTGCCTGGGATGCAACTGAAGAAGCTGTTAAAGAAGAAGCCAAAATAGCGCTTGAGAATGGAGATGTATCAAAAGACGGGATACCTATGATAACTGTTGTGGTCGATGGAGCGTGGTCAAAAAGATCATACAGATCAAATTATAATGCATTATCTGGCGTGGTGAGTAAAATATTTACTAATTACTATTTAGAATATTTAATTTAGGTACTTTAATAAATTTATTGAAATCGAAAAATGAAATCAATTGTAATATTTCAAAATGGTTAAAATTAATACTATTATATTTAACTCTATTAGTTGTTTAAAATAAAATAAATTTTTACTAGGCATGTATTGTGGGATATAAAACTAAAAAAGTTTTATTTATTGGTTTACGTAATAAATATTGCACTGTATACGAAAAAGCTGAAACAATGAATAGACCTCCAACAAAAAATGAATGTTTTAAAAACTGGTCGGATACATATACAGCTATGGAGGCAGATATAATTGTTGAAACTTATAATAGTGTAGTCGCAAAGTATGTAGGAGGGAACCGGGTGAATTTCTCATTGAGAGGTAACTTTTTCTACGTTATTTTTATTTTTTAAATCGGTTATTTATGATGACAAAATTAAAAATTAAATTAGGATTAATTATTATTTATTGGAATATTTAACATTAAACTTTTAGGATCTTATAACGCACGGTGTAATACTGCAGTTTCTGCATATAATTATGGATCAAATTATTTACGGCAATTTTATAAAAAGTCAACCAATTTTAGCCCGGGAATGTATACAAAAAAGTTTATTGCCAAAGAAAACAAAAGGAGATATATTAAAAAAAACTAATTGTAAACTAATTCTAGGTAATTTATAATATTATACTATAATTATAATTTTTAAACGATGATGGGATTATTAAAAATATCTACTTATTTTTTTTTCAAGACCAAAATTACAAAAAAAAAATCATTTTTGGTCCGGATTCCGACTATGGTGCTGTAGACGAAGAACTCGGTTGTAAACCGTTAGCAATGATAAAAAAAGACTTTGAAGACAAAAAAATTGAATTTTTAGTTAAATTAAAATTAAACAAGACTGATATTTTTAAATTAGAACGTCGAACGATTGATCAATCACATGACGAAGAATGGAAAAAAGAAAGATTGTCCAGATGAACAGCATCCAATTTTGATAAAATTTGCAAGATGCGTAAAACTACCATTAGAAAAAATACTGTAATTTCTATTCTCTATCAATCCTATTATTTCTATGGAACTACTGCTACTAGGTAAATTGTGTTTTCTATTTTATGAATTATTTATAGTATACTTAGATTTTATTTTTTATTATGTCATGATGTTGTTACGGAATTCAATTTGAATCAATAGCAAAAATAGAGTTTGAAACCACGTACAACTTAAAAGTACTCCCAGCTGGTCTATTTGTAGATTTTAATTTGCAAGTTTTGGCTGCATCACCAGATGGCTTTATTGGAAATGATGCAATCATTGAAATAAAGTGTCCATATTCGGCAAAAGATTTTTCACCTGGTGATGCACAGAAACAAAATAAATTAAAGTTTATGGAAATAGAATCAAAAAATCTAATATTAAAAAAAAATCATAATTATTATTTTCAAGTACAGGGACAACTTCACATAACACAAAGAAATTTATGTTATTTTGTAGTTTGGACACCAAAAGGTAATTATTTTATTATTACATTTTTTAGTTGTATAATTAGTAATATTTTTAAAATAGTATTAATATTAATTTAATAATATTTTATAATCATGTATTAGGAATTTCTGTCAATAAAATTTATTGTGACGATGAATTCTGGAATACAAAAATGGAAACATCATTAGCAGAGTTTTACTTAGATCATTTATTGCCAGAAATAATTGATCCAAAATAACATGTTTTATTTTGTATAACAATGTAATCAAATGCAATAACGTCAATAACTAAACTATTTTATCAGTCTTTATTTTTTTAGTATTTTTTTTATTAGTATTCTTATTCCTTATTCTAATGTTTATAACGGTCCATTTAGGATTATTGCCATTTCCAACATGCTCTTTCCCTTCACAGATTTTTACGATGCACAATACTCGTCTGCAGTAATTACTACTCGTAGCTACTTGTTGTCAGTAAATAAACCAAGCATGGGTAACATATATTGTTATAAGATATTAATTAGGTACCATTGTTGTCAAATTCAATAATAGGTAATCTAAAATGTACATCAATGAAAAAAATGCGTTGATTATTAATACTATTATACATGTAGGTATATTGTACATCGCATATTATATTTATATTGTATAGTGAATAGGTATATATTAATATTTACGAGTTATTTTTATTTACGACCGTCGAAAAACTAGATAAGAAATAAACGATAAACCGTGCATTGATGCGGGTTGTATTTGGGGAGTATACATACACACACTAATGATCATTTACTACACACACAAAGACGAGCAGTATCGGCAAGGAACAAAATAGTTGCCTAAACACAACTCCTTAAAAATGACACGTTTGCAGGGGCCTTAATATATTGTGCTATATGTGTTATATTTGTTTTGTTATTATTATAAATTTTTTTTTTATAATATTATATAATATATACAGGTGTATATGTTAGCCGCCACTTTTCGATATAGACTCCACATAAATATCCAACTTCCTTAAAATTAATTTACTTAATTAAATAGTTATGACTAATTTTCTCGGAAATAACGAAAAAATTTAGAATATGATAAATAAATATTTGATGTGTGTGCTCTATAATGTATGATTGGTATTACGTTTTTGATATAACAAACGCTAACTTAATTCACTCAATAATAATAAATAAGGAAAAACCGAAGAAGATATAATACGGACGGCAGAAAAACTAATAAGTAAGGAGGAAGATATTAGACTACAAGTAAATGAGCAAAAACGAAGTATTTATAATATTACGAAGAGAACATGTACAAGATTCGTTAATAGTTGGAGACTTTACCTTCGAAATGGTATCAAACTTTAAATACCTAGAAGTATATATCAACCAACAAACAAATAGCTATGAAGAAATTAACAGGACAATTACGGCAGGAAATAAGAGCTATTTTGCACTTGTACCATTATTTAAGTCAAGATTACTCTCCAGAAATACAAAACTATGATAATATAAACTGTTTATAAAACCTATTAATCCTATATACCTGTGGAGCGTGAGCATCAACAAAGTCGGACAAAAAAAGACTGCTACTATTTGAAAGAAAAATATTGCGTAGAATCTACGGGCCCAAAAGAAACGAGAATAACACGTATGAACGAAGAACTAATGCAGAGTTGAGGACAATATTCAATGAAACAAATATAGTAGGAATTCTTAAAATCAGACGGATAAGCTGGGCTGAACACGTTTGGAGAGCGGAGGGCCAAACAATGCATAACATCACACTATGGAAATCAGAGAAGAAACGATGATCTGACCGAGTCAGAGTTGACCTCTAGCTCCTGGGAATACGAGAGGGAGAACAACTGTCGAAGAACAGGAGTGTATGGAGAGGTGTAGTAGAAGCGGCGATGGACCTACCAGGCTGGGAATAAGCCAAAAAATAAAACTAAATTCACTCAATAATTCATTTATTTTATGTTAATTTTATCATTAAATTTTTTTTTTCTTCACATCAAATGACAAATTGTTAAAAATGACAGGATCCGGTTAACTTCTTACCAAAACTTGTATTGGTAAATTACACTTTAATATTACATAATATATCTTCCACGATTAGCTTGCCATTCTGTTTACTAAAGAAAAAGCTAAACTTTTTATTAACAAACATTATAGTACCTAGTGTTTTTGTAGAAAAATTTTAACAGAAGCATGTTTAACTCTTTATAATTTAAAAAGTTAGACCCAATGGGATTACGTATCCTTTTTCGAACATATACGAATTATACTATTTTGTTGAACCATTAATGGATCTAAAACATTTTTAGATATTAACAAATTACCTTACAATATTGCATTATATGTTTTAACTTATGAAATTTAATCACTCAAGATTACAATTTTATTATCAAACTATTTTTATGAACGTTCCATTTAAGGTTACAATCGAATGTTAATTCTTTATTTTATTCTATTTACAATACTAGAATTTAGGCAGTTACAGTTTGATCCATTTGAACATTCGTAATTCATTCAATAGATGGTAAAAAATAATTTATTGAAAAAACATGAACATCTGTTTTGTTGAAGTTTAAAGACAATTTTTTAATATTTAAACACTTTATTACTTTCTTAAAATTTAATTCCATCATTTTTCTTAAACTTTCCCAATTAGAACCAGATAATAAAAAACAAATATCATCAACATATACCACAATTTTTCCATCGAAATGCATAGCAAATAACCTATTTATGTACGTTATAAACAAAATTGGACCTAGAATAATTCTCTGAGGTACACCACACACAACTTAATTTTCCTGTATTAAAACCTCATTTGTAGTTGTAATTTGTTTCCTTTTATTTAGGTAACATTTAATCCAGATTAAACAAACACCACTATACCATAACTATTAAACAAAATAAAATCTTTGAAATTTCCACAAAACCATTTCACTTAGTTTAAAGCACTCATTTTTCTGAAATTGGCTTTTCTAATACCAGCGAATGCAAAAAGTAAAAACATTTTACATCTATTGCATTTTATATCTTCACTATCGTAAATTTCGTCGTTAAAACAGAGCAAATCAACATAATTACTTAAGTTTTAATTATTTAAAATATCACTACTACGAAATTTAGATAATACAACACCATAAACGATCAACGTTCATTTTGCAACGAATACCAATTGTTTACTAAAATAAATGAACATTATTTTGATTATAATATAAGTTTGTACTTACTAAATATCTTATAGTACCGTAAATTAGGATCATCTATTCATAATTAATGGTTAATCATTATAATATAACATAAAATATAA
>NW_020270457.1:0-9413 GCF_002803265.2 Melanaphis sacchari | reverse complement strand
AAAAACACTACAGTCTCAAGTTCACGTCATGAAGTACTTAAGTGTGATTAGTAGCCAAGTGATTTATATCTCAAGAAACAAATAAATAAATTGTAAAAAATATTAAACATTGATAAATTTGATTTTAAATTTACTCCAGTTATAAATTTAAATTAACACAAAACATAGGTGTACTTCTAAATCGTTAAGTTAATATTGTATCGTTTGTATTTAGTTTTAATTTTGTGCTAAATTACAAATACATAATGCGTCTGATTACTGAATACGTTGCAATATGGTAGGATAGTATAAATCCCTCCAGTTGCGTTGACTATGATTTGTGCTAAGATGTCTCCAACAACAATACCAAGTTGTACGGCAGCCGTGACAATACCGGTGGCCATCTGATATTGTTCTACGTCTTTGATCTTGGCGTATAAATAACAATATGCTATCTTATCAGTGCTATGTATCGACCCAATACCAAATGCAGACACCTATATTCAGTATTAAAAAATAAAACGATATCAAAGGACATCATTAAAACAAAATATTGATTATGATCTATAACACGGGTGAAAATCATCTATAATGTATTTTTAGAATTCAAACTCCTTTAAAACCATTATCTGTATACATCATACAAATATAAAATATTTATTTTATACATAAGTGCTAAAGTTGAATTGGTTTCAAAAAATTCTCAAAAAAAAACTCGATTAGATATGAGTAATAGTTCAAAAATAACACAAATGCATATAACGAGCAAAACCACAATATAATAAATTGGTTGTAATTAATAATTTAAAATTATTTATGCGCAAGCATTGTTAAAAATGTCTTTTATAAATGGTTTAATTACACTTTTTACCCAAACAATTCATTTGAGTAATTGTATAATCGTATCTAACTATTAAACTGATTTTTTTACGATTTACTGATTTCCAGCACTTTTTTATTAGGTGTGAAATATAATAATTGTTTCATATTTGAATGGCATTATATACAAATAAAGATTTTAAAAGGGGTTGAAGGCTATAAAACTAAATAAAAGATGAAATTTTATATTTCCATCGGCGAAACAATGACGACATAAAATATCGAATTGCTATACCACTTCAATCAATAATAAACTTAATCATACTAACCCTCAGCTGTGTTACACTTGGTTTACAAGTCATTAGGAAATAGAAGACACATGGACAAATGGTCAAGAATATAATGTTTGGCTTGTATAGAAAGTAGTCTGCAGTTGTAATCATTAACAGTGATGTGAATAGCGATCCATATATTTTAAAATACTCGATAGCTGTAGCTACCTATAAATAGATCATGATATATTAGAAACTGAGTTAAATGATCAATGTACTAGTGGGTTTTTATAGTTGAAAAATATATTAGATTAGATTCAACTTAGGACAGATCTGAAATTACAATACGTTTATGTGCGATTATTAATCCATTAAAAACACAAAACAAAAAAATAAAACATTACATTAAGTTTATATCAAAAATTAATATCTAGATTAAACAAGTGAAAAACCATTAAATCGTTTGTTTTAAATTATATATTTTAATTGAAAACAATAGAAAAAAATTAACTATAACTCAAATTTGAGTAATATAACCATTAACAAGTATAATTAATAAAATAGTAAAAATTTAAAAAAAAAAACAATGCTAGCTTAAACAGTTTGTGTTAACAACTTTAAATACCTAATTCAACAGTCAAGAAGCTTAAAAATCATAAGGTTATGATAAAATATTATATTTTTATACTACATAAAAATACCAGTACAGGAACTTAAAACCTTTACTAAACATATAATTAACTCGGATATTCATCAACAAATAGCTCAACATAATGACTATTAATATTTTAATTAGGTACTTATCAAATAAATAATAATACTTATTAAATAAATTGGTTTTCATAAGTGTACCTCAGATTAAAATTCTCATTATTAAATATTTCTAGTATATTATTTTATAGTATTATTATTTTTACTCCTTTCAGTATTACAAACAATCTTTCAGCAATAGCTATACTTTTACAAAAATCTGTGTTATGTAATATTATTAACTCACTGATTTCATATATTATAAAGACAAAATTTGATTATTTTCTGTAAGTTTTTATTTATTTTGAGCAGCCAAATTTTACGTTTATAATTATTTATTTCACTATTTGAAAATAATTGCTCAAAAGCAGTATAACAAAATTGTCTTCAACAGAATTTTGACGACTGGTATATAATCCAAAATTATTTGTTTTGTCTATATAAATATAATTTGTCCAGAACGGTTTGAAACAAAATATTCTAATCGGTTACTAGCAGTTTTCTTCGTTCAGTGTTTACATAGCTTAATTGTATTTTTTATAACTATATGTTAAGTTAATTATATAAATTGAACAATAAGTCACCATGAGTTTATAGCCAAATAATAGCTAGTTATATATTATTTTTTATCAACTAACATGATTTTCATAACAGTTTTAACTCAAAAATTTTAGTTACATACATGTCTTATAATAATATTAATTTTTAGCCTTCAAAAAGAAGCAATTTTAAGGTAAACCACTTTTTCATTAAATTAAAATAATAGTGTTTAAAGTATTGAAAACTTCGCTTTTCATTAAATATTTTCATATTACACCTAAATCAAACATCGTATTGAATAACATTGACAAAAAAACCCATCCTAAAATCATATTAAAAAATTACCAACTACCTTTATTATGTATAGCGTATACTATATCACAGCCATCAGAAAGACAAATAAGTATTTCGTTTTATATAAAATAAATACAGCCAAAAAACGTTTAGAAGTGAAACTAAAATTCTATGTTAAATTAATTAGAACCGTTATTACCTCATCCAAAGACAAGCTTGCATCTGGTCCTATTAAATAAGCCGTCATAAATGGTTCCAATGGTCGAAGGTCAATTAAAAATAAATAAATTGCCACCATGTATGTAGTTTTTTTCCATTTTTCCATGACTGAAAATACTAGTTAAGTATAATTAACGACTTACTTTATTTTGTTTTATTTCAATATTTAAAATAAATATTTTTACTTTTTGTATATTATAAATATATATGTATTATTAATTTGTTTAACGTTTTGAAGCATGTACACTTATGACATTGATGATCATAACACAACAAACTTTAGGTTTATCGGTTTCAAGAATGAAATTAGTATAACATATAAAAAACTAGATATCGAGCTACATTGATTATATATTTTATTACTCAATGATTAATAATATGATATTTGATAAGAAATACGTAACACGTGTATATATTTATATAACTTATCTTATAATGATATGCATAACATATCAAAAGCACATTTAGTAGGTCTTTATCTACATATTAAAAATAACGAACTATTAATCTTATATTAATCATAAACAATTGCTTAAATAGTCGGACAATATATTAGCAGTGAGACAAATTATTATACTCATGTGGATACTTAACTACAATTGATAAGTTATACGTATTCAATTTTTAATAAAAGTGTAAAAATATAAAAGTTTTTATTCAATGCCACATTACTCACCAAATTGTCCATAATAATATTTACATCTTCATTTTATACCAAAATGCCAGAGACTATACAATATATATATACACATTTATATGCATTAAAGTACTGTAACACTCTCCCTGTATTTCACATGAACCACGTGGTGAACCCATTACTACAGTATACAAAATAATTCAAAATCTTTAAAATACTCTACTGTTGATTAGGCGGTAATTATATAATAAATAATATGATAATAAACAACTAGATCAACAGCATTATTTAATTTGTTTAATAAAAAAAAATTTTGAAATTGACCCACAAGGTTACACGTAATACGATGAGAGAAGTGTAATATTATACTGTGTTATGAGCCGTATATTATAGTATTATATGATATAACTCTGAACGCTTACGCCACTGTGAGATCCCTAAAATGCTGATACAGCATTAGAATCAATGCTAACAGTCATCAGATTTTCACGGTCGCGGCACAAAAGACAGTATAGTTTACAGGTAGTTTAGTACACTTTTCCTGTTAGTCGTGTTGGTTCACCATAAATAAATTCGTCCATTTTCGCTAAATTGATAATTCGTTTCGCAAAAGTACATAGTACGTTCTGAAATTCTATATTCTCCTCAACACGGTGATACCATCAAAAATTTGTATTAGTTTAATTGCTTTTTTGACTGACACAAATTCTTCCTGCTCCAATAATTTTGCCATGACTGTTTTATTATTTTCCTAATTTCGTATTACGTACTCTAGACCTCAATAGACGCCTATTTCTCCTGATGTTGCGTCTGCGTGATTTAATCTTACCCTTGCCTTACCTAAAAATTTTTTAATTAAAGAAGAACTAGATTGTGATCTACTAACAACTGAATCATCGTATTCTACCAATGTTTCGTATAGTTCACCTGAAGAAGATTCACTAGACAGACTATACACATCTATCAAATCTTAGTTAATGTCGTTGTCTGCGTTCAACATACACAATATTATTTCTGTGTAGGTCGGTTTTGTCGAAGTAGAATTGACACGGATGATATTACTTAATTTAAAACTAAAAGTTTTTGGTACTGACAGCTTCTTATTGTCACATTTAATAAAATTATCACTAAATACGTACCTAATAATACTAACAAAATAACTTGGGTTTTTCTATTTTTTTTTCACAATTTATATAAAATGCAAATGAAATCAAAATTAATTGTATACTCACATTTTTTCAAGATAAATTTAAGTGATAGATTTAAACGAAACCAAAAACTGAATTTACCATTCAAGACAATCTGTATGAAGGAGTTAGCAAATTTTTATACCTCCAAAACATAATTTTATATCTCAAAAATACTTTAAGATAAAATGTTGTGATATGTCAAAATGTAAATATTTTTAAAAAACTAATAACCTTTATAAGTAATGATTGAAAAATAAATATGGTTATTGCAAAAAAAAGTGTACATGTATATTATTTTGATTTATTTATTTATTAAAACATATTTTAAGGTTATCACTATATAAATGATAATGCTGACAAATTTTCAATTAGAAAATATTTTATGATTAAGGTGATCAATTCTAAATTTTATCAAGAAATTAAACTTAACATTTTTATTTGAATAATTTAATATCTATATGAAATCACAGTTAGCGACTATTCACAAAATTATAAATCTACAAACAAAATTAGATATGTTAGATAATTTATTATTACATTCTACTAATTTCTATACTAGCAAAATCCGGCATATATTATTGAAAGCCATGAAAATACTTGTCTAGGTTTTAAGTTATAGTATACTTATCTTGTAATACAGTCTTAACCGAATTATTTAAATAACTTGAATAATTCTAAATTGCAATCTCAATAATAAAATAAAATTCTTACTATAGTCAGTATAATGTTTTATTTTTTCTAATCTTAAATAAAGAAATAAACAAGAATATGATACCCAACATTGAGAATAAACCACCAATGAACACAAACTGAAACAATAAATATTTTAAGAAAATAGTCAATAATTATTTTAAAATATGAGTACAAAATTTGTAACTTACCCTTCCGGGAATTGTAATGTACATGAAGTTATATTGTATCAAAATCAATGTCAAAATCACAGTTATCAATACAGATCCCAAATAATTGAAAACTATTACTAGAGAATAACATTGGTTTTTTAGCTGTTTTGCAATTTCGGCGCTATAAAAACAAGAAAAAATTCAATTAATATTAATTATAAACACTCATTATATCTAGTTTAAAATAACTATTTCACTTATAGTTACTATTAATAAATTTATTAAACATAGAATGTTGTTTGAGAAGATTTTTAAATCAATAAATTAGATTGATACACTGAAATTATTGATTTTATAGGCATAAGCGTTTGATAAAATTTAAAATAAATAAAAAAAAATTTCTATTACCTTCATATGGGAAAATAATTAAAAATTATTTCAAGTCTTCAATTATTGAAAGTGGTGAATATAACTTATTACCAAGCTATTGAAAAAATTAATCTTTTTAAATTTATATCAACAGTTTAATATTTCTAATCCAAAAAAAGTGCTACACGACAAGCTTAACATAAAATAGTTACTTATTTAATTCTCCAAATTTTTTTTTAGAAAAATAAATATTTACATAAACATAATTTGCTAAAGAATACAGTCTTTGTCCTATCGGTCTATGAGATTATTTGATAGATATTTTACTTACTAGATTATGACAAAATGCATTTGAAATACTAGACTAAATAATGCGTATGTCAAATAGATAAATACGAGTTTATCATAAAAATAAAATGACGTTATTAGCGTTCCCATAACAATAGAGCAAGATGCAGTAAATATATCACCATAACGATTCCAATCACATTGAAATTTTCCAATTAGGTAAGCTCCCATAGCTCCTGTAAATATTAATTTAAACTCATCATTCTGGTCAAAATTCAGAAAACCTTATTGAAAGAACTTCGATTAATAAAGTAGTATAAGAAAAATATTTTAATAATGTTAATTATTATTTACTTTCGAATAAATAATTATTATGATTTGATTATGAATTATTTAAGACATTGAAAAATACTAACCACTTAATGTAACTATTGCTTCAGCCAGTCCATTAGACAAGACATCGTGATTTCCTGATTTTTCAATCACATAAGAGTACAGAACATTCATGTTCATTAATATCTGTAACATTGAAAATAATATATTAATAATTATCCAAGTTTCAATAAAATAACAATTTTTACACCCGAATTTCAATACATAATACAGTTAACAATAATTTGTAGGTATCATTTATTAGTTGTGTTATTAATGCCAATATACCACTTATTACCATACTGAATGTATTAAATGACAATATCAATTATTACTAATAATTTAAAACAAAAGTAAAAATTAAAACAAAAATAATAACAACTTACGTAAATATTGTTTCAAAAAGAAAAACAAAATGAAAGTTGAGCTAAGATCTGTTCTATACATGTCACTTATTATTATAGAAAATTTATCAAAATATAAAGAGTATAATATATCAAAATTGTGTTACTATGATGCCGCTCCATACCATATATGTCATGAACTTTTTCAATACAATCGAATTAGAGTATGAAGTTTTGAAATTTATCCATGACCTTCCGCAGGAGTTCATTTTTATTTACTTTTCAATTACACTATCTAGACAGAAGAGAAATATCAGCTTAAATTTCATATATTTAAGAGTGGAGTACTGAAATTTAAAATACTAACAAAATTTAAAATAAGAGACAAAGTTTTCATACTTAGGTTTTGTTCATCGTTTTTCGTATTATTTTCTAAAATTATTTTAAGAAGTGATGAATTATTGGCCCTCTGACTTATGCCAGTCATTTTGATCAACTGATGGAAATGAACAGTTCAAATTAATGCTAAGTAACAAACTTAAAAATCATTTAAATTAATTTCACATATTTTATGCTAACAGAGGAATATAAGATAATATATAAATGCATACAATAATTTAAATCATCTATAACGATTTTCAATTTTAATATCTTTAATAATATATTTTAAATAAAACACTATGTCCAAGTTCACGCCGAAGTACTTAAGTGTGATTAGTAGCTAAGATTTATATCAAGAAACAAATAAATGTAAAAATATTAAACATTGATAAATTTGATTTAATCACCTAGTTATAAATTTAAATTAACACAAACATAGGTGTACTTAAATCAAGTTAATATTGTATCGTTTGTATTAGTTTTAATTTTGTGCCAATTACAACACATAATGCGTTCATTACTAAATACGTTGCAATATGCAGGATAGTATAACCTCCAGTTGCGTTTAATTATGACGAAGTTAAGATGCTCCGCAACAACAATAATGTTGTACGGCAGCCGTGACATAATGGTGGCCATCTGATATTGTTCTAATGTCTTTGATCTTATGCAGGCAACAACAATATGCTACCTTATCGCGCTATGTATCGAATTCAATACCAAATGCAGACACCTATATTCAGTATTAAAAATAAAACGATATCAAGACATCATTAAACAAAGATTATGATCTATAACACGGTGAAAAACTGACTATAATGTATTTAGAATTCAAACCCTTTAAACTATTATCTGCATACATCATACAAATATAGCTGGTTTTATACATAAGTGCTGGGGTTAATTGATTTCAAAATTTCAAAAACTCATTATAAGTGAGTAATAGTTCAAAATAACACAAATGCATATAACGAGCAAAACCACAATATATATAAATTAATAGCTATTACTTAAATTATTTATGCAAGCACAGCAAAATGTTTTATAGCTGGTTTAATTACACTTTTTACCCAAACAATTATTTATAATTGTATAATCGTATCTAACTATTAAACTGATTAAGATTACTGATTTTAGCACTTTTTATTAGGTGTAAATATAATAATTACTTATATTAAATGGCATTATATACAATAAAGATTTTAAAAGGGGTTGAAGGTTATAAACTAAATAAAGATGAAATTTTATATTTCCATCGGCGAAACAATGACGATATAAAATATCGAATTGTTGTTCACTAACTAATAATAAACTTAATCATACTAACCTCGAAGAAGTCACATTGGTTTACAAGTCATTAGAAATAAAGACACAGGACAAATGGTCAAGACAGGTCGTTTTATAGAAAGTATCTGTGAAGTTGTAATCATTAATTAGTGATGAATACATCCATATTTTAAAATACTCATATTAAAGGTACTAAATGATCATGATATATTGAAACTGAGTTAAATGATCAATGTACTAGGTTTTATAGTTGAAAATATACATTTTAGATTCAATCTTAGGACAGATCTGAAATTACAATACGTTTATGCGATTACAATCATTAAAACACAAACAAAAATAAACATTGCATTAAGTTTATATCAAAATTAATATCTAGACAACAAGTGAAAACTATTAAATTCGTTGTTTTAAATTATATATTAATTGAACAATAGAAAAATTAACTATAACTCAAATTTGAGTGCACAGTAAATCCATTAACAAGTATAATTAATAAATAGTGTACCGAAAAACAATATACAAACAGTTTAGTTAATACTTAAATACCTAATTCAAATATCGGAAGCTAAAATCATAAGGTTATGATAAAATATTATATTTTATAATACATAAAAATACTAGTATAGAACTTAAAACCTTTACTAACATATAATTAATCCCCGGATATTCATCAACAACAGTCAACATATTAATTATTATTATTTTAACAGTATGACAAATAAATAATAATACTTTATTAAATAAATTGGTTTTCATATGTACCTCAGATTAAAATTCCTTATTATTAAATATTTCAGTATATTTAGCAATTGATGCCATGGGGGCGG
>NW_020270456.1:606240-663887 GCF_002803265.2 Melanaphis sacchari | reverse complement strand
GGGATATTATACAAGTTCTGAATTTTGTCTTTAATAATAATACAGTGTATGATTAAAAGGTAATGAATGTAAGTGATTAATAAAAATATTAGCATTCAATTATATGTAAACTGGATTGTTGATAATAGAAACAAAAAAATTAACAATCAACTTAAGATGTAAATATAGTTGATATTCATTTGTTTAAATTAAATATACAATTTTTACCGATAAAGTAAAATTTTAGAAAGTAGACTGTTATTGTTATTATGGTGATAATTAAAATAATGATAATGAAATCATTACAAAGCTAATATGACTTATACCTTGATCTTGTGACTAAAACCGCCTACGCCACCGTATAGTACTAGATAAACAGAACCTTGAACTATACGTTCGATATTGAAGACTACGAAACGAGATTTTATAACAATTTTTAGGTTAAAGAGGTATGATACAAAACTCATTATTCGATCCGTTAATGTCAATCAGTATATTATGCTAATAATGGAAGTCCAATGGAAAATATCAAATAATAAAACTGTGATAAACAAAAAGACGTATATTTTCGTTGACAAAAGTTAATAAACTATTAAAATATTCATTCTTTGTTAACAAAATGACCCTACTAAATAAAATATAAAAACATTATAAAAGTGAGGATTTATATATAATGCGTGCTGAAAATTTTACCATAATATGTATGATTAAAATAGTAATGAAATGAATTTTACATAAATAATATAGCATTCAATTGTAACAGAATGCGTTGATAATAGAAACAAAAATGAACAATCAACTTAAGATGTAAATATAGTTAGCAATACGTAACTGAACGAAGTACTTTGTATTAATATCTAAAATAACCCTACTTTCTATAATGTTTGTTTATATTTTTTTATGGTAGTGGTCATTTTGTAATTATTGAACGAATATTTTTAATGATGGCTTAACTTTGTTAATGAAAATATAATTCTTTTTTTTTGTTTATCACAGTTTTGGTATTTGATATTCATTCCATTGACTTCAATTATATTTGTCATAAATTATACAGATTGACATTATCTGACAATTAATTACAGGGTTTATTGAACATATCATACCTCTTAAACACTGAAAAACGTGTAAGAGTTCTCCCGATTCGGAGTGTCCAATACCAGGAACGTATGGTTCAAGTGTTCTCGTTTTATAGTATCCTATATCCTGTGGTGGCGGCGGAGCTAGCGATTTAACTTTTACAAGGACAAGGATTTAATTCATATTAGCTATATACAAATTATTTTTTAATTATGTTTTTTTTTTTTTAAAATACTAACAATATTATGCATTTGTGGCGTCCGCTTAGTTTTTTAATTTTTTTTGTACGTTTATTATATGTTTATAATAATATAGGTATTATGATTGAGTTTGATTTATAATCTTGAATGAGAATTAAAGTATACTATTCAATATATTAAGTTACTTCTTAAATAAATTTATAAAATATATGTTATGACATTATTCTTTTAAATCTCACATTTAATGTTTTTGAATTTAATACAATATAATATTTAAGTTTTTTGGGGTCAATTAATATGCAAATGATCATAGAAAAATTGTGTTTTTATTGCATCTCTTAGATTTTAAATTTAATATGGACTACTCACAGAAAACTTTGAAATGTTTATACAAGCCTATACTATTAATTTTTTTTCTATCCTTGTTTTTCATGTTTTCTCTATGTTCGACAGTAAAACATTTTTTGAAATGTTAACTTTTGTTAAAATTTGAACTGATTAATTATAAGAATGAATTATGCCTTCATATTTTAAATATTTTTAAGTAGTTTTAGAAACATTTTATATGAGATTTTGTAAAACTTAATGAAAATTTTTTATTGAAATTTATAGAAATTTAACTAAAAAATAATGTTAGTATGTACTATTCATGTTATGAGGGTATAAAATTACTGATTACATGAAATCTTTCTTTTTACTTTTACTTTTTTAATAAGTTTAACAATTGATTTTTATCTCACCGGAAACACTAAATATACGTCATTACAGTTATTTTAACTTTCATTGAATAAAATCTTATATTTTTTTCACAAAATTCACGTTATTTAGGTTATAGTTCCGTGTTATGTTAGTTTGGTTGTTCCAAAATATTACGGACTTCTAGCTTGCATGTCTCCACGTTCTGGTTAATCGAAGTTATGCGATCTTTTAGAAGATCCATAAACTGAATAAACAAATAAATAGTTAAATACTTTATCATACACTATTATTTTGTTGATTTTATATACTCTGACTTAGTGAAAATCTAGGTGAAGTTAGTTTGGTTCAGATTAAATTCGAAATCAAAACTATATGAAGTTTCTTCTTTATGAGATACAGTTTTAATATCTATTTTCACTGTTTAACAAAATATTAATTAATAGTGCAACTAGAAATATAGCTTAGGATCATCTCTAGCATAGAGTAAACGTAACCAGAAGTCTAAGGTCCATTATTTCATTATTTAAGGCTTGTGAACAGGTTTTAAGTACAGCATAGCTTTTTTACTTTATTATTACTCGACTTATACCTACTCGTTTATAATTTTACTGTTTAAACGATCAGTGAGATTTTTAAAAACGATAGGCGGCCTCGACCGCCTAAAAATGTTAAACATAGAAAATCGTGATAAACTTCCGATTTTAATAGTACAAGTAATAAGTTTTCAAACCCTTATCTATTTGATATTAAAAAAATAGTTATTTCGTTGTGGTCAACCTAAGTCAATTTTACATAATAAAACGGTGTATATTTTTGATCAAAACCATTCTAATGTACATATGTAAAATTGAAAAATAGATGAAAATGCAGAGAGGTTATTGAATTTCGTAGTATTTTAAAACTTATATAATAGGCATTTAACCTAACCATCGTACTATATTTCTTATTGTTTAAATATTTACAAACATTTTCAAATATAGCTATATCTCGAGTATAAAAATTAAAGAAAGAACACTGAATTGTGCTGAAGTGAACAGGAATTGTCACATCCATAAAAATGCATTCTGAATAGTAGTGAAGTCGTTTTATAGATACAACAGGACATTTATAAGGTTTTTATTCAATTACCGTGGTCAGTGTAAAGATCTGTGCATACCACTTAGCACCATGTATACATAACCTTTTGCAAATTACCACCAATTTTAATCTAACTTAGACTTACATATAATTACATATAATATATATATATTTACATATAATTTTTATTTTAATTGACCAGAAGTTAATATGACATCCATTTTTTTCTGAAATATTTCTCAAACTGTCAAATAAATTTTAAAATGAATTTGACTGAATTATTAAGTGCCCGGTTAGAAATGTAACAAATATAAAAAAAAACTCAACTCTACTCCATTTCAATTATTTATCGTTGATCTAAGCCCGCATCAAACAATCTAGAAATATTCAAACCTTATGCTATTCGAAAATTAAAATAAAAGAACGTTACTTCAATCAATGCCTATCTCAATGTCACAGGTGCCAAAACTAAGGATATATGCATATATGAGAAAATCAATGTGTGTGTTTTCTAGAAATGCCGCCTTTTCTTCTTCTTACTCAGATACAGAAGAATCATCAAATTTACCTAATTCTCAAACACGAATCTTCCCTTTATAAATCTCCTATAACTTCTCTATTCTCTTCTTTTTTAAAAAAAATTGTCCATCTTTCTTCATCCATATCATAAAGCTATCACCTTACAACTCAAATAAATCAAATCGCAACAAAAAAAAAAAAAAAAAATAACAAAAGAAAATAATCCATTTAAAATTTTCTCCTGAAATGACATTAATATCTCAAACAAAACATAACCGAACTTCATAACATATGATTAATCACAATTTATTAATTGAATTACAACCTCATCAAACTGGGAAGCTTTTTGTTTCCTCGCCTTGTGTAATATGTATGTAGATACCTATTTACAAATAATGCACAATGAATAACAAATATAATAATTAATAACAAATATCGCTTTTAATTCTGATTCATAAACTTAGTAAATTCGAATTTCAAACTTTTGAAATATATCTATTACACTCAAGAAAATCTAGTATTAAAAAAAATGTTTTATAATTACTATCCATAAGTTAACATTTATTTACATAAATAATAATTTAAAAAAATTAATAAATTCTACATGGATAATACTTATATATTATATTTAATATACTAACACTATAATAAATACTTTCCTATGGTGATCATATTAAATTGACAATTGCACTGTTTATATCGTATCCTGATGGATAAAATAAATTATATTTTTACGCTCCAGTCACTCCGGTATTTAGCACCATTCATTAAATTTTCAAGACTTTTAAACTAAGAAAGACTGTCAAACTTAACTTCACCAATGACTTAAGCATATTTAACATAAAAAAGTATTTAAAAATAAGGATTACAAGTACAGTAACCATATTCAAACATGGTAATAAGTTTAACGATGAATTAATAAATAACAAATGAGCACTTGAAAATAAAGGGATCCATACCGATTTTTTAGCGAGAAATTTCGTACACTCTCTGCGTTGTGATTCCGTACAAATTTCTTTTAATTTACTTAAGTCGCTAACTATTCTTTCCAAATGTATTTCTGAAAAATGTTTGAATGCGTTTATGTGTTTTGAGCTCTCTGCAATAGCGTCTTGAATTTGGAGATTTACTGCATTTAATTCCTGAGTTTCTTTATCTATGCACTCTTTAGCTAACTCAACATTTTGTTCAAGTGATTTTAACTTACTCCTGAAAAACATTTATACTGAAGTACCCGATTAAAGATTAACTCGTAAAACGCATATACTCAATAACTTTATTTTCGGCTTCTATTTTTAATTGTTCGTCTTTAATTGTTTGATTCTTTTTTTCATCGTCGTTTTCATTTTGAATTTTCAAACTTTCCACCTTAATAACAAATATTATCGTACTAATTTATCATAAAATCAGTGCACAGAATATCAATGATTCGTAAAAATCCTTTTAAAAATTGTAATTATTTAAAGTATTATTTTACCTGTTTGATATCGTACTCAAGCTTATACATTGTTTCCTCTGCCAATACTCTTAAGTCAGTCTCTTCTTGTAGTTTAATGTGTGTTTCTTTCAAAACTTTTGGCAATGCTAGCATTTCCTCCAGCTGTTCTTTGTAAACCAACTATATAAATGCAATAATTTACGTTTTTTTTTATATATATTGATCTTATTTAAGTCCGGCAACTAAGGCCATTAGCTGTGGATAGAGACAGTAGGTTGTTTTCTGTTGTGTAAAGTTTTTATTTGTAAAGTTTTTTAGTAAGATTGGAACACATGTGTGTATGTGTGCGCGACATAGATTCATCACTAAGAAGTCGGATAGTCACCCATCCGAGAGCTAGTGATGCTGTCCGATGCTTGATCTCAGAACATATTAGTGAGTGAGGCCAACTACCGCGCCACATCAGACTACTAATTTACATTTATTATTAATTCTGGTCCATTATAATATCTCATTAACAACTATTATAACATAAAAATACCTATATTATAGTTATCAACAAATATTATTGCATACCAAAAGATGTACTGATATACATATTTTTTTTTTTTTTTAGTAAAAATCTCAGCAGGTGAGGCTCAAATCATTACATTGCTTTGAGGTATAGTTCATATTTTGTTGTGCATATTGAATTTTTTTTTTTTTATTTTATTTTAAATTGTATTTGGATTAAGAATTTCATATAATAGTGTAGAGTAAAAAATTTCTTTGAAATCTCTCTGATCATTACGGCATCAGCGCGGAAGTGCTCGACTGTTATTTTAACTCCATAGGTATTGCGAAATATATATATTGAATACAGTATAAGTATATTTAATAATGTGTTAGGTATAATTTTTTATAAGGTAATTTTTTTATCGAACAACAATCATAATTTTTATTAACATTTATGAAATAATAAGTGTTAGTTTGATAAAAGAATTACTCAGTGGGTAATCGACTTTTTAAAACGGTTGAAAAAGTAACAATGTAGGCATCATTATGGTACAGGATATTCAATATTTTTATTTTAAACATTACTTCTAATTTATTATACGATTCATTGAAATCGTTTGACAGATTTTTCATCGAATCTTCCAATTTTTTCGTTTTTAGAGTAATATCATTGGTTTCAAGTTGTACTCGTCTTAACTTAATCCATATAAAAATTATGTGTTATTACTCATATATTATACTTAGCAGTAAAAATTCATTAAAGAGGTACCTTTTCTTTGCAATCGTTAATTTCATTACCACGCTCTTTGATGATCAATTCCATTGTCTCGATATCTTCGTTGTTTTTATTTAAATTATTTATCAAATCTTTGAAACCATTCAAATCGTTTTCCTATAATTTTATTTTAATACATATTATTGTTTTTTTTTTTTTTATATATATTAAACTTGCATTGACACACTTTAATCTTTTTCAATAATTCTACTAAATCATCAGCTAACTTCTTATGAGCATCAATTATATTATCATTCGTCTTACCGATATTTTCATAATGAAATACAATATTATTCAACTCATTAGTCTTTTCTCTAGAAATAAAATATTTGTATATTATACTAAACTTAAATAAGTGTAATCTCGGGCTACCTTCAATTTTCATATGGTTAGATCAAATCATAAGATACGATTAAATTGATTTTTATCAACTTTCCTTGTCAGTTTTTGTTTATGATCGAAATAAAATTGTGAAACATTATTGTTAGAATAAATAAATAACATTCATTGTTGACACTGCATGGTATTAATAGATTTAAAATAGGCGTATGATAATATTATAGCGATAAAAATAAAAAAAAATAAAAAGAATATATGTAATAATACCAAGGAACATCCATAGAAGTGTAATGCAAAAAAATGAAGAGTATCGAAGAAAATGTTAATCAAGGTTTAATACTGTGCCTTTGCTTGTCCTGCTTTCAAAAGTAAAAAACTTCAAAAGGTTATATAGAGTAAGGTGCTATGGTAAATTATGTTGTGCTAACCAGGAGATAATATATCAATCAAGTTTAACATGTCAGTATTGGTCGTGAGGATAGTTAACTTCCTTTATCTTCATCAAACATAAAATGTATAAAAAAAAAAAACAAATAGATGTTTGTCGAAAGTAAATAAAATTTATGGAAAAAAATAAACATAAGTATCTATGAAACTTTAATAACTAATAAGATAATCACATTACTTGATCAACAGTTTTAAAAACACTAACATTTACCTACTTCTCAAAATAAACTATTTACTTTATCCGCAATTCAATTTGTTGGATTTCTTGTTGTTGAACTTTAGTACTTGCATTAATATTTTCGTTACATGTAAAACTTTCACACTATTCACATAACAATATTTTAAACAGTTAAAATATTTACAATTCTAACTTAGTTTTATTTAAGTACCTGACAGTTAGTAGCATTAAATTGGTTAAAAATTTCTTTGGCTGATTTTAATTTTAATTGAGTTATGTGTATTTCTTTAATCTCAGAATTCAATCTTAATATTTCTGTTTTAAATTCTGAAAGTTTTTCTTCCTACAATATAAAAAAGACAAAAGTTATAGCAAAATTAAAAATAAATGAATTTTCCTTGAATAATTAATTTATAATTCTTTATAAGGGCTTACCATTTCTTTCTTTCCGGGAAATCTTATGCATCCTTCTATTTTTTTAAATATTTCCTACAGTTAATTAAATCATATAATAATTCGAAATAATGATTGTTACATGTAATATTACTTACGGGACGGTTCAAAACTTTTACCAATAAATCGTTACGTTCGGTCTATAAAAAACAAAAATACATTAGCTTATTCGATAATGCTTTTCAGTTATAAAGTTAGCTTATCATTTTAAGAAGGTCCAATATTCGACTAATATATTATATTTTAAAATTTTCGGAGGTCACATTTATTAGATAAAGATTTTTCTTATGGCATAAAGTTATTGACTAAATAAATTATAAAAAATGATACATTTTACTGTTTATGCGTACATTTCCAGTTCAATCAAAGTACTTACATTGTTATAGATATTCTAAGTTATTTATTTATACCTAATTTAACTGCCCAACCATTGGATCTCGTAAATGAAAATAATATGAAATTATTTAACCAAATACAATTATATTACCGAAATATTTAAATGTTGCTTAAGTAAACATAAAAAAAGGGTATCCTTCTAAATTGATTTTATTACTTCTGCTTGGAATAATGATAGGTAATCAAGTGTAATATCAAACTCGTTGTAAAAAGAATAGATTTAAGTAGAATTATCTGAATTATTATTTAAACTACGATGAAATTTATAAAATTCACTATAGACTGCTAGCTATATAAAAAATATGAAAAACTATGAAAAAATTGTATTTTTCTAACATTATTATACATAACATTTTTACGCTTTTTTTGCCCTTACTCAATTATATAACGTTAAAATTAAGTTTTACTTTATGATTATTGATTAAATTTAAAACAAACTATAGATTTGTATTTAAAAAGAAGTTCTTGGTTTTCATTGATAATATTTTGAAGTTGTTCTTTTAGTTGACAAACTTCTTGTGAGTTGTAAAAACTGTCTGAGCATTGTGACATTAACGTATTTCTAAAATAATATTATTACAAACAATTATGTAAATTTAATTTAATGAAAATAAAACCTTACGGACATATAAAAAATAAAAAAATATACTTTACTTATTTAAGGCATTAGAAGAAGCACTACAACAGTTGGAATCACCGTTATAACCACATTCTCGAATTGAACAATTATTTTGACAAACAGTATGTGGGTCTTCGAAGCTCGTCTACGATAACATAAAAATATGAAAAAAGTATATTTATAAATATAAGGATACTCATATTTATCCAAAGAAATATTCTTTAATATTATCTGATAAAGAATGTAAATTCATTAGTAAAATCTCATTTTATAAAAATGATTAAAAATACGAGTATATACGTACACATACAAACCATCAGTTGCAAAACCATAATATTAAAATATAAATAGTCATAATAATAATTATATACATAATTCTATCGACCGTGAATATTTAATAATATAAAAGTATGAATTTACATTTTGAGCAAAAATTGGTATTCGATCTTGATATCCTGGATTCAATTGATCTACGGTGCCACCATAATTTATATTCATCAATTTGTATGTATGGTCCACCACTGACATTTTTAATTGATTGGAAAGCTCAAATTTTTCGTCCAATTCTTTTAGTTGTAGACCAATTGTTTTTTGTAAGTTCTGAAATGTCGTTATCTCATCCAAAGTTTTATTTTCTTTCTAAAGTTATAAAATAACAAATTGACAAAATGTAAATGGATGATAATTAAATATTAATTATTTTAATGTATCATAATCAGATAAGATTGAGTTATGAATACAATTTAATATTATTGTAATTATCTTTAAAAATATTGATTTCTCTATAAATAAAATGTACTAAAAATATTATTTTTTTTTTTTTATGTCTAGTGGTAGCACTATTTTATTTTATGTAGATAAACAATTCAACAAATTCTATACGTGTATATTTTTATTGTGGAATTCTAAAATATATATATATATATTTTTTTTTTTATCAGGGCTTTTAAAAAAAAATATTTGTTATACGTTATTTAAAACTAAAACGTAATACAAATTTTGACTTCATCATTATTCAACTTTTGCGTTTATCGTTATTCAGAATTAAAATTTTTATTATATTTTATAATTTATACCTATTAAATAATTGGAAATTAAATTTTTTTCTAATGATATACTATATATAACGTTTAGCGTTATGTTTTGTTTAATGATATATCATATATTTTGTTACCTAATCGTTATGTTTTGTTTCGTATTATTTAATTATTTATGTTTACCGTTTTCCGTTATAATTACGTATACAAATTTCAATCGATTTTTGTGAAGTATATAGTATATTGTTATTATAACGTTTGAAAGCACTGATTTTTAGAATTTGAAACTATTATAAACAATGAGCTTGAAAATTTCCAAAGGAAAAGGATAAAGTCACTCGCATAAAAATATCCAGTGTTAATTGATTGACTACAATGTTAACACTATAGTCGGAGACGCGAAAAGTGACGTGTGATCTTTTTTTACACTGATAATCACCCTGTCGCACACAATGGTTCTCAATTTGCGGCGTCCTTCGCGCACGTTGCATGAAATGAGAGCCATTTGATTTTAGAGTTTTAATAACACATTAGACGATTTTACCGCTAGAATCGCGGCGGTCACACGCCACGTCGTGTTCCCGACTATAGCCATTTTCATTTTAATTTTTAATTCTATTTTTATTATTAAGTCAATAAGAATACGACGAACCAGATTTAATTTGTTTTCGGCATTTCGAAGAATTTGTATACATTCTGAAATCTGTAAAATAGTTTTATCTATGTCTTGTATAGTCTGTAGAATGTTTTCACTGGAATTTTCATCCATGACAATCGTGTAATTAATTTATTAAAATTTTAATAAATGTAAAAAAATAAAATACTTTAAATAAATACCTATCAATAAATTAATTAAAATATTATGTTTATCGAATATCCAATAACAACGCGTTACTATACATAATACACATTTCTAAAACTGTAAATCATATACTGATCAACTTCAAACTTTCCAAATTCGCATAAAACACACATATATTACCTATTATCATAACTGTAACGTACACTATTTATTAGAAGCAGTAGTATTTTACTAAATAATCATAAATTTTCGAAATTCTAAACATACTAGAAAGTAGAAATACATCATAATAATGATATACTTATGACTTTTTTTTTTTAAATAAATAACGACAATTTAATTAACTTTTTTGATACTAATGAACGGTGAGGAAAAACAATTTTTCAGAACAAATCTAAAATTATAATTTGACCATAATATATTATTGTAGGTACATAACTTTATTATTCATTACAGTTCTTGTGTTTATCAAATGATATCTAAAGTTCAAGAAATATCGACTATATAATATCGGTTAAAACTAGTGGTGTTTTGTGACTTAGACAACGGGACAATCGTACATCTTGATAAAATCTTTTTTAGATTATCGCCATATGTTGTGTAATTGTGTAAGTATACCTACACTTTATTTTTTTAATTTTAATTAGGTCAACATGTCGAATAATTGTAATCATAGTTGAATAAATATCACTTTTTCTTTATTATCACTTCAACAAAAATCAACTACAAAAATAGCCGACAGACGACAGTAGATCTTTATCGGAATTTAAAAATTAAATTTAAAGACTAACGCCCCGTTGCACTAAACTTATTGTTTTCTATCGATTAATTATTTTTCTACAGTAAAATGTTAATGTTATGATAGACTAACGTTTGTTAAATTAAGAATTTTGCTCAGTCATAATTGGATTTCAAGAGCCTACTCCTAGTCGTTGTAATAGTTTTCCGAATTTTATCTGCAGAATTTAGGATATTACGAAAACTAATGTTTTAGAACCTAAATAACGCAGAGACGGTAGTTTTCGCATGTATTTATTTACATAAATTTTTAAGAAAACAAAAAGTTACGAACAATGGTTATACATATGATTAATAAAAAGATGGGAATATCAATGAAGGTTCTTGAAGGCAAGATAATATCGATATGGTATATTTTACTTAATTATCAAGAGTCGAACGAAAACCAATAAGAACAGCTGAGGAGATTAGATTTGAATTCGTAAAGTATTTGTTTGTCAGAACGTTTATCGTGGCAAGATAATAATGAGTAGGTACCTAGTTATTTATTAAAATTTAAAATATAGTATTATTTTAAGTTATATTTTGAACTCTATTGTATTATGATGCAAAATTTTAACATAATTACAACTAGAATAATTTGAATCTTTTAATCATATCGACGAATATATATAATGTATGTAGTAGACGACGCTTATATGAGTCACGGATATAAGGTTCAGCCGATTATTATTAAACTCAAAATCGTCTGGAACGGTCTAGATGTATCCAAACACATTATAAAAATCCCAGTTATAAGACTCACTATTTTGTTTATAAAAACTCAAATTTCGTGAAAAAAAATGATTGGAAATAACATTTTTGGTTAAAATTTAAAAATAAATTAGTTTTCAAAAATTACATATTTTTTTCGGTTATTATTGGTTACAATTCATGCTTTATAATGTGTGTATGTACAACTAATTTTATTGCATTTTATATTTATCGCAATTATCGTTATTGTAGTGTGAAATATTAATAAGCTTCTGATTACCTGTCACAGCTATCGTGATCGATAAGGTCAACTGTATAATTGTTGTATAATGCACAATCATCAATCAGTCGTTATTAGAGTTTTAATGTCGTGTTTTTTCGTTATTACGTGAATGCTAATCTAACGCGACGTGCTCTTAGTTTGAGTAACAAAATAGACATTTTAGAAAAGTACGACTGTCTTTCCAAGACGGTACAACGTGAAGTAGTAAGCAACCAGCAATAATGAAAGGGAAGATGACTGATGAGGAAGAGGTTCAACGCCTTCATACAAAAAGGTCGAGGCTCTAGATGGTCTAGACGTGTTAGAGAGAGCTGTTTATCACCAAGGTAATAATTTTAATGTACAATATGGATATGAAAAGAATATTTCCGAAATATTAGAACATAACTCAAAACAAACCAAAATAACAATTTTTTTCATAAATAATAAGTATGTACATACATCATTTATAATTTTTTATTAATACATATATATATATGTATGTAATTTTTATTTTTATTATAATAAAAATCATTCATTCACTAATATCTAATATTTATTGAGGTAGATTAAAATAAAAGCAAAATATGTAATAAAATTAAATTTATAAAAATGTACCTAAACAAAATTTATGTTTTTTCTCCTACTTTACCTATAAGATTCATTCGGTTATAAGACTTATTTTGTGCTGGTCCCAATGTGATTCTTATAAGCGGTGTGTATTGTATAAATTTCTTTGTATACAACACAATTTACTTAAATAACCAAAAAAAAAAAAAAATGTATAAACCTTCGATATAAACAATACTACAATGATCCTTCATCGTACTAAATAGACGTAAACGCATATATTATATTCTTTTGATGCAATTTATTGATGCTAAATTAAATTTTTTTAAATTTATATTAAGATAATACAATAGAATATTAACTTAAAAGTATATTATCGTAGATAACCCGTTTATTTACAGAAATATATTATTTAATATACTCGTGGCATCGCCAATTTTTTAATGCGTTTAGTAGCTTTATATGTCAACGCAGTAGGTGAAATTTTGAATGCATTTTCTTTGAATTCCGTGTTGACTGTTTTAACATTAAATTTTGGCTCAGCTAATTCTTTTATACGTGGTGTCAATGTTGCATTTAAAGCAGCTCTTGGAATGACACCGGGATCATAATCAAGATTCAACTGCGTCTCTGAGGATAATTTTCTAGGTACTGATAACCGCTGAACCCAGTCCACGCTCATAGGTATTATTTGACCAAATGGTCTTGGTTCAGTTTTTCTTACGTTCACTTTCTTCACAAATCTTTTTAATTCTGGCATTTGAGATAATCTCTCCAACATTAGGTTAGTTTGGGATTTCGACAGTTTTGATCGTCTTTTAACTTCCGGAGATCTTCTAAATATTCTTTTAGGTGCCGCGTTCTTCTTAAGCCAATTTTTATGTTTAATCCAATCATCTGAATTATTCTTAATCGACGATCTGTTAGGTTTACTATAAAGTCTTTCGGGTTGTTCAGATTTCAGACATCTAGGGTGTACGTGCCTGATTTGAGGTTTTGGTTCTGCAAGTTCTAGAATTCTTTTATGAGTTTTTCGCAGATTTTTAGATATCCTATATTTATACTTGGCATCCCCCGATGAGGACGTTTGATAAACTAGATCCCTTGGCGCTTTTGGCCTGCTTTTAGGTACTGCCAATTTATATATCCTACTTGGAATTTTACCAGTTAAAGTAGCTTTAACTACAGGTAATGGCAAAACAGCTTCCAACTCTGGATTTGGCCAAGGCCTGAGACGAACTGGTTTTGGAATTGCTAATTTTGCAATATACTTTAATTTCAATCTATTTTCCCATTTTTTAAAATATCTTTTTGAACACACGCATTTGTTCTCCGATTTATTCAGTTCTTTTGTAGTTTTAGTTTCTTTTTCTGTTTCATTTAATTGTCCGAGGAATTCAACCAAATCATTTTGTCGCTTGGGATCATCTAGCATCAACATGATGCATAATTTAGTTATTATTTAATGTGTTATAGCTTTACTATCATCGGTAAAATAAAATTATAGTTAAATTAAAGTTTATAACATAAGATATGATAAAAACAAAATTTAACGATTTATTATGTTTAGAATAACGAAAAGCAATTTCTTAGCAACGCTATTATATAATATATTTTTAAATTATAATAGGATATATATATTTTCATTTTTTATTGGCAAAATCATGATAAATTTATTACTGATGTTATGTGTATTGGAAAAACTAAAAATTTACCAAAAATAAAATGTATAAATAAAAAACTTTTATATAATTTAAAGCGGATATTATCATGATAACTTAATGGCAGTTAGAATATATAAAAAATAATTCTATCTTCGCCGTTTTATCAGCTCTTTAGTGCTGTAAGCTCATTATTATTTTTAAACTTAACTTAAAGATTTATAAATAGCTCAAATAGTCAAGTATTTAAGAAATTACATTATGTATAGGAAATACTAATATTAAAGGTTAGACCTTAGGTAAAAATGTCTAATATTTATGATTATATAATTAACAATTATGTTCATTTTCATTTTCATTTTGTACTACTATTTTTCCTGTTGTTTCATCTTCATCCAGTAATATTACAATCCTTGCTAAAAATCTTTTATTTCTAAATTTTAATCATATTAAATATTTAATAATAAAAACAGGAAATTGTATGTCAACGAAGGATTTGAAAAACACGATATAATAATACTTGTAAAAGCCCTCAAAATAAAATATACATTAAATTTTTTTTTGTTAAATTTTCAAATTATATCAGAAATCTTAATATATATAAATCTCATGTCACAATATTTGTCCTCAATGGACTCCTAAACCACTTAACCGATTCTGATGAAATTTTTACACCGCGTGTAATTTGGTCCAACTTAAAAGACAGGATATAGGGTATGGACCTAACTCCTGTGAGTTAGAGATATAGAGACAAAAACCGAGTTACACCGGTGGCACCCTCTAGCAGATAAAAATAAAATATAAATAATAATGCAAAAATCGATAATAGCAGGGCTTGAAATCGATTAATATCGATAAAAATCGAAAAAAAAAATATATATATATATACCGAAAAAGTCTAACCTTAACAACGCGAGCAGCAAAGGGTCACGACGCAAACGTGTTGAAAGAGCTCAGCAATTACCAGAACAAATCGAAACAAGAAATGCAGCTCAAAGAATCAGGACTGCAGATAGTCGTGCACGAGAATCTCAAGAACAGCGTGACGAACGTCTGCAACAGAATATTACGAGAACAAGAGCGGCACGAGAACGAAACACAGCTACAGTACGAGAAAGAGATCGACAAAGGCAACGGATCAGCCGCTCATTAACACGTGCATCATTCGTTCGGCTTGCCTTTGAATATGCACCAGATATTAACTACTCAGCGCATTCAATAATTGCTATCGGTGGAATGGATAAAGTATGTCAATATTGTCAGGCATTGAAATTTCGGAATGAAGCAGCCGGCATGTGCTGCGCATCAGGAAAAGTTGTGCTGTCACCTCTACCCGCTCCGCCGGAGCCTTTATTATCCCTTCTTACTGGCAATTCAGATAATTCCAAATTGTTTTTGCGTAAGATACGCAAATTTAATTCTTGCTTCCAAATGACGTCATTTGGGGCAACTAAAATTTGCGATCGTGCATCCGATGGACGTAATTTACACCGTTCATATGACGCACTACAATATCCATTCATCGTCATGATTTAACTGCACGTGTGTTTAAACAAAAATTGAAATCCTAAATTGATTTTATTGTTAAATATGAAATGTTTGGTATCACACGTTGTTGGCTGAATACGATAGAGTGGCAAAAGCGAGGTTTGCCTCATGCCCACATTTTGGTTTGGCTTAAAGATAGAATCCGTCCTGAAGAAATCGATCAAATAATTTCAGCCGAAATTCCAGACCCATTAATTGATCAAGAATTATTTGATATTGTCACCAAACACATGATCCATGGGCCATGCGGTGCTTTCAACATGACGTCACAGTGCATGGAAAATGGAAAATGTAAAAAAAACTTCCCAAAGCCGCATACGAATGACACGATCACGGATATTGATGGTTATCCAATGTATCGCCGCAGAAGTACTGAGAATGGTGGCCACACATTTACAATGCGACTGCCGAACTTTCCAAATCAAGTTGAGTTTGATAATCAGTGGGTGGTACCATACTCACCACTACTTTCAAAAATTTACAAAGCTCATATCAATGTTGAGCTTTGCAGTTCTGTTAAATCAATTAAGTATATTTGTAAATATGTAAACAAAGGCAGTGATTTGGCCATATTTGAAGCACAAAACATAAATAAAAATGACGAAATAGCACGATACCAAATGGGCAGATACATTAGCAGCAATGAAGCTATTTGGCATATTCTCAGCTTTCCCATCCACGAAAGAGATCCTGCTGTCCAACATCTGGCAATACATCTTGAAAACGGTCAACGTGTATACTTCACTGAAGAAAATGTTCTCCAAAGAGCGTTCGAAGCTCCGAAAACGACTCTAACTGAATTTTTTACACTGTATCAAAAACCTGATGTTTTTGGCCAATTCGCGAAGACATTGGTGTATGGTGATGTTCCACGTTATTTCACATGGAACAAATCCAGTAAAAAATGGGAGCCACGGAAACATGGAAAACCACATCCTTCCATTACAGGCATATTCAAAGCTAAGAAATTGGGGAGACTTTACACGGTACATCCAAAGCAACGTGAGTGCTTCTATTTACGTTTGTTATTGGTGAATGTTCCCGGACCAACGTCTTTTGAATTTCTACGAACAGTTAATGGTCGAGTATTCAATACATACCAGGATGCATGTCGTGAACTGCAATTGCTAGAAGACGATAACCATTGGGACTTAACGCTTGCTGATGCTGCGTTGACATCAACACCGAATAACATTCGTCAGTTGTTTGCAATTATTTTGACGACATGTTATCCCTCGCAAGCACAAACTTTGTGGGAAAAATATAAAAATTGTATGACAGAAGACATCTTGCACCGAATTAGACAAATAAATCAATGCCAAAACATAGATTATACACCAGAGATGTACAATGAAGCATTGGTCTTGATCGAGGAATTATGTGTTCTTATTTCAAATTTACCACTTAATCATTATGGTATGACATCACCTAATCGTCCAGCCACCGACATAGTCAATACCGATTTACAACGAGAAAATCAATATGACCATGGAAGTTTAGCAACAATTATTATGAACAGTGAACCATTACTGACAGCAGAACAAAAAATTATTTATGATCGGATTATGCTGGCTGTTGCTGCTGAACAAGGCGGTTTTTTTTTCTTGGATGCACCCGGTGGAACCGGTAAGACATTTTTAATATCGTTGATTCTTGCCAAAATATGGTCGCAACAAAAAATCGCATTAGCAGTAGCATCGTCAGGCATTGCCACACTTTTTCAATAATTGTACAAAAATTTTTATATTATTTTTATTTAACTCCATTGAAAATTATTTTTCAAACAATGTCCATTTGTGGTTTAGATTTGGAAAATCCATGTTTTTCTCATGGGCAACTATATGTTGCGTGTTTACGTGTTGGGAAACCGTCGAATCTATTTGTGTTAGCTAAAGACAGGTTAACTAAAAACATTGTGCACCGGTTGGTGTTAAATTAAATTGAAATTGAAAGTATTTATAATTCAAAAAAATAGATATTAATGTTTAAAAGTTTAAGACTGTCTGCCTTGCCTATCTCATTCATGAGTTTAAGCGTCACATTTTATTTACTGTATTATACTGTAATATACTTATATTTTTATAAAATTAAATGGAAATAAAAAATCTGATAAATTTTTATTTTGTACCTATTGATTTCTGCTTAATATCAAGTGTAAGAACATTTTAATTAATTGTGTTCAACGTACTTCCCCTTCAAATCTCAATCCAGTGAATTTGTATACCAACATCAACATTTTCGTCTTTGTTAGTAAATAATTTCATTGTACTAAAGGGTTATAGTAGTAGAAAGTCAAATAAGGAGATTACCATATTTTTTTTACAAATACCATCTGAAAAACGTGGACTCCGTGACTGATAGTATCTCTATTTTCCATCTTATGTAATATGAACAACTTTAGCCACACACAATGCAGGTCAACTAATATATCTATGAATTCCATTAAATTAAAAATATACTTAAATTACAAATTCTATGTAACTTGCAAAAATATATATTTTACATTTTTACACATTTCTGTCAAAGGAATTTATTATCAACAAATAACAACAATAAGTCAATGAAAGTACAAAATCTGTAAAACCAATAAGCTATTACTCACGATTTGAAGCACTATGGATACAAGTATACAAATCGAAAATAATTTTCTTACGATTCTTAAAACACTAAAAATATTTTTAAAATTGGATAAATTAAGTTTGGGACACTGTTCCCAATAAAATTATACAAGATTATAGTTTATAATACTAGTCATTGTACTATATTTTTGTTGAAAATGTGTTGTCACTTGTTAGTAGTTCAAATTACTTATAGTGCAATCAATCAGATCTGTCTAAAAATTAATTAAATTAAAAATTTGTAACAGTCGGCACAGTGTTATACAATAGATAATTTCTATTTTATATACAATATAATTTATACATATATAATTTATACAAAATAATTAAAGAAACAGCCTGGTGATTCAAATGGCACATATTACAACAATACGAATTGGTCGTGAAATCAGTCCATGTAGAAGGTAGGTAAGTACACAAACGCATCACACACCATAAAACATATCATCGCAAGGGACAACAATCGTTAAAGCGCGGTTTCAACGTACATCGCTGGCACAGCGTATCAGTTTGGCGATGGGCATGATGTTGTACGGAAACACGCAGTTCTCGTGAAGTCGGCATCTTCGCTTCGCGGTCTGATCAGCAGCCCCATAGCATCGTCAAACCGGCGCCGAAGCTGAAGAAGCGGGCGTCTCGGCAACGGTCTTCAGCACGCGCAGAGCGTACGGCAAATCGCTCTCGTCGGAAATGAGATAGTCCAACAGCACGTCCGCTTCGTACGACACGCACTCCAGCAATTCAGCGAAGCCGGCGAACGGGTCGAGTAGCGGCCGGACAGCGGGCACGGCATCAGCGACTTCCAGCGCGCACGCCAGACATTCGACGGTGGCGTCGTCGCGGTCGCTCATCAGGCGGACCGACCACCGGCAGAACCCTAGGTCAGTCGGGTACAGCGCGCTGGCCTTGACGTACAGGTCAGACAGTCAACAACGTCTCTGACCGTGGTTTGCAGTATCGAAGGTATATCCGCTGTCGTCAGCGCCGTCGGACGGCCGATCGCTACCAACGACGAACGCGCGCAACGACCGCATCGCCAACAGCACGGTCTCCTGCAGTAACGCCCTGGTCTGGCCGAAACCGCTCGCCATTTTCCCCATGAAGTACAACAGCCGCCGCCGGATGAAGCCGTCCAACGCGAGCCTCGCCACCGCCACACTTAGGGCTTTCGGCCGACCCACGGACATCTGCAAACCGGCGCCAAACAACCGGACCGTGTTCAGCCACACCGACGGCGCCGTGTTCGTGCGGTACAGCAGCCACTCCAGGCTGGGCAGTTCCGAGTAGAACCGTTCGCGATTCCGGTACGCCGGGCCCGCGGACCGGAACCAACGAAACGCCGCGGTCCATAGCCAAACGATTTCGGCCAGATCCGCAGCCACGGTTGTTCCGGTATCGTGCACCGCTGCGTTCACAACGTCCGACCACCGATCGTTCAACCGGTCCATCAGCAACGCCTTGACGTCGAAGCAATTTGCAACAGTGGCGAAACGGTCGCCTCCCATTCCTTCGTCATCGCGGTGACAAAACGTTCCAGCCTCCGTCGAGATCCGTCGGTCGTCAGACTTGGCATCCAGGACACGCGTCAACACGTTGATGGCTGCGGCAGACGACCGGCCCGTCGCCGTCACGATCGTCAGCAATAGTTTGTCGATCAGGCGTTCCGGTGAATCGCTGTCGTCGTCAGCACAGCTCAGCACTGCTTCGGTGACCACGCACGTGGCCATGTACCTGACGTGATCGTCCTCGGACGCCAACACTGCTAGCAGTCGATCGAACCACGCTGTCCTGGACAGCGTCGCTGAACACGCTCGCTCGACGGTCGGACAACGGTTCGGGTTTGCGACCAAATGCTGCTGGCGGCTACGGCGGCGGCGCGTGGACAACAGCAGACGCATCGCGCTCAGGTGAGATATCGTGTCCGACAATGGTATGGCGCTCGCTTCCCCGGGAAAAGTGACCAGCCAACGGTACTCGGCAGCAGACAACCGGCACGCGCAACCGTTTAACAGGTACCATTCGATTGCCTTCGGTGTTCTAAAAATAAAATAAAAACAAAAACAAACCAACGCGATCGAATTATGAAACTGTACATAATAATACAACATAATATTAACTATTCATAATTTATGAAACTCAGAAAAACTATTATTATACTATGTACCTGCTATATAGTAACAATAATAATAATAATTTATAATTTGTATAAGTATCTATATTTGTTTATCTTAAACCATAGGTATATATAATTGTTTATAATTTAAATTTGAAAGTTTTGACTTTCAACTCGGATAGTATTAAAAGTGTTGGAAATAATAAATACTACAATAAAATTGGTATGACTGACATGTATAACAACCGATTGTGTAAAAAATATATTAAATAAAATTTATATTCAATGTATGATAATATAGGTGCATGGTTTGAAAAGTTTTTATTAACATTATTTTGTTTACTCAATTTAAATAAAACTGTTTGATGTAAATTAACAACATGTATCATAAAATACTATTACTATCATTACCTCAAAATAAAATATACAAATATATAAAAATGCATTTTCTAAATTTAAAAATATAACAGTAACCCAAAAATACTTACATTCTCAAGGTGATAAATTAGTGACATTTTATTTCTAGAATAATATAATACTCAAAACTAACCATAAATGATTAAAAATGAAGTTTAAACTAATAGAGCATTTAAATTTTTCTTTTTCAAACACATTAAAGTTTAGTACTAAATTATTATATTATTTTTTATTACAATTTTATAAAATATAAAAAAAAAAATATTTATCATAAAAAAGTAATAGTCTCTCTGTTTAACATAATTTTCTGTTTCTATTATTTTTTTATGCAGTCAAGTATCTAATATTCCTGGCACAAAATGCATACTATTTTATCCTTTCACTTTTACAAATATTGTCAGTAATTTTTATCTGTTGTTAATTGACAATTTATGTTATTATCCTTTTCAATTTTATCTCTATATTGTGTATTAGAATATTTATTTTTGCCATATATGAATACCAATATACTATTTTAAACGGGTAGGAAACAATTAAACAAAGATCAAAAAGAAAAAGTCTGTTTAAGTTTATGGAAAAGAGTCCTTGGTGTTAATATAATATTGTAAACTGTGTATTTTTTTTTTAATAACTAAATAAAAATACATTATTTTTATCTAAAAATTTTATTAACCAATTTTACAAAATAAGAAGGTATTGCTTGTATTTAACCCTGTAGAAATTAGCAAGATTTATAACACAGAACAAAAATAAAAACATTTTTTTTTTTACATATTTTATGAAATGTACATTTAAAATTGATGTCTGATAACTATTTAAGTCTTCCTACATAATGCAATTCTTAAATATAGCTTAACATTTGAAGGTTATCATAAGCATACAATATGAATGATTATTATAATTTCTAGTTAATTTATAAACAATTTTTTTTATTATTATTTATATTAATTAATTAATATTTGTACAAATGAGATTGCAATTTTAATTTCAAAATCATATTATAATCTAAAGAAAAAAAATTGTATCAAGAAAAATGATTGCATACAAAAGCAAGTTGTTTTTAATTAAAAAAATTAAATCACTTCCTTCTTAAGTTCTTAATGTATTTCTTCTTGACAATACATTTTTTATCATCGGTAACTTGAAAATTATAATATGTATCTTGAGTTAACTAGAAAATCTGTAATAAAAAATATGTATTACCATACTAAAATTAAATTACAAAAATTGTTTTTTTTATAATCTTAAAATCTAATAGTATTTATTTACAAATAATAAAAAATATATTATTTAAAAAAAAAAAAAATACTTAATTGAATTATAAATAATTTATGATTTGGTAAAAAAAACTGAATTTTCAAGCATTTATTATTTATTTTTTTTTCACTTACATAATCAACAAAATTATCATTTTATAAATGTAAAAGCATTTTTTATTTCCAATAATTTATTTCTGAATAAGATGAAACTTAATGAAAAACCAAGCGTTTAAACTTTAAATTATCAATTTTAATTTATATCAACATAAACTATATTGTTTTAAACTATTATAAGTTAATTATAACTCACAGTAAAAATGTTTAACATAATTAACATAATATCTACAATCAATAAGTGTTTAAAGTTTAAATAAAAATAAAACTAATTGAAACAGAATTTTGAAATTTGTTTAAATTGGTAAAAGTCAGCTGGTTATTAATTAAAGTATTAAAAATACATCCTTGTTTAAAAATGTAATTACTTATTTAAATACACAATAATTTTATTAATTAACAATAAATATTAGATAACTATTTATAATATGCATTTTAATAAGTTATAGAGAAAAATTTTTGAAATATCCTTTTAAATTTAAAATAAAATTATCCAGTGTTAATGCAAGTGACTTGAGATGATAAGTGCCTAATGCCTAGATATTCTATAACGATTTTTTATGACAGTCATAGCAAGTAAATTATAGATAAATTAGCTAATCTTGCACAGCATTGATCGTAACAAATTAAATGCCTATGGATTTACTCCTCTTTCAATTAAGTGTAAACTGTACATATTTTTAAGGTAAAAGATATTTTATTAGTTGTATCACAGAGTATTTATGCTAAGTTTTAAAAAAATCTGTTCAAAAAATAATATTTTCATCCCATTTTACACTTTTTAGGAGGTGAGTTTTGAAAAAAACTTTTTTAGTGGGTTTCTTCATCATAAAACAAAACTACAGACCAAATTTAATACTTACATATTCAGCAGTTCTGGCTAGGCAATGATAAATTAGAACACATTATATATATATATAAATTATACATAGATTTAAATAAAACATTGTGCATACAAATATTATAATTAAATGGCAAACTAATAATCATGATATTATTGTAAATAATTTACTAATAAACAAGTTTAAATTATATCTATTATTCTATTACTTTAAAAAATTTTTAAACCAACTTTTAAATACCATCATCAAACAGTTCTATATAAATATTTATTTTATACAACACCAATATACTATAACACATTTTAATTATAATTTAAAGTGTCTATTCTTTTTATAGAACTTATACATTATTATACCTAACCTTTATTTCACATTTATTGTATTATTTAACTCTGAATGGTTTATTGAATACATAAACATTAAATACAATTATGCATATATCATTATTATTATAAATTAGTAAAAAATTTTACATTTTACAAACATTATTATGATAATGTTCTTTACTTTCCCTGTAATCTATCTGATTAAGTTGTAAGCACTAATCATTTTTCTTTTCACAGTTATAATAAACAAAAATTAAATAGTATTGTATTATAGAGTATCTCAATTCATAGACAGAATATCCAATGTAACAAGCATAGTTATTTTAATTTAACATAACATAATATGTTTGAATTTTGTTTTTGGTTATTAAAATCTTCTTTAAATTTTAAACCGCTGAACTAAATCAACTTTATTATTAAATAATTATGTCTATGGCGGAAGAAAGTAATGAAAAAAATTAAACAAAATACTGTAATTAAGTATTGTGTACATGTCTAATGTAAAATTAAAATAATATTATATTATATGGGAAAATCAACTATAAAATTTATATAACTTCAAAAGCATTTGATACAAAAAGTGAATTTAATAATTAATAGAAAATATAGAAATTATATAAAATGTTTTAGTGCTTTCAACTATTTAAAATATTTTATTTACCTTTATTTTAACAGACTACACAAAGACTTACGTTTCATCATCACTATCATTATTGCTGACTTGATTATTTTGTGTGACAACTGGATCTGCAATATCATTACATTCTTCCAAATTGTCAGGTGTACTTTTTACCAGTTCTTTAAGAAAATCAAGGCGGCTATCAGAATAAATACAATGTTTTCTAAAAAAAAAAAATCTAAAAATATTAAATGGTATTAATAAGTATTACAACAATATTCATGATACTTACAAGTGGGCAAGAGTAAGAGTTCTTGCACTCTTTTGCATTGTTATATCACCAGCTTTGACTAAAAGAGATGAAACAAAAAGTTCCAATGCTCGAGGTGTACTTATCATTAAGGATTTTTATAATGTAAAATAAAATTAAATGAAAATTATATTTATAATTTTTTAAGAGCTAAAATATTTATTTTTTTATACTAAACAGTGTTACAACTATAAAATTTAAGGTAAGATGTGGGGATTTAAGATCCCAAATTAAAATGAGTATTTTCAATTTTACCTTTAATTATCGTAATTATAAAAGGATTCAATATAGAAATTTAAAAAAAATCTGATACATTTTTGTAAACATTTCCATGGTTAGTAAGATATAACAATTCTAAATTCCAAAGGTTAATGAAAAAATTAACTTGATTTATTTAAGTTAAATCAACTTTAATATTTAGTAAGTTTATGGTTAACAATCACTATAAATATTAGGTAATATTAGCTAAAAGTTCAAAATTAAAAAGGAATAAACTATGAATTTAACTCAGTTAAAAACTAGTAGGTTATTTTTTTTTAAACTATACTTAATTAAATGTTTTATTAAAAATCCATCTAGTTACTTATTATTACACACTAACTTGCATTTGTTCAATTTATGTCAAATAAATTATTAAATCAATGAATATTTATTTATTTTTTTGTGTTTAAAATTAATATTTATTAATAATGATAAATAAAATATTTATCTAGTTAGTTTTAACTATATATAAAAGAATATGTATAAATACAATTTTAACTCGAAGAATTATTTTTTATAATAACAGTAAATAGCTATACAAACAAAGTAATACATTAAATATAAATCATAATTTATGCAGTAACTACTATATCTACATAATCTTTCCTTAAAATTAATACTGACATCATGGATACCCTTAAGTAAATTCTCTGTATTAAAAAAAAAAAAAAAAAATGAAAAGGACATTTTTATTTTAGTATCTATTTAGTTATGGAGGCTAGTGAGCATTGCACAATCAATTGTTGTGGAATTAATTGTTGAATGAGGTAATATTTTTATAAAGAAATTAATAATATTTAAACATTTTTAATAACTCAAATATATTTACAATTTACCACAAAAAAAAAAAAAAACCTACATTCTATATTTACTATAAATTGTTAGATATGCTAATATACTTCATAAAATTATTTTAATCAATAAATTTTCTTTTGAGAAATTTTTTGATGTTAAACTTTGATCATGTAAGTTTATTAATAATTATATTATTATACTATTACTTTTATAGTTTATTATTTATTTGGTGGTATAAGTCTCTTTTTAATTATATTTTTCTGTAGCTTGTAAGTAGTGGCATAAATAGGAGGGTCTTCAGCACTCTTTATTTTTTATACCTAACTATTATTGTTTTAGTGAAATACTATAGTTCTATGAAGCATTAACAATTTTAGTATTCCACATTTTAGAGGTCTAGTTGCACCTATGCTTGCAAGTAAAATTTATATGGCCAGTAGTTTTTAATTTTACATATAGTGAAGTTTGTGTATAATGGATAATAAATAAGACCATTAAATTTATAATTAAGAGGGTACTACACAGACATTTGTTGTCTCTAAAAATTAGAGTAAATTGACCTATAATGAAACTTGATAGTAAGTTGATTATCAATGTGGATGTTTTACGATAGCTCAATTTTATGACAAGTTTTGCGTATGTAAAATAAAGTAAATTAATAATGCTCATTATTCATTTAAAAAATTGAATGATTGTAAAAACCCACATACAAACACAGAAAATGTTCTTACCATCAAGTTTTATTATAGGTCGATTTACTCTTAATTTTTAAATTAACGAAACTAACCCTAATCTGTTGAACGTAAATTGTGTATGTTACACACTTATAAGACAAAGATAACAAATATCTGTATTACGTCCTCTTGATGATAATAGTTTAGTGAATGACAGTAAAAATATTATACAATTTATATGTGTATGTAATAATATTAACAAATAATGTTAGCTTTAATTTTAATTCGTAATGTTACAGTCTTATGTTTAAATAAGTATTAAAAAGGATATAAATCATAACTGGAACTGGTAACGCAACTTTACCAATTTCATCATCAATTCTCATAATTTTTTTAATTCTTCCCTAAAAAAAAAAAAAATATATTTGTCAAGACAAAAATATATGATATATCAGTTACTGGAAGTGATCCACAATTTTTTAGTATTCGACAGTTTAAAAAAAAAAAAAGAATTTTAACTTATCATCAATAATAATTAACTTCAAAGAGAAAATTTATAATTTATACTTACAGCCGGAAATCTAGCATTGTACTTCCTCTTTTTGCTTGGCATTTTGTTGTATTGTAAAATGTTTGATTTACTAGATTTTGCTAATAAAAATTAAGAGTGTATTATTAGATAGTTCTATCCACAAAATTTACACAAAATAAATAAATAAATAAAGAAATAGATGACAAGTAAATATTTTTATAATAGAAATAAAATAAGATAATATTAGGATTGTTTATAATAACTAATTATAAAATGATTTAGATAATTATGTTTTAAATATTATACAGAAATATAACATAGAACAGTCAAATATTTATTTATTTAATCCATCAAACAAAAAATATTGAATAGTCCTATGAAGTTAGGTTTAAGCTTAACAATATTGATAACAAAACATAAAAGGTATAAACAAGTAATTTGTTTGCCCTAAATGATGAATTTTTATTTCTACTTAAATATCAACTACTATTAGTCTTAAAGAACCTGTATCGACTGAGGATTCAAGAGATGCTGTACTTACTTGATATATATAATACTGTTTAGTGTTCGGGAAATCTGAAATGGAAACCATAAAATTGTGCGAATGGTTACGAGATGCAATATTACCGTACAGATACAAGTGGGAGAAATGAATTTTATTGTTGAACAAATTTTATTGAGAAAATGCGTCTGTGTATTAATACTGAAATCGTACCAAGCTATCATAAATCATGATAACGGCGTGTTCACAACACGAAAAAAAAATTTCATAATATTATCATCTCGGAAACTGTTATCTGTCCAGTTATAACGAATTCAGATGACAAAGATTATAATTTGTTTATGTTGATAAGGATATTACTATCATGAACATAATATTATTTTATGAGTAGTTTTTCTGTCATAAGTAAAAACCGCGGTTAAACTGTAATCTACGATACAAAATCATCTTTATGAAATTCGTTCATTAAAATTTATTTTACATGGTGTTGCCTAATTTGGTTAACCTACCCTAACGTACACTCGAATTGCACATATTCATCGATTTGAATACCTAATTTCAATTAATTTTGTAATTTCGTCCTGGTTCTCTGTGATTTTCTTTTGACATTTTGGTCGTGATTCAGTTACACTAGTCACTATCTCACAATAACCAAGTAAGTATTTGTAATTACTTATATATTATTGGTTGAATATATTTGCAAATGTTGGGAATCTTAACTTTCATTGGTTTGAAATTTAAGTTTATTTACTACCAATTGATGATGTATAATGTTCAATTAACATATAAGTTTTTTCTATTTAATTCATGACAATATTATGATCCTCAAGACCCAGCAAATTAAATTTTGTGAGCCTCGGGCCGTATTGTATGTGACTGAATTTAATTTAATCACTGAACTATGAATACTGAATATGTCTATTTCATAGTTAACAATCATTCATGGTTGAACTAATGACATAATAAAAAGATTTATATTAAGTTCTTGTATAGTTGTCAATGGTAAAATAAATAATATTCAGTAAACAAATCAGCCTCTGTAATAATAGCTTTTCATTACTCATATAGTTCTGTACTGGCATGGTTTATCATGCGAATAATATAAATAGGTACATAAATGGTCTCCTACAACAGACCGCCCATGGGCATAGATAGGAAATATTTTCGAAGGGGGTTTTGGTCTAGGTCTATATTAATATTATAAAACATTAACATTAAATATGAATATTTATTCAGTTTTATCTTTAATTTCTAAAGGGTGTTTGAACATCTAAATCCTCCCTCTTACCTACGTCCATGAGACTGTCACAATAATACTGGGTGTCGTACATTTGAAGAGAGACCACCATGCCATTAAATTTTGTTTTTTTTTTTTAAATATGGTTTAAAACATAGTGTCTTCTAAACCTCTGTTATAATATTCACAAATCAGTGTTTCCACATTGTATTCGCATTCTCTCTTGTTCTTGTTAAATTGACATCATATTATTATAATTGTTTTACCTCATAAGGACATAAAACATGGCTTTTAATCACTCAAATACTCATTAAAGTAATATTTGTTCAACTATTCAGCCTGGAGTTTCATTTTAAATTATAATTGTTTGTGTTGAAATCCTGTGCTTAAGATTATTTTCATGATAAAATTTAGATGAATGAATATATAAATTATTATTGTTAAAATAAAACCCTTTTAAAGCAGATTCTTTACAAAGAACAAAATTATTTGTATACTTGGCAACAAATTATAATAATAAATTACTTGAAGTAAACAATAATAATAAAATATCATTAATTATAGGCATAGGTATTGTTCAGAATGTTCCATAAGAAAAGTACCAATTAAAAAAATAGTATATTTATAAAAAATAACTTAAATATAATATAGTTAATATAAAAGTGTCAATTATCTTTTTGACAAAATCTCTTTAACTCATTTAGGCTGGTTATGATTTTAAAATATGGTAGAATGATACATTTGTTATTCAGTATTGATTATGAAACCAAATTTATATAATTTTTTTTTAATTGAAAAAATGTCAGACATTAATAAAATTATTACTATACCAAGTTTACTATGTTACATAAGATAACGAAAAAAATATAGTTACAGTGTATTATATTCTATTAAATATGGATATGTTGAACAGGTTAATAAAAGTAATTTTTTTCAATTGACACGCAAATAAAAATTTAAAAAGATTTTTATCAATATTTAATTGTATTTAGCTTTCTTGTATGAATGTCACTTTACTTAAAGTCTTTATGTCACGCTAAAGAAAAATTTTTACATGTATTTTAATCTTAACAAACAGTTCAAGTGATTTTTTAAAATTTTTACAGTGTTAACTGTATGATATGTAAAAACAAATATGGTGCCTTAAAACATATGTTTCATCAATTTCCTAAGAATGTTGGAAGGTATTAATTTATAGTTTATATGTTATTTTATTTTTTATTTAATGTTTGTGATTTTAAATTATTAATTTGATTATAGGTGCGAAGAATGGGCTCAGTTATATCACTGTATAAACTTTGCATAGATGGATCCAGGAATATGTTACTATACTGATAAGTTATATAGATATAAATTATGTTCTGCTCACTCTCAAATACAATACATAGACAAACGCCTAATCGAAAATGATAAGCTGTCAATATTTAATTGACCTAATTCAAGTAAAACTGTTGAACCCAAGGAAATCAAAAAATAAAGTCATATTAAAGGTGAATATTTTTATTTAATAAAAATAATATATAAATATAAATAATTATGTAAAAAAAAAAAGTAATAAAATTAAATAAACACATTTAAATATAAATGAATAACTATATGTAAATATAAGATATTAGTTAAATAATCAGAAAAAAAATTAAGCCGTACAATTCATCCAAAAACCAGGTTCATTAAAATATTTATGTACCTCTTCAAGCTAAATATTAGGGATAGACTATGGTCACTATGTCATCTAGTGGAAGAATGGGATATTTATTAACTACTGTAAGTTTAATAGTGTAATCAGTAGGGCTCGGATTTTGTAGCAAAATAAATCCTTAAAAAAGTATTTTAAGTAGCTAAAAAAGCATTTATTGAATTTAATTCTAAAAAAAAACAAATTTCAATTACACATAAAATTAAATATTAAAAAAATAATTTACGACCATATATTTAGTCAAGTTGCTTTCATTAAAACTCATTCTATAGGGTGCTAATATATTTTTATACATAGAAAAAGAGCTTTCTTCTTCAACCGATGTAATCGGTGCATATTTCATATAAACTAATTGATTTGAATCGTAAATACCACTATAGATAATTGTAGATAAAACTATTTCGACATAATAACCATAGTTATTTTATCAATCATACATTATTTACTGATTTTTTCATTGGTTTTATAATTTCTGTTAATAAAAATATAGTCCAAGTATAATATACATAGAAATAAGTTAAATTTTCAAGAAAAATATGTAAAAATCAAGAAAAAAAGAATGAAATAGGGGAAAAACAATAAAAAGCTTACTTCATTAAAATCAGAATGATTCAAAACGTATTTATATATAAGAATTATCTTTCTATCATACTCCCCTCAAAAGAACCATTTGCTACAAAATTCGAGCCCCAGTAATCAGTAAGATTGACAATTATATACCCTAAAACCTATAAAATATGTACACAGTTAAGCCCTAAAAATGACCAAATTATGACTTAAAATATGCTTTAAAAAAAAAAAATTAATAATTGTAATATTCTATTTTTAATTAAATGATATATTTCTTATATATTTTACTGTCAATGATTTGTAAACATGAGTGATATTATCTTAATCTGGAAACAAAAAAAAAAAAAAATGTTTAATGTTTTTAATAAATAGTAATTTAAACAAAACAACACATTAATTAAATGATTAACATTTTAATTTCTATCTGATGTCATTGCATTGATCAATTAATGATTTGGATAAGTTTTCAAACAGCATTTTGATTTTCCATCAACAGATTTTTGTAATGTGAAAAGGAGAATTCTATATCAATGGATATAGTATAAAAATCGTGTATTACAATGTAAAAAGTTGTTGCTTAGTTTATTTTCTGGGATACCTTCTAACGTAGATACATCAGATAATATTTTTGAAATTTTTGTAATAATATGAAAACCATTATCTTTTAAAAAATCGCCTTCACATTTGTGATATTGATTTGTAATTGCCAGTAAGCAATCAAGATTAATAATCTAACCTTACCTATTTTTATTAATAAATTGAATTACCCATAAAAACTTTTATGAGTGAATTAAATTAATATTTTTACTGAAATAATTTTTTGAAAATATTTATAAAGAATATAATACATTACAAAAATAGAAATTTGTAATTACTCTATGTACACATTAAAATAAGTGAATTAATATATATATATTTTTTTTTTTTTTTGAAAGCACTATTTTAAATTTTTTGGGTCATTTATTTTTATTTTATTTTACTAATTATTTAACTTTCAATTTTTATTAAAATATCTTATTTATATTTTATTAAATTTAAGACTGTAAAGTATTTTCTGGTATTAATAGAAAAATATTATAGACAGTATTATACACTTGTCTAACCCATTAACGTTAGTTATGATAACAGAAAGAAGTACCTTGTATGTTAAATTGGTCCTCTGTGTTTTTTGATTATTACTAAACCTATAAATACTTTGAAAATAAAAATTTGCCAATCATATCTACAAGTTTGAACATTTTTACAAATAACATGAAGGAAAACAACTTCATATACTTGGAATATCCATTAATATTATAATTTATAACAAAATAGAAAATTAAAAATTAAATCTTTTACTTTCTGTGTAATAAAAATATATTGTTGTAATTGTGTTTTGAATAATATAAGTGATATTTTTCTTGTTCATTTTTAGAGTACACAAGCATTATGAATAATCCAAAGGCATGTAAGAAATCTGACAAGAGTAATAAATGTACTAGTTTTATCGTTGAGGTAAATTATTATGTTTTAACATCCAAGAATAACAGTCTTGGAAATAATCGGGCTATAGATTCGTTATTTCTGACTATACATAGCTTATTACATTTGCACGGTTTGTTAAAATAATTATTTTGATTAGGATTACTAAGAAATGTTGAAAGAAAATATCTTTTCCTAAATCAATCATATTGTATTTACAGTTCTTAGAATTGAAGTTTAAAAAAATTGAATCAACATTACTTCAATTAATAAGATTAATTATATTATCTAATTTTTCATTCCACTTACCAATTTAATTTAATAAATAATTTCAACTTATTTTTTTGATAATTATTATTTAATGAAAACTAGTTATTTATTAAAAAACTACTATTTGATACAGGTCATAACATACATTTCCTTAAACTGGTTATTTGTCATTCTATCAATATTATTTATTTTATTTAAAACTTTTTATGAAAAATATATTTATTTTGAAAGATTAATTTGCTCGCTCTCCGAAAAACAAAAAATTAGACAGCTATCATTAACATTTATTTTATTCATGTGAATTTGGTTTTTAAAGGGTGTTTGAAACTATTAAAGGATCACAGCTACCACAACCAATATAGATGATTAATTCAATAACAAATATAATGATTAATGAATATTCTTTGTGATTATTAATTTTTTATATAATATTTAATGTATAAATATTATTTTAATGATATCATTTTACATAGGTTAAGTTATACTAACAAATTTCTCATTTACAGAATATAATTAAATTTTAAATTAAGTTTGATTAGCTACTAAGGTTTTATAGAAATATAAAAATTATGTTTTAAATAATAAATATTATATTAAATTATTATTTTGATTGGTCTATACTGGGATATGACTCTATCTAAGAATATATTGAATCAGAAAGCTTAAATAAATTAAACTGAACGATTGTATAACATACTTAAATAATTATACCTAAATATTTAGTTTAGAGTTTCTTTAAATTGTAAGATACTACAAAACATTTTATATTTCTATAATAAATACTTAATAGATATTTGTCTCCCAAAACTACAAATTAGTCTCTTACAATAACTTGGCAAAAAAATATATAGATACCCAATAGACAATAGTTCTATGATTAAATTAATATATTGTAAACAGTGACGCCGACTTATATAAATTTAAGTGAAGCAAAATCAAAATATTTATACTACACCCACCCACCACCGATGATGTTGTCTACCTTTAATATATAATAACTTTAATTATTTATTTAATTATTTAGTATAGGTATTATGTAATGTAAAAATAAAAACACATATACGAGTAAAACCACGTACTCTTTTTTTTTTAAATGAATCGATTGCTTCAATTCATATATAGGTTTGGCACCACTGATTATAAGTTTATCTAAACATACAATTCCAAATGGTCAACAGTTGTTCAAAAAATAAAAATTATAAATAATTTACTTTTCTGTTACAGCCTAATACTTTACATGACAATCAACAGTTATCAATTAAGCAGTTTTTTATAGAAACTAAAATGGAAAACACAACTAATATTGATGTGAAAGCAAAGAACAGAAAACATTTACTTGATCATAATTACTGTATTTCATCTGGTAAGTGTGTATTTATAACTACAAATAATTTAAAATATTGAATAAAAAGTTATTTGTTTTTAGTTAAAGACAAGAATAATATTAAAAGTAAAGTTTATAAATATTTATTGGAACACAATTACTTTACGCAAGGTATAAGCATTTTAAATGAGACTTGAAGCTTTTATTAAACATTATTTATTTTGTTTATTATTCTTAGATACAACTATTCAGTATGATAAAAAGAGAAATAATCAACATTTTTTAGAACATAATTATGCTTTACCAGGTAAATTAAACATAATAACTTTTGAAACTATATTTATCTTAATATCATAATCTCTATAACTTTTTAGTTTTTAACTTCAAAAGAAAAAAAGAATTCTCACATTCGGAAAATAGTACAAATAATACTGATAAACACAAAATACCTGTTTCATATTCCATATTGCCAGGTGTTCGGCTGAATTCACGAGTTTATATGGATAATTTATACCACAGATATTATAAACATTCTAGTAAGAATAATATCATGTAAGTATTACTAATTTAAAATTATTTATATTGAATTTCAATAGTTTATTCACTTTTAGATAATTTTTTTTCTTTATTTAGATATTTAGTATGTGAAAATCAAAAGAATAAAAAAGAATTTTGTCCTGTGATGGCATCTATAAGTGTAGATATGAATAACAATAGTATAAAAACCACTGGGGAACATAATCACCTTCCTCGACAAGTGAACATTTCCATGGTAAATTTAAGAAGAGAAATTAGTCTTCAAGCAACAAGATCTGAATCACTGTCCATACCAATTAAACAATTATACAATCAAGCAATAAACATGTAAATAATAAGAAAAGCTGGGATATAAATTTTAGGAAAAAAATAATCCAGAACATTTATAGCTTAAAAAATAAAATGATAAATAATAGTCTAAATGCTAATTATATTTTTAAAATTATTTTAGAAATCCAGAAGGTGCAAAAGGTTATTCTTTATCACAATCGCAATTGAGTGTAAGAAGAATGCGTCGACGTCGTCAAGTGGCTTCAATTATTTAAAATGTCTCAGATTCTATGATTCAGGGGGAATAAGACTCATTTACTGTCATAATTTACCTTCAGGTAAAATATTATTTCTTTTTTGTATAATAGACATGCTCAATTAAATATTTAAGCTAAACTTATGTTTATAATCTATTCTTTATTTATGTTATCAGCCAATGTAAATGATCTGCTACATTTTTGTATTGTAAATATTACTTAATGTATTATTATTTAGTATAAATATATTTTTGTTGTATTACCCAATGTTTAATTAACTAATTTTTAAATGTACATCAGCAATGTCACTATTGATACTCTTCTCTTTGATTTCTAATTTGCTGTTTTGGTGTTTTGAACGATGTTCATCAAAACTTAAGTTATACATGGATAATTTATACTGGATATTTATACAGTTATATAGCAAACATTTATATTTAAACTTATCTATGTTAGTAATAATATTTTCATGAGAACTCTATTTATAGAAGTATAACTAATTAACTAACTAGTATTCTGAATAATTTATGATATAATATTGTAAAAACGTTTATACTCCATTTATATTATAAATCATACTCTGTTGCATACTTGTGTATAAGTGTCTAGCCCCACTGTACAACAAAAACAACTGTTTCTTGATAGTCATAAATGAAAACTGGTCACTTCTTAGTACAGTACCTAATATGAGTGGAATATAAAATAACTATTTAATTGATTTAATTTTCAATTTTTGTGGTATCATTGGTATCTATTAAGTTAGTATAAATACTAAATTTCAAATCTTTGAAGTTGAGACAATATTATTTTGATAATTGATGGTTAAACTTCAAAAAAATTGACTTTCATATTAATATTCATTTTTATCTAAACTCAAATATATAGTATATTTCTGTGTATCACAATCCTTATCATGTAATTTCAAAGATATTTAATGTTGTTAAACATTCTCTTAAAGTCTCAAAGTAAAATCATTTAGTTTGAGTATATTTTCATATACATTAAAAGAACTAAAATGATATTTGTATAGTTATGACCTTTAACTGCAAATATGAATGATGAAATAAAAAAACAATCAAGAGAGCTGTAAGATAATAATATCTTGGGTACTGTAGACAATTATTAAGCAAGAAATAATCATCATGTAAATTATAACTTATCAATATTGTTAATTATAATTTCACTACATGATATATTTGTTTGGCAGCTATCATAAATTATAACAGTATTTATTTTATGAAATTTATTTGGTACATTGTTCTAATTATTGTTATTTAAGTTTGATGGTTGTTGATGTCATAACATTTTTCTATTTTTTAGTTATTCACAAGGGGTAAGAAAATGAAGTTTTGTGCAAGAAAAATGAATATTGTCTTACATTATTTTGTAGATTATGCCTTGTATTATTTAAAGGTATACTTTTACAAGTTAAATTTTCTGTTATTAAGTATCAATAATATTATTATTTTTTTTTTTTTTACTCTTATTTTTCAGCTTTTATTTCAACTGTTGTTTAGCTGTACAAGAAATTTAATAGGAATAGTCAAAATATTTTACAATCCATCATTATTATTATATATGTACAATTTTGTACCCAGCAATAAATTTAATTCTTGGACATTTCATTCTAATAAAACATTTGTTCCCTGAGCTTTAAGACTTTATTTTCCAGTATAAGTATTTTAAATATAAGTGCTGGTTTGGTCCCCAGTTCCATAACTACATATTTAGAGAGGGCGTGTACAAGAATAATTAATTTTTCAATTTTACACATATGATTATATAATATACTATAATATTGATTATTTTTTTTTTTTTTTAATAAAAAGTGGAAAAATAACCAAAATATTTTGAAAAGTAAAAAAGTAACTTTTTTTAGAATGAAGTAATCACACATATTTCAAAGTTCTTAAAATTTAAGAATATTAAATTCATTAAGTAAAACCCCTTAATTCCAAAAATTATAAAGTATAAAAATTTATTTTTTATTACATTTATATTTCAATTTCAATAATTCCACTAAATAAATAATAAGACTATATAATACATATTTTATACAGAGTGTTCTATTACTCATTACTCATGACAAAAGAAGTATTAATAAGATAAAGACTGATTTTTTACAATTCGTTTAGAGATTAAAGAAATATTAAAATGTATGAGATTAATAAAAATAAAATGGTATATCTCTTTAAAAATGATATTTTAACTTAAAATTGTTTGTCCTGATACTAATAATTAAAAATTAAATCTATTTAGTTTCTATTATGCTTTTTCTCTGACCACATTATAGTAAGAATATTAAATTTGATAATAACAAGAAGCTTTTGCTTAGTATTATTTGAATACTTCTACATTTTTTAGAAAAATTCAACTGTCAACTACTATCAGCAATAATTATTATGGATCCGCTGTGAAACTAATAACTTTGGTAATATTATTCTTTAAAAAGGATAAAAACCAAAATTATTATCAATTCTGGTGTACCTTTCATGAAGAGGTATATAATAATCATAATATTGGCTTTTAAACACTTTTAAAATTAAGCATTATTTTAATTTTAGATACTTGATATTTAATCAAGTCATATGTGAAGAACAGTTAAAAACATTGTTGAGGGTAGTTCAAATTGGGCCAGACAATTCTACATTCAGAGAATTAAATTGGTAAATAATTTTAAAAAATTTATAATTATTTCGTTTTATTGCTCACGTTGTATAATGTTGGTAATATAGACACTAGACTGGGTCATTGTACGTATTTAAAGATTAAAATTTAATGTTAGAATGGACACAAGAAATTTAAAAATTGTTATTTATTTATATTTATTGAAAAATTATAAGTGTTTAACGAATATGCCTTTCAATTGTATATCATGGCAAATGTTATTTCAGCCAAATCCATTTTAATATTCTAGTAATCGATTTATTATCCATTTCTAAGGTTAGAACATTATCTATTTACTTGTCAAATGTTATCATTATTTTAATGTAAATTAGTTATGAACTTTATTAATATTATGTATGATTGTTATTTGTTCTTAAATTAAATTCAACAGAAAAATTTGAGAACAAATTCAGATTATTTTTTACTTTAAAATTTTAAAATATGTCAATTATTTATTATTTTTAAGCTAACAACACAAAATGTATTTCGATTATGAATTTGGTCCTAAAAATTAGAGTAATAATAGGTTATACTTATGATCATGTTTTTACCTATAAAAATAGTTTTGTACTATCAAAATGCATCACTTTTTTCTTTTTTTTTATGTATAAATTCAATTAATTTTAGAGTAATGTTCATGATAAAAAAACATCAGTTTCTGTTTTGTATCATATACAAACATAATATAGGTATCAATTAATTTGTATGTGATATTTTGAAATATTAGTAATAAACTTGCCACTTTTATTATTGTATACATTACACAAGTATAGTAAATACTGAGTTTTTTAATGAGCCTTAAATGTCTGATTTATGAGAAATACTCTCTCAGCAAATGACAGGAATGGGAGGTGAGAGATAACAAAATCACTCTGAAGGCAAACTATAATGGTAGTTTTTTGTATACTATTAAACTCAGTAAAATAGTCAGTCTTCTCCTTTTATATTATTCTAGCAATAAAATATTGTGATCACCCAATTTACTTATGTAGAATAGTTAGTCCAATAGTGACTTATAAATCCAGACAGGCTATTTTATTTTATTTTAATTAGATTATATCATAATATGAAGGTTAGTTTGGTTTATGTTTCATAATCTGAATCAAGTTATAATAATTTAGATCTTAGTTTTACTTTTGAATGGTATTATTAATTAAATAATATAACACATTGAACTTTCTAGTCATGAAATACTGAATTAGGCAATCAAATACTTTTTATGCGCCATATATTTGTGATTCTCACAAAGTGTAGTTAAATATTAACCTCATAAATAAGTTTAATGTAGAGATATGTTCTGTGATAATAATATTGTTATAATACTAAGACTCACTACTAATCAATTGTTATCATCATATATTCCACGAGTATAAAGCGTATAAATAAATATTATTAGTCTAAACGTATTTTAATTTTTTATAAATCTTATAAGTCAATAATTGCAATTCATCGATATCATAAATAAATCTTATTGAATAATTGGATATGAATAGTGTACTTCTTTGAATCTCTAATTAATGATATATTTAATACATTCTATTTTATAATTTGAGATTTAAAATATACCAAGTTATTTCCATAGAGTATAGACCAAGTCCAAAATTATAATACATTTCAAAATTTGATTATAAAAATAGCATTTTAGTGTTATCATTTACCATCAATTTCAATGTGTTGAAAATCTGTTAGTACATTATTTATGATAATTTCTACACAAATAAAATAAATTAATATATTTTTCATAAATTACTCAAACATTAGATATGTGCAATTAAAATTAATAGGTTTATTTAATAGTATAAAAATTATTGAGAAACATTAATTTGTATTAATACCAAGTTATGTAATTTGGAAGAACCTTAACTAAAACCTTATTTGTTAATTGGGTTTTTACACTAAATTATCATGTTATAATAGTGAGATAATTTTTGTTTAGGCTTCTCTAAAAAAAAAAAAAAAAATACTAGAATGTTAAAAATTCTCTTAGTAATAATTCAATATAAAATATGCCCAGAGGTAATTTATATTTTTAAATTGTATTCAAAATAGACTGTTGTCAAATGATTATAACATTTAACTGACTATTCATTATATATTATCAACGACTAGAATTGGCTGATTTTTTTGTGTAAATGTAAAATAAATGTATTGCAATACAATACAAATACATGTGAATATGAATGTGTTTATGTAATAGATGTTTAGAAATTCCTTACCAGTTATAAGCCATTATTGCTGCCTACATTTAAAAATCTATTTACCCATATTTACCATTATGAATTAATAAAAATTATTTAATTAGGTTTTTTTTTTTTTAAATACTGAATAGACTGCAAACTATATTATATCATTCAAATTAAAGAATGAATAGATATATCTAATTAAATTTATGTATATATATATCATAAATATGTATATATTAAAACCTTAATGTTTATTCTGAGTATTTAAGAGAAAAAAATAATAATCTACCAGTATAAAACAGTTTTCTAGTAAAACTTAAATTACTGGCAATTAAAAAAATAAATTAAATTAACAACATGGTATAATTATTAACTTTTAACTTTTATTAGAATTTAAATAAGTTATTGCACCATTCAAAAAAAAAAAAAGAAAAGACATCATTTATTAGCAATGCTAACTTCAGCAAAAACATAAGGTTCAAGGTTGATATTAATGACTTGTTTGATCTTATCACTTTGGCATTTGAAATCGATCACTCTCTTATGAATTTGCATTTGGAATTTGTCCCATGTCTTAGATCCTTCACCACAAGATGTTTTTCTTGTAGTGATACGCATAACTTTTGTGGGCATACGCACTGGTCCTTTAACTGGTAATTTCTTATGCTTAATGTTGGTAATCATCGCGGTACACACTACAAAAAATTATTTTAATTAATAAGACAATATACTGACATTAATAAACAATAAAAATATACTTTACCAATTTCCAAATTTTTGAGGTTATTAGAAGTCAGTGTTATACGAATGTTATGCTTTTTTTGCTCAGTTGGAGTGTTTTCAACACCTTTTAATTCCGAATCCTAAAATGAATACAATTATATTTTATCAACTTTAAATTTTAAGCAAGCAATAGTAAGTAGATAAATAAACAATATACTTAGAAATGTATTATTTATTTAACAAAACATATTTTAATAATTATAATCTGTCAATATAAATATAAATGAGCAAGTATGTTAAAAATCTAGTAAAAATATTTAAATAAAAAAAAATCAATAATAACGATCAAGTTATTGTAATTAAATTAGTTGAATAAAAAAAAAATCTTTATTTAAAATTTTTGTAAGCATAGATTCTTATTTAAATTATCTAGGTATTTCAATAACCAAAATTATGAACAAAGAAATTTTTAGTAATTTATCCTGATAATATATGAATTAAGCTTATAATTTTAGAGAACATTTTTTAAATGTATTATATTTAATCACATGTTAAATAATTAAAAAATAATTTAAAATTTTAAGAAATAGGATCAAAAAATTCAGTTGAACAAATTTGTCTTAAGTTGACTAGGTACGTAAGAATAAATTAGGTAATTTAATCATATGAAAAGTATTAATGATTTATGCATCAAATAAAGCAAAAGAGATAGTTATCAATCTCACTGATCCATTTTATGAGTAAATAAACTGTTTAAATTGATCTGTAAATAGATAATGATGTGAAAACAATGAAATACTTTAAACATTAAATAAAATAATAATAACACTTACAATTATTGGAACTTAAAGAAATTAATTATTTTGAAAACAATGATATTTAAGTAATGCCAGAAGTAACCAAAACATTTAAAATAAAATATACATTACATAATCTTATATATAACTATATACATAACTATTATGCTTACATAAAATGTAAAAATGAGTGGATGCAACGATTGGAATAAAATACACAAATGTATACTTTTAGAGGTGGAAATTCATTAATAACAATATAGGAGACCTATTTGTACGTAGACAATTTGAAGACTAACATTATCAAAGATTAAACGATTTAGTTTTAAAAGTATTTGATAACAACCAAAAATTAAGAACTCCAGACAGCACACTAGGGAGGGTTTAAGGGGTGACTAATAGTATATTTTACAAGTTGTATACTAGCATAATAACATAGGTTTTATTTTAAACAATTAGTGCGTCATGATACGGTCACATCTGTATGGTGAAAGAAAACTAAAGCTGTTTGCAATTTTTGAAAAATGTAATGAAATAAATCAAGTACTATTCGTATGGCATTCATTGCCGAAAGACCAAATTTTACCAAGTTTAAGCGAAATAGTACAGTCACGCATCGCGTCCCGTTTAAGTTTTCCGAAACATGTCAAAAGTTTGAACCGAAAGCCGCAATCAATTAATAACTAGGCATACAATACTCACCATTTTTTAATGTCAAAAATATAGTAGGCTGATGACGAAAATAAAATAAATGGAATCGATTGTACGATTGAATATTACCAAACGTGGACAAACGATCACAACGCCGAGTAAAATAAAATTATTAGATTATTCAGGAGCAGTGGTAGGCGGACCACGACGTACTTCGGTAATACCACTATATGCCCTCTCCCAGTGCCGCCAACGTGTTCACTTCACCGTGGTATCCGTACACCCCATTATTTTATAGTTATGATTGTTATGAATATTTTGCTGTCATTGTAATAATGTTATATGAGCAATTTATGGTCTGTGATATCGAATTATCGCAGTCCAAGAGACAGGAGTCTTAGGAGGAGCGTTTAAACACAGAACTGAACCTTTCTGCACATGCGCCAGTACTTAAAATAAATTTAAATTTCTTATTTGTTATCTCTTCACCAATTTTAATTTAATCAAAGAATTATATAATACATAATATGTACTTTCAATTAAAATGTTCTTATTAAACTATGTGTCCCTTGTGTTTTATAAACTTCACAATATTATTTTATAAAAATTATAACATTCAACACGGAAATACTGAATTAAAAAATTAGGTATATAAATATTATTAAGAGATATAATGTTCTAAAAAAGTAAAAGGTAAAAAATTATGTAAATAATATATCCAAAATTAATAATATAATAATAACGTACCTATCAAATAAAAAAATATTAAAATTTGATATGAAAATAATGTACATAAAAATAGTTAATATTTATTTAGTATTCAGACTTATCAATTAAAATGTATAAATCTAATGTCACTAGAAAAGAAAAAAAATCGAGAGTATCTACACTACATACAGATGCATCGGTACATGTATATGTCTTGTTTCTACTGAATATAGTTGACATAAGAATGTCGATGTCAATTTGGTATTAGATACGAGGAGACGAGGATTAAACTGTAGGTAACTTTTTTAACCCGTGTAAAAAATAAACAAGTTTCAAAGACGGCAATTATTTATTGAGCATACATTTTTTAAAATTTTTATTTAAATTTTTAATTTTTTAAACTACAGAATCGTCATTTACAATACTTTTAGTGATGTATAATAAAGGAATAATTATTTTAATTTAAAGGGAAAAACATAAAACCAATAAATATTTTTAGCACAAAAAAGCAAAAAAAAAAAAAATATTGACACAGACAATTAATTTTCAATTTTGGTTTTAGAGGCCCCTTAGAGCTGGAAGCCCGTATGAATTGCACACCTTGCACACCTAATAGTTGTGGCACTGAGTGCATCACAACATATTACTTGAATTTTAATTTTTTTCTCATATTCTCAATAGTAATACCATTTACTGTTAAATCTAAAATTTCTGAAATCAAATTTTGTAAGAATTTATTGCTGTCTTTTGGTTTTTCATACCCATGGTATAATACCAATGGAAATATATATTTATAATGAGGTTTTATATAAGCTAATATTGACCAAAATTGACTGGAGCTAGATTTTGATAAAGGTAGTCCATCAATATCAATTGCAATTTTTATTTCATCATGTAAAGAGAAAATTGATGCACATTTTTTAATACCATTACCAATCCAAAATAATAATATTCAGCATTGTCCTACAATCTTTAGGCAAAAAATCAAGACCAGCTTCATTTTTTAGTATGTCTAAGAATGCATTTACAGCATTTTGAGGAATATTAAAATCTATTGTCCATTTCCAGGGCCGGACTGGGTAGGGTCCGTCCCATTATCCCAAATATAATAGCGGCTCTACTCATTGAGTATCTGACTATAGGCATAATTTATATTTAATAATTTATTAAAAATATTGATAATTTGACAATCTTTAACATCGGTAGAACTGGTAGGAGCAGAAGAATTTGTATCGATACTGTTTTCCAATTGAGTAGATATATTTTCCTAAATATACATGTTATTATATTATGATGATAAAAAATTAAAAATACATATTTATTTTGAATGTATGTGTTTTTAGCAAAAGAAACCTACTGCTTTTAATTAAACAATAGCTATGCATAGATAATTAGTAGGTATGTAATATGGGTATGTCTATTTTGCTTAGGCCAGAAGAACACAGGAACATAGAGTATGAGTACATACAAATCATTGATATAACTAATCAGTCGAGTTTTGTTCGTGAAATATAGACAATAACGGTCATCTCTATATTTTTGAGAAACATATTTAATTTGATTTATACTATAGGTAAATAACCTAACTTATAGAATATAGATAAATCATAATATATTCAATCGCTTTAACTCGTACTCTGCTACACCTGTGATCTTCAAAATACTACCCTCAAGAACAGGGTTACTCAGGTAATAGTGAACAGTATAATTATTATATTAATATTTAGTCATATGAATAAACCTTGTAAAACGATGCTATAATATCGTTTCTATTGTGTTAGTTTATGAACGCAGGTCATAAGTTTCTAGGACCTGTATAATATAACTTAAAAAACTTTATTTGTATCAATTCAACGACCCGATCCTTAAGACCGGTTCGTATAGTGGGAATAGCAAACCAACTATTCCTTAACTGGATAAAATTAGATATATATATTGACAGCCACTTGGTTTTAATAAACGGGTAAGTATGTTGCACTTGAAAATAATTTATTATTAACTAATAGGCTGAAGGGACTTGAACAACCTAACAATATTGGATGGACTCAACTCCGATAACTCAAAAGTATTTGCGAGACTCAATTCAATTTTATCCATTATTCTAACTATTGTAAATATTAATATATTCAACTATGCTTATATTATTATTATTTAGAATGATAAATATTATATGAGTCATAAGTATATATGCAATATGTTAACTAAACTGGTGTTTATTTCTATATTTACCTTGGTCAGCTTACTCATTTTTTTAAGACATTTCTAGTGGCAAGTTATTAAACATTTTTTACATCTTAAAACCGATTTAAAACAATTGATCTTGTCACAGTATAAACTAAACATCTTTTGAACCTTAAATGTAAAAGAAAAGTTGATTTCTTGAAATCATGTTCACATTTCATTTTTTTCGTTTTTAATTATATCTTGATAAATTAAAAATATTCAAATAACTATTTCTAAAATCTAAATACGTTAGAATAACTCGGGTTGTCCATAATGTTAAATAACCAATTTTATTATTATTATTTTTATTTCAGCCTGATAATATTTTATTTGTTAAAATAATTACTGGGTAACATTAAATATCCTCGTTTTGTTTTAAAGCGATGTTGACAGTGCTACAAATCGGTTTAATCATTTTATTACCTATTGTCCAAATGTTAGAAGTGCATGAATGTAATAAATTTATTACAAATTATAATACAAAATGTCATAGGTTTAATAAGGCACTAACTAGTTAACAAGTCATCATTAATATTTTATGATGTATGTACATGTAGCAATATCTTTTAAAAGATACAATATACAAACATTTGAAAAGTAAATATTTATAATAATTTAAAAGTATGGTTGGTAAAACTAAAAAGAACTAGTCACTAGGTATAACATTTTTACTATACTACCAATTGGCAATTATTCATTTTGAGTAGAACAATTCTTTTTTTTATTTTGTAACAACATTTTCTTGAAACTACATAGGTAAACCAGTGTCACAGTCCCAGATTTCAATAATATTATGATTTCACCATTGTACAAACGTACAATACATAAAATGAATAGTTTTAATAAAAATAAATGGATGTGTAATTAATAATACTTACTAAAATATTATTTAATGTGAATGGAAAACATAATTTTAGCTGTTTTAGGTTTTTTGCAGCAGCTTTTAAATCAGCATTCTGTTTCAGTCGAGCTTTTTCTGTGCCCCCTTTAACTCGACGATTCAGTTTAGCACTCATTTTTTAAACTTTTAAAGTGAAAATTTGCGTTATGAATTTAGAATTATAATTATGAACAATATGACGTATTTATACGAATATTGAACATTCAACTATTTAAGTTTAAACAGAAACACAAGGAAAACTAATTACTTTGATTATCATAATATATGACATATTTTGATAACGGATTTGGCTGGTAATAAACTAGTACCCACAATATTATAAAGAACCTTACAGTTAAATTAATTTAAAAATAATATTCTTTACTTATTTATAATAATCTTATAATATAAAATCGTACTATAATCGACACCATAGAACCTATGAACTATATAGGTACTAGATAGTATATCAGATAATATAAATGTATAATAATACAACGTTAATCTATTTTTAGCAAAACTATACGTTTATTTTTCCTACGAAATGATTTATCATTAAAGAAACTTGAGAATGAAACGATACTGACTTTTAAGTTATAACTAATAAATAATAAAAACTATTATACATAATATACTAATATATTCTATACACTAGTCACTACGTCAAATTACGCGGATGTGGCTATATCCCATATCATATTATGTCGCATTACTATATTTTAATATTTACTTATCTACCGATATAATCGTACTTACAACAATAAGTTACAAGGCATCGGCCCAAAACCCATCCAAAGACAGCGGCCCACTGTCCTCTAGGACAGTAGACCACTGGGCCAGTCCGCCCCTGTCCATTTCCCAATATAACTTGTTTAATATTTTTTTTTGTGGTTAAAATGTACATCTTCATAAATTTTATTTAATCTACTTATTGATGCTCTCTCGTCGTTATTAGTTATTATAACATTATGCTGAATGTAATGGTCCAAGTTATCAAATCCAACAGATAAATCTTCAATAGATATGCATTTGGAATTATTTTACATCGTATAGGAACAATCATGTTAATTTTGATCATTTGTTATAGTGTTATTATAATTTAAAACTAAATTTCATTATCAACATTGTTATCATTATCATCAGAACATGAGTCTAAAGCTAATAATTCATTTTTAATTCTTCTACGTTTGGTTCTTATATGATCGCGATGAGTTATACATTATTTGTTACTTATTTATAATTATGTAGATGCGTGACTACCCAACCTAATAATAAATAGATCGCGCTTATGACATATACATATAATAGCAATATCTATAAATATATACTTAATACTTATATATAATATTATATTATAAATCATATTATGAAGTAGTATATAATATATATTAAAATAAACCAACCTGTAACCAAATATATGGTGTGGAGATTCCTCGCTGCAGGTTGTTATGCGAAATTGTTATGGCACTTGCAAAATAAAGTGTGACCGGCGGTACGCTGGACGCAAAATGAATTCACTCGCAATAAAAATTAAAACGGCGTCTTGAATGATAAAAAAAAACCAATAGAACACAATATGTACATACATATTTGGAGTTTCTATCGAGGCAAGATAACATAAATAATAAAATATTAAAATGTTGTATTTTTGTAGAAAAAAAGGATTAACGCGCACACGCGCGCATAAGACAGTGTATAGAACTATAGAGTGTAGACGGCTGACGTCTGAACTCTGAATATCTGATGGACACAAGACGACGACTATTCTTAACTATCGCGGGACGTGAGCAATTAGCGCTGGTGGTTAATATTTCGATAATGCATCAATTGGATTTTCCCACTGTATCAAATAATATTTATACTGTTATTATATCCTACGTACTTCAGGTTTAAGATTATTATTATCATCTAGATTTTTCGTATTGGGCTCGTCCTGTTTCATAATAATAAATAACATTATTGGTATGTAATTATCGCCTATAACAATGCTTATATAGACAATAGACTGTATCTTATTATCTTAAGCGTGTGCAAACTTTATATAAATAAATAATAGGTCCTTTCATAAGAAAAAAAAATCACCGAATATATTTTGTACCGAAGATAGGAAATCTCAATGTAGGTAATATTTTGTTAAACTTAAAAGAAAAAAGAAATAATTTATTCTAAAAAAAATTATTCTGAGCCGTCAAACATTTTCTTTTAACATATACCTGATAATATATCAGTGGTGTATTGGTAAATATTTTTATGGGTATATATAAACACTAATAAAATATGTATAATCGACCTCAAAAATTTTTCTCATTGACCGTTATACTAAAAATAATTAACTTAATCTTTTATATTATGTTTATAACTAGGGTTGGAAATGTAATGCCCTATAAAGCTCTTAAAAATGCTTTAATAGGTACCTTAAAAATTCTAAGTAATGCACAAAAAAAATGTAGTAAAATTGTTTTTATTTTTAATAAATTTAGTATACATTTAAAATAATATTTGATTAAATTTTTAATTTTTCTATAGGCAAAACTTCAACTTGGATTTCTTTTAATCAAAAAAAAAAAAAAAACAATTATTTCCTTATTATATTAGTTATATATTTTTAAAATTATTTCGATAGATTATTTTTTAATATTTTAATTTATCCCGTAGGTAGCAAGAAAACTAAAAAAATAATATTTTTATTTGAATTGAAAATAAAAATAAAATTTAAAAGCTTCAATTACCTACTAAATTGTGTAATTAGTGAATATTGTTCATATTTTATGAGGAAAATTAATCCTTCAATGTCATTGTTATATAACATTGATATTGCTTTAAAAATATTACCTATACAAACATTATTTTGATAAAGAAAAATTAGTTTAATTAATAAAATCACAGGCTACTAGACTGAAGTTATTTCTATAGAATTAATACTGAGAATATTAAGTAATGGCTTAATTATTTTAATTACAGAAGTAAAGTATTATTGAGAGCCGTAAAAACCTTTCACGCAGTATCATTAACTCATTATGTAGGACATTTTTGGTTTTCCAAATATTTAGGACAAATTGTGCATCATCTATTGAACGTTAACAAATACTTAGGTACGTTATCTTCATATAAACGCAAAAAATGTTAATTTAATTTTCATATTGATTAATAAATGATTTCCTTCTGGATTAGTCAATATTATTAATTTTGTGTTGTGTACTTTTGAATTTAGCTTTTCTGTTTATTAAAGAAATGCGTTTAAATGCAACGTTTGCGCTAAGAACAATTTAGAACTGCACAAGTAGGTACCTGAACTTAGCTTGTATACACATTTTATTATTATCATTATTATGTATCAATCCACATCATAGAAAACATATTATAATCCACATTGGTTCATGGTTGTATCATGATACGACATTTGATTGTTATGAATTATAGCTGTAATACAAATTGTTTTGGTGTAGTATTATATAGTATAGGTATTAGTTATTTTTTTACAATGCTAAAATAAGTAGCAGTAGGTACTGCACATTAGCGCAAGCCCTGTTTAAATTATAATAAACTTTGAATAGTGAATGTGTTGATGGAAAGTGCAGAAAGGAAATTTTTAGAAGGGGTGCTTATTGCTTAAACACTAATATTTCTATTTTGTTTATGCTTTCCAACGGAATGATATTTGTGTATTATAATTCTATAGTACGATACAACTATAACATCAATCAGTATTAGTATCCACTATTTTAATTTACTAGTGATGACTTTAGAAAATTAGATTTTCCATTTCGTATGTCCTTTTATTTTTCAATACGAATGCCTTGCAATATATGAGTTTTATAATTAGGCGCCCAAAAAGTATTTAAATACAACCGAACACTCAATGTTTCTTATCACAAATCGCATGAAAAATAGCCACTTATCTTTGGCCGCCCGACTTAACATTAGTGTAAGATAAATATACAAAACGTGGTTATCAATGTTATCATACTGTTATTTTAAAATTTAAAATATTAACTATTAAGGCACCTCAACGAATTTACAACTTTATAATATAATTTAAATCATTCTTATTAATATAATTAACAATATGAAAGCGCCTCATGGATATTGTGACCTACGCGTTGAGCGAGTTAACGATGGTATTATCAACACTTTCATTGAATGTAAGTAACGTTTAAAATTGTATACCAAGTAGTAGTGTAATTAATAGTGCATATATCAGTGTTATTGGTGAATAGAAATATTCAGTCAAATTGTTGACTAAATTTGTTGAATTTATTGTGCATCTGATGTTAAATAAATAGAGCTTTAATTATTTTAGTATTGTGGTTGAATATTTCTTTACAAAAAATTTGTTCAATTTAACTTTTAAATGCCGATTTCTGTTAAGATATACTCATTCATATTTTATTATATTTTTCCATCACTTAAGGCATATACACATTATTGTAGTGACAGTACATTTTATCACTAATGCCACTGAATCAGTGTAAGTAAACCTTAAAGAGAAAATCCTTAGGGCATAATTAAGATTTAAATATTAAATACAGGGCTAGATTCAGTGACAGTTTTATTTGAACAGAGCAAGCTTAAAATTTATCAACCACCCACCTACCACAGCATGAATTTGATATTTTACCAAATAAAAAATCAGTTTGATTGACTTATTGTTTCATTTTCATGATAAATTTTTTGTCTGTTGGTTATCATAGCTTTATAACTTATAGCGCTAACAAAAAATAGATATATTGAAATTTCTATATTATAGATTATTTATTGATAATTATAATTATTATGTACTATATTGATGATAATTAACAAAAATATATTATTTTATACATTATCATACATCATACCTATTCGTGTAGCATTTTGGAATGTATTTTGTGAATATGTTTTCCAATCAGTTATTCTATGATTCAAGGCACAGTGAACATATGGTTCACTGCACTGTTTTTTTGGAAAAATGAATACCAAATTTTTTCATAGGTAGCAACATAATTTTTGAGTTCATATATTGGTTCAAAAACATTGTTATTATCTATTACAAAGAAATATCCTAAATAATTGTGCATTTATAATTCAGTCATCAATTAAATTACTGTTTTATTGTTAACTTTATAACCATTTAATTTCCTTATTCAGTTGGTTAAATTACAGCCTTATAAACCATTTCATAACCATACACTTTTAATATATAGATTATTTAAAAAAACATTGTTGCATTTATGTATGTTACAGTCAATGATAAAAATTGAACACTTACGTAATTTATGTTAGTAGCCAATTTATTAAGTTATTTTTGTAAACTACTCGATAATAATGTTTTATAATAATGATTGTTTATTGTTGTAAGTAAAAAAAATAAAGTAAAATAATTTTGCCTCAATAATCAAATATTAAAATTATTAACCATTGACTGTTGGTCAATTACGTAAGTGACAGAAAATACATATTAATTTCATTAATTACTGTTATAATTATTTGTCTTGTTATTAAATAATAATTTATTGTTTATTTTTGCAAGGCATGCTGTTATGACATTTTGAGTTTTACAACATTCCTACTGATCAACAAATATATTTGTTTGTTCTGCACTTTAGTTTGTAACTGCATCTTTTGTAATCTTGTGATCCAGTGACTCTATTAGAATCTGTAGCTTTTCTTACCGTAGTTTCTTTTTCATTATTCACAGATTTCAAGTCGATGAAAAATTGTTTGCAGGGATCGATCTGCATCAAGCAAACAAATTTTTAAGATCGCTGTTCTCTGTACCTAATTAAAGTCAACCATTTATAAATTCAAATAAACAAATTTAAAAATTTAATTATAATTTATAAGTATTTAATTTTTACAAATCATCTTCAACTTTGATAATAACTTCTCATAAGTTTTGTGGTGACCCAAATGCTCGATCAACATCAGATATTGATATCTTAAAAGCATTCACTTATATTATTTTTATAAAATTTAAAATATAATATTATTTTACATGTATCTAATGTATTTTCTTGTTTCACAGTTGGTAAAATTTACTTCTTCAATATTTTGATATGAATTATGTAATTCAGTTATTTCTTTCATTTTATTAAACAATTCTTCTATATCTTCTCCTATTTTTAAAGAATTTATTTCATCATGTAGTTAACCAATCGCTAATAATTCAGTTCTGGCAGTACAGCCAAATATAGCTTCACAAGGAGACCTTCAAATACTATTGAAATAAAGGTAACTAAAATAAATAAAAAAATGTATATATATTTTTTTTTATTTGTAGTTCTCTTTTATTTTTATATGTTACGAAACAAGTGTTTAAAATAAAAAAAATTATATTTTTAACTTATGCATATGAGCACAATATTCAAAATAACTGTTTTAAGAACTTTTAAATATTTTTTTCTAAACCATTTTATTATTGTTAGTATGTTTGATCATTCTTAACAAAATGTTGATTGTCGGATACACTAATAATAAATCAAACAATTAGCTGTTTTGTTAAAATTTGTAACAAATCCTCTAAAATAAACCATAATGATTCTAGAATGGCATTTTACATTTTTTTATTTAACCATTAAATTTTTAATATAGTCTGCATAGACTCAGCCCCATTCAGTGTTAAATATATTGATAATGAATCATTTAGTTATTTTTACAAATCTATGATTAAAATATGACGTATCAAAAAATGTAACTTAAGGATGAATGATTTAAGTATTTAAATATTTTAAATTAAATAAACATTTAAATGATAATTGATTTTTTTTTTTTAATATTGATATGGTTATTGCTTATTTAATTAAATTATTCAATTCTATGTTATGTTATATCACATACTGATTCATTGATTTAAAATACTTTAATTAATAGCTAAAAAATAATAGTGTTTATAATCAATGACTAGGTATGTATGCTTCTATATCTCCACTCTTTACATTACAGACTTACTAAGATTAGTATTAGAAATAATAAATATATCATTGTATATTTTAAAATAAAATATTAAATTTGTAATATTGCTGTATAAATCTACTATTTGATAATTTATAATTATGTAATTCATATTTTGTATTAATACAATGTATTATTGTTTGCCATTTAAAGTTTATATATTTTATTTTTATAATTTGATCTTACCATATATATTTATTTTTATATTTCATAAAATTTTATAATCAATGTTTAATAATTTAGTCATAACTTACATGATACATTTCTTTTATGAACCCTTCATACAAACAAATATTTAATAGTATCATTATTTTCTTGAATAAATAGTCATAAATTATTTACTAACTTGCATTTTTAAATGAATTTAGTTACTGTAACTTGTAATCACTTATAAATATCCAAAGTATCTTATATCTTGTAACTAAATAATCATTTTGAATGTAACTTGTTTATCACTGATGATATCAGATTCTAATCTAAAATAATAAATAGATTGGTATCATCCAATTTAACATTTAAAATATTTTATTCAAATGTCTTGCCTGTGCATTTTTATTTTCTATTATGAGAAATTTTTTTTATGTATGTAATTGTTTATAGATGGTTACACTTTGATCGCAGTAAATACTACAGTAAATTGTTCACTACTAGGTGTTGGGAATTCTAATAGAAAAAAAAAGAAAATTGCAGAATGTAATGATGAAAATAATGAAGAAAACGACTGGGTACCAACTCCCAAGTTAAGAAATGTAAGCATTTAAAATTTAGTATAATATATTTAATATATAGTATGAAAGTCTAAAATATGTAATGTCTCTTACTCATAGTTTGAAAATAATATTATCAATTATACTATTCTTCATAATAATATGGACATGAAACATATATATATATATATATTATGAGTAAATATTAATTTTATTTTTGTATCATAATACTACGAGTATAACAGCTCATAAAAAGATAAAATCTAATTATATTTTTTTTTTAGCATGATGATTCCAAATTGACCATAATAAATCGATTGACAGTACAAATAACAAATATTGGACAACTACATAGAATTGTAAGGAATATTATATATGTTTTGGAAAAAATAGAAAGTTGGACAATGCACACAATCTTAATTTAATGGTCTCCCTAGGAAAAATTCTACATTGTGCATTATGATCAAATAAAAATTGACAAAGTATACAAAAAGAGAGTTAAAATTAAAAATTAGTTAAACAAAATTGTATTAAAAAGAGAAGTATTTAAAATCAAACAAAACTATTTAATAATACTCCTATTAACTCACCTAATATTATGAATCACTATATATTATCAGGCATGGATTCAGGTAGTGGATATTTAGAGTAAAATTATACATTACACAGTACATACATTACTCATATTGTTATGACAATTAAAATAATATAAATCTAATACTTATAACAATATTCTCTCTTTGCATTAATTTCTATCTAGAAGCACAAATTTAAAGTTCTAATTGATAAATTGTAAACATTTATAATTTTCCAAAAAAATATAAAAATATTTATAGTTGCTTATATTTAAAATCTCATCACTTAGTTATTAAGGTATAATAAACTATAACTATATTCAGTAAATTATGATTTAGTATAATGATTTTAAGTTAAGCTTGTATAGGTTTTGTCTCTAAAAATTAAAAGAAAACTGGAATGACACCCGTAGAATAGTACTCAGTTACTGTATTTATATCTTTATTAATGTGAGCATTTCTAAATAAAATTTTGAATAAATATTAAAGATCTAAATGCATAACATCTGAACTATTGTAATGGTATCAACAATTTATTATTGTTGATATTTTGTCAAAAATTAAAAATTATCTTCAGAGGGAGAGAATAACTTATGCCATAAAAAAATGTTTTTAAAAAAGAGACCTCAATATTTCTTGAACTGTACTCCCCTTTTTTAAAAATCCTGGATTTATGCTATATTATAATATATCTTTTAAAATGAGTAATGAATTTAAAATATTAAATTGGACATATATAAAATAATAAATTAGATATAGTATTTTTTTCTGTTATTGTTTATTGTACATCATTATTAAATTAAAAATTTTATTGAACTTTTAATACTATAGTTTTTACAAAGTTTTACATATGATATAATAGTTATATCTTTGCTGTCTTATTAAAAAATTTCAACATTGTTCTTCTTAAATTAATTTGCGTAGTTAGATATTATTAAAAGCAGTAGTCATAAAATATTTATTAATAAATATATTAAAATAAATTGTTATCATATTATATAATTTTCATTTTACATTAAGCATTGCTTAATAAGCACTAAGGTCAAACTAAAAAAAAAAAAAAACTGTATACTGTTAAAAAACTTAATATAATACTGTCTAACGAGTATGTTTAATCATTTTTTTTTTAATAATTAATCAATTCAATTCACATTGTCCACAGAATTCTGAGTAAAGTATATTTTGTTTGAAAATTATAGAAAATATTGGAGTCTTAAAATTATGATTTTTGCATTGTCCAAATTTTTCAAATATAGTTTACTATGTCCATACATCCTTCTTTGCTAATAACATGTACAATAATTAAGCTGTTTAAAAAAATTGATCCCTTTTATTTTTTTTTAGTTCAATTCTCAAAATTTCAAATCATATATTATTCTTGCAGTAGAACCATTGAACGATCAAGTTCTTCAGGTATGAACTATTATTATTATTTTTTTACTTTTTGTACTTTTCTCTGTCATCCTACCATTAATATATTATGTGAGAATCTAACTTAAATCTGCCTATATTATTGTTCTTTTTCTTTTTTTTTTTTGCATAATAAAATGAGTGATGTTTATGAATATTTCTAAAACACTGGATATAAATTCATCAAATATGGTAAACCAGCCTTACAGTTTTTTTTTTTGTATTTTTTTTTTTTATTGTCTACCATAATACTAATGGTGTTTTTGTTAATCAATAAGTTTAGATTTAATCTGTGATCTATTATTGTGAAACCCATGGTTTGTCTTGTAAAATTTTGTGGGATGTTTCTATTTCTTGGGGTAGTGCTAGATATTGTTGAAAATTTTTCATAGTATTATAGATGTAGATTTCTACTGTCATTAAATGTTCAATACTTTTGTGCGTCCATGTTCATTATAGTCATGTGTAATAAAACCATAAGCCATGTGAAGTTGCAAGAGGATAAGTAAAAGTATGAAGTTCATTATGATTATGTTGAAGGTTGAGTATAATATTTTTGTCTTATAACTTTTAAATATATATATGTATATATAGTAAAATACAATGTTTGCTTAAACAAACATTATATAATATGAGTAGTTTTAAAAATTAATACTAATAAGTAGTTCTTAATATATAATATAATGTATATTATTTGTTAAAATTGTTGTTAATTGTTATTAAATTTATACTAATGATTTTTTTTTTTTTACCTTTTTATACTTTTATTTGCCATGTTATTTTTTTTTTTTTATTATTGCTAATTTTAATGAATATATGACGTTTATTTTTTTTACTTAAAAGCATTTTTTATGATATATCAATCACTATTAATGTGTTTTACACATTATGTTTTATTCTAAAAATGTTTGCATATACTTATTTGTATAAAATAATATCTTATAAATTATTTTTATTATGTATTATTTTTTACTTTTTTTATTTACAAAAATGTATTCAATTTGTGCATATTTACGCTATTTTATCTCAATTAATTTTTTTATCTATATCGTATGTGTTTCTTTATACATTTTTACTATTTTATTTATTTATTTATTTTTATAAATTTGATTGTTTAAGCTATTAAGCCTTGAGTATCTTATGTGTTTCTTTACACATTTTTTTTTATTTTTTATTTTAATATTTATCAATTTTACTCTAATTATTTGTATGATTTTTCATTTATACGTTTTTAACACATTATTTTTTTACTATTATTTTATACCTATGTATATTTTTCATTATTTATTTATATTCTTATATTAAAAACATTCAAACATTTTTGTATACAATTAATTGTATTATTTTATTTATTGAGGCTTAATTTAGTTATACATATCCATTATTGAAAGGTTACATTTAATTAGTATTTCAATTATATAATTATTTATAAGAGATAATTACATTCTCTTGATTGCTATTATTTTGTGACATTTGCAAAAATTATATTTGTTTTATCAATTATTTAATTATAAGTTTTTATTTATTAATTTAGCTTATAAATTTTAAAATTGTATAACAGAATTTAAAAATCTTGGATATTAACTTGATTTATTTATTTGTTATTTTATTGTAAATTTATTCAAAAGATTTTTTTAAATATCTGGGGATTTATAAATAAAATAACAGCCGCTAGGTGGTTGCCACTTTGTAATAATTTAAAAAGACATATAAAATATATCGAAGTTCAATTATAGGCCTTTAAATTAATTACAAATCATTATATCACCTTCCTTCTTCTGACAGTAACTTTTCTTTTGATGATGTAGTTAATGTTCTGCATATGTGCATATGTAGTAAGGTGACCAGTATATATTAATTAATTTCAGGACTTTCTTTACTCAAGTACACTTATTAACTTGATTATAATTTTTGTTGAATTATTCAACATATTTAATTTTAACTATAAATAATTTTAACACTTATGTTTTCTTATATCCGATCTGCGTAGTCTTTTACACTAACTTGTGATCGTTTATACAAAAAGATGGTAAGAACATTGTTGTTTGACCGGCCTTTTTATAATTGATGTCTTATCCTGCAAGTGTGTGTGTGTGTGTGTGTGTGTGTGTGTGTGTGTGTGTGTGTGTG
>NW_020270456.1:602028-606230 GCF_002803265.2 Melanaphis sacchari | reverse complement strand
TGTGTGTGTGTGTGTGTGTGTGTGTGTGTGTGTGTGTGTGTGTGTGTATACATGTGCTATCTATTGTTCCTATAACAACTTATAACTATCACTTATCATAACTGTTTTAAATTATTTTATTATACTATACTTAAATATTTAATTTTAATTATGTACCTATAATTGCTTAAACGTACATCATTACAATATGTTCAGTGTTTATACTGTAAAAAGCAACAGTTTTTTTCATTAACAGAAAAGTTCTATTATTTTAAATATTAAATTAAAAAAAAAAATGTATTAGTAAGTCAAGTTTCTGAAATATACAGTGAAATAGTATTTTGAGAGAATATCTATTACTTAATTTGTTAGTAGTGACTATTTGTTATTCTATTTTAATGAAAAAATATAATATCTAAACAATTTAGTTACTATATTTTACAATACAATTATTTATATTATATTAAGCTATTCCTGAGCACATTTTAATATAAATTATCATTTATGAGTACTATATATTTATGATGTGATAAATCTGGAAAACTTGTAAAATGTATTAAAATATTATATATTTATACTTAAAAATAGATGTATTATGTTAATGTTTTTCTCATCATATGTATTGATTTTTAGGAACTAGTGACTTTGTCATCAATTGATATAATAACTTGTAATATAAAAACATCTATAACTCCAAAGCAGTATACAATTGCAATAGAAAAGAACATTTATTTTGAAGTATCTTATGCACCTATGTTGGTAAATTATATTACTCGTCAAGATACTTTAAGTTTGGCTCATCTTTTGCATATAAAAGGAAAATCAAAAGTAAAAAATAAACTTTTTATGTTCAAATAACTTTTATTAAAATGTACTTTTATTTCAGAATATAATCATTTCGAGTGGAGCAGTTAATAAATTAGATATACGTAATCCACACGATGTGATGAATTTGTATCCTTTGAATAATAAAATTAAGTTTTATGATATGCTGATGTTTAAGTAGGAAATATCAGTGTGTATGATACTGAAGAAAAGTTTTAATTAGTAATAACTAGAGACCGGAATTTTATGCATATGCATGTTCATACTGAGTGTATGCACTTATACGAGGGTTTGATTTGATTCTATAGACCAAATTTAATTTTGCATATAATGGCATATTTAGAAGGTTGGGGCATATTTTTTCCTATGTACATATAATGTGCATATTTTTTACAATCTTAATAAATAATCAAATTATTTCATGTTTTTATTTTGGAAATTATTGTAGTTTTTAAATACTGTCATGTTGGGAAAAAAAAATTACCGTCAACACAGTATAGAATTTTATCTTCTCTAGTTTAATACTGTGTTAATAACTATTATCTAACAAATTGAATTAATTTTAAAGTTACTTCTTAAAGTTGTGTAAAAATTTAGTATTCATTTATTGGCAATACTGTAAATTTTGTTATATTTCAATTTTTATTTGTTTAAACTGTTTTAAAAACATATAATGATATTTTTTTTATATTTAAATATTTTATTGATATACTGAGATATTGAAAGGACCAACATTCCTAATTTTGTTATATTTATTTGTTTTATTTGTTCTAATGTTTTGTAGTTGTTTAAAATAACATAAATTTATGATACATATTTAAGCATACTTTTCAATTATTTATGCATAATAGTGCATATTTTGACCCTTTAGTTTTGTATATTTGCCACATTATTAGTGCATATAATTCCGGTCTTTAGTAATAACTATACTTTCTATAAATTGGTAATCTTTGCCAAGAAAAAGTAATTGATACTGACCAAATAATTTTCATACATTTATGATATATTTTTTTTTTAAAGATAAAGAATCAAGAATCAAGTATGCTAACAAAAACATAAGTATTCTTAAATATTTATATTTTTTTGGATTTGATAATAGGAACATAAATTTTATTTTTATTAATTAGGTAACATTGTTTAATTTATTTTTGTTTCTAAAGTTACTATTAAAAATTTAAAAACTCTTACCATTTTAAATAACTATCATGAACCTTGTTTATTTTTATGTTTTATTATATTTGACATTTTTTTACTACTATTTAAGATTTATAAAATATAAGTAATTAAATATTTTATAGTAAATTAAGCACATCATATTTTTCTTATTAATTTCAATATAAACATACTTAACTATAAGTTCAGAGGTATTTTGCTAGGGCTTTCAAGGAAACAGTCAAAAGAATCAATCACACAAAGTTATTCGATTATATCGAATAAATTACAGAGCTGTATGTTATTAAAAATTAAAAGTATTAAATAAACAAATATTATACAAACTTACATATTTCAGATGGGAAAAAAATAGGAAAGTCAGCAATTAATATAATGCCAAGAACCACCACATCATAATATTATAAATAATTTATAAAATTTATGTGTATTTAATGGTTTATTTTTATTTTTGATAAAAAAAATAATATTGTTTGATAGATAGTTTTTAACTATGCAAAATAAGCTCTCAGAATCAAAAAAGTTTATGTATTTTATTTATTTAAGATTTTTTTATTACAGTACTAAAATGTAACTACTTATACATTTATTAAGGTAAATTAAACTAAAAGCAAAAATATATAAGTAATTTTTTTAGATATATTTATAAATTATACAGTTAAATTAGCTCGACTCTATTATTGTACATTTTGGCATATAATTACTAATGAATGGTCTTGTGTTTTCATCACATGTGAATTAATTATATTTTACATATTGTTTGAATAATTAAATTTTAATTCAATTGTTTAACTAGTGGCTGATCCAATGAAAGAATAATTACTTCTCTACCACCACTGAGCTTACTGTTATAAAAATGTTGTAATTTTTCTTCTTAATTTGTTATTCCTAATGTCTCTAAGACCTAAGTCCTGCTTTATTTCATCTATCTATCTCTTCTTTGGGTGTCCTTTTGGTCTTTCCCTATGGGTTTCAATTCGACCGTCGCTTTTGGGTTCTCATCACTTATCCAAACCATTTGATTCTTTGTGCTTTCACAAAGTTGGTTACCCTCAAAACTCCTATCAATATCTTTGTTTCTTCTATACCAGCATTCCAATTCATTGTCAATTGTTATATACTGGATAATTCGCAGTATGTTTTTTTCTAACAACATAAATTTTTGCTCCATTCAGCTTGTTAATGGGCAATGGCTTTACTTCGCATTCATATGTTAGGTTTGATCTATGTTGCTTCGCGACCATTCCTACGAGTGTTGTGGTTTTCGGCTGTGACTCTTGAAATGTTGGTGACAAAATGTCACCAACATTTACCCAATAGTTGTCATACATTATAAATAAGGTAATAATTGTAGAGCGATGTGCTAAGGTTATAATAAATATACAACGTCTGTTTTCGCTGCGACAGAGCTTACGATAGAGGGCAGTTTTCTGCCGCAACTTGCGCAGATGATAGACAAAGGATCGGGTGACCAACTTATAAATATTTACGAAATACTCAAAATTTAAGAATGACAATATCACTGCAACGCCTAGCGTACAGTATACATATATATTACAAATAAATTATATATATGAAAAGGTTCGTATTGACTAATAATTAATAATATGCGGGCGCCCAGAGCATTTACATATAAGATAATATAGTATAACAAATTAATAAACAATAATTACACCTATAATAATGTGCGCTAATAAAATTTTATAGGCCTTTAAGTACAAGGACCTTCAATGCCACAGGTATAAAAGAAAATATATAATAATACGTAATCGTATACTAATAATAACAGTTGGGCATTAAGGTCATAGTATACAAATAATAATTTTACTGGCCACTGAACACGAGGGGACAAATATGAGTAGAATAACAATGTAGGACCTGATGGCGACAGCACTGGACCAACTGGCTCCTTGACACCGATGACGACTGTAGCTGATGCAAACAAGCTCTTCGTTGACGAGTTAAAAAAAAATGACACCTCGTGATCACATGCGGTTTTGTTGGTTGCGAGTTAGTAATGTATGTAATACGTTATTTTATTAAATAACTATGTTGTCTATAAAATTTAAATATGTTCATTAATATATAACAAGTTTACGTTACTAGTAATATATAAAATACCGATTGGTTTCGTATAATGTGAATTTATATCATTAGGATAGACTAGACCGACTGGATTAGATAAGGCCAACAAATTTGTTACCGTTTGTTATTAGCAATACGTATTT
>NW_020270456.1:561443-597341 GCF_002803265.2 Melanaphis sacchari | reverse complement strand
CCGAATCGCTAGCCAGCTCGACGTCGTGTGTCTGTCTCTTTTACAACGGTTGACCTGAGAACAACGTGTTTCGTCAACCGTTATTTTTATATACATGTCAATATGGCATTAGGGCTATAGCAATACTAATTTTAATGGTATGTATTATATTTTCTTAGACAATAATTTGACACTGACATATTTCATGTAGGAAAATACCAAAAAATTAATTCCTAAAATAGCTAATAACAGATTATGAGAATTTAGAAATCCAACTAGTGTAATATTTGTAAAAAACTGGGTTTAATTAGTGTAGTACCTGTGACAAGATCTTAGTACTTGGGCTCCAACTCGGATGCGCCGTAATCAGTATTTTAGTTTTTTAAAACAAATAAATAGTATATGATTAACTTCCAAATTATGTTTGGTCTTATAATTTAAGAATTATTAGTCTTATAAAATATACCCATAACTTCCTACAATTACTATAGAAACATTTGGGTCAAACTGATTTAAATTCTTATACTTAACTATATCTATGTAATAAGCAGATTCGAGTTTAGATGAATAAATTTTGCTTTGCTAGTTTTAATACTGTAGATAAATAGGTCTATTATATTTAAATGTAAAATATATTATCTGGAGAATTTCTTAGGCATTTATTGGTGTTTAAATTTTAAAATAGGTGATAATTTTATAAAATATTACAATTTTAAAATGCAAATTTAATAAAAGAATATAATGTGCCTTTAGTTAAGATACTTAACAGTGGCGCCAAACCCTATGTTAATATAGGACAATTGTCCTACATATAAAATTGGTGATGGGTGAGTAAATCTATTTTGGTAGCTTAAACAACCGAATGTGTGGTGGGTGGGAGTTTGTTTTAAATGTTTGTCCTACATATTTTTTTTTTACTTCGGCGCCACTGGTACTTAAATTTAAATTTAATAATAAGTTTATTCGTTCTAAATTTGAAATTAACGACACAAAATGGGATCTATTGAAAAAAATGTATATTGTGCAACGTGCGATCCGTAGGACTAATAATTATACATGATGTTATCTTAGATGCCTAAAAAATTAATTAAGTATACATTTTTCTATTTATTAACTAAAAATTGAATAATAATCATTAAAATTTGAGCTGTTTAAATAGTTTTATAGTGTAATAGTGAAAACAAAAAATTTTCTTTAAAATTATAATATTTTATAACTGATATTTATTGTTTTCATTTATATCTATTAAAAAAAAAAAAAATCAATTTTATGTAATAATTTTGTTTTTATACTAATAAATATTAATTATTAATAAAAAATATAAAAGTATAAAATATATTTATTTATGTTTGCCTTTCATCCTTATATCCTTATATCAAATATATTGATTTACAACAGGGTTGTTTGATACGCATGCATTTTGATTTTACGGTTATTGTTTATTTTACGCCACGAGTCAACATTATCAACAAATATGTATTTAGGTTTCAGGGAAAGTGAGAATATTAAGAAGGAAAAGTGAATAACGCGGCCTAAATAATAACTATGGTAGACCCATCTACAGGCAAATCGTTGTTGCTACGGGTGATGGATTGGCGCGCTTTCCGATGGAATATGTAATTTTGCGCCGACGTTGTTAGCAACAGTAAATTATTGATTTTCCTCGAACTAGTGATGACCGACCGTTGCCGCCGTCATCGCCAATACTACAGATCTCGGTGTCTCTCAGTAACGAGCGAGAAGCTGTGCGGAGGCCATTTATTTTATCTTAGCAATTATCATGAAATCTCTTCTTTGTTCGTCATACATTTTATTTTATTTTTCATTTTATTCGTTATAAGTATCTTATAATTTTATCACCGCACAAGTGTCTGTAGCTGTTTTACAACGATGTGGAAGAATGCTTTAAATTTATGATGCTTGATTTTCGCTACAGTCCACTGAATTTAGTGTGAAACATTTAATTGTCGAACGATTTGACAGCGGTGCTAGTAAGGCCATACTTTCTATGAAAAATAGGTGAGAAAACTTTTAATTATATATTTTATTAGTATTAATTTTTTTTTATATAATTATTAATAACATAACCTAGTGTAAAAAACAATAACACTATAACACACACACATATATACAGAGTGTAAACGCTAAATGAGAACACTCAATCAATTTGCGTAGTCCTGCGCATAGGCGTAACTAGACCTTAAAGTTAGGGGGTGCTTCAGCCCTAGAATTTTTATTATAAGTAAATTATTGGGAGGCTCTGCCCCCCATACCCTCCAAATACCTTACATTCATTGATTATACATGTAATATGAATGTAAATTAATATTTAATTATAAAACAAATAATAGACCAAGTGGTATTGAGGTTAAATATTTATATATATTAACATATTATTAAGTATTATTTTAGATATAAAGAATTTAATGATTTTTAGTTTATTGACAACTTCTTAGTAGGGAGTATTTGTGTAGTAAAAATTACACAACATGATACGTCTTACACAGGATCATTACATACAATAATATAGTTTAAATTAATATTTTTCCAAGAAATTAATAAAAAAAATAAAACGATATTTTAAATTTAAGTTTAAAAATGTTACTATTATTGGTGGGAGTGTGGGACTAGAAATTATGATAGGGGGGGGGGCTAAAATTTATGTTGGGGGGACTAAGCCCCCCCCCCAAGTCCCCCCTAGTTACGCCTATGGTCCTGCGATTTGAATTCTGTATTTTGATCGGTTTTTATGACATAAAAATACACATTTTTATGGCCTTTGAATATTTTTAACTTAATTAGACATGCGCATGCGTAGTACAACTTTTTTTTTTTTTAATGGTAACCACATTTTAATCATTAATTATTGTTTGCCTAATTTTTTTAATGAATTTTGGTAGTTAAACTAACTTTCTAAGTCTAAAATTGACCAAGTTATAGCAATTTAACCAAAATGCTGCATAATTCACGCAATTTACAGTTTTTTTGACTTATAACTCTAAAATTAATTATTCTAGGATTGTTTAAGCTTGAAATTTTTATCCCTAATTATTAAGTTGATAGTGGCACATAATTATAATTTCTGTATAATTTTCACGGTAATCTGTGTATGAGTTATAAACTTATAACTTAAAGCAAAAAAACGTAAATAAGTATGTTGTTTATTTCATTACATTTAATGGATTTATTAGAATGTATTAATGATTAATAACAAATTCAATTGTTATTTAAGTTATAAGTTTATTTAGTTATTAATTAATTGAACGTATAAATTGTTCAAATTGTTGTCCGCCGTGAACAAAATATGATTCAGCGCGTCGTAGAAATTCTTTATTTGTTGGCTGTTGCAGCTGTAATTTGTTCATCAATCAGTGAATTGCATGCTGCTGTTATTTTATAATACTTACATTTTTTGAATTCACATACTTAATTTTATAATTTTAAACCATCAATCAAATATTTTAGTTAGCTTACGTGGTTACGTCGTGTCAGGGGCTCAGTGTCTGTGTACACTCGCAGTTAGGGTAAATCACGTTATGCAATAATGTAAATATATAAAAATAAAAGCATAGAGGGAGTTTTGTGTAAATAATTTTTGTTACTTTCGATCAGTCAAATGATTTTTCTGCTTTCTACTACATTTTTCAATCAAAATCCTTTTAGCTGAATTTGAATATTGTCTTGAAGTTTCAATTAAATTACATTTTTCTTAATTTTATTACAACATTTTCTTAACATTAATTATAACGAGATTATCTTTTTATTAAAAGATCCCCTTAAACAACAACGACAATATTTTAAGTTTTGAATGTTTTGTTTGTTAGTTGGGTACTTCTAAATTAAGGACATAAAGTGTATGCAATTCATTAAAGATTAACCCATCAATGTAACTAGCAAATTTAAATAAATTAGATTCATAAATAACGGTCAAATTGCCGAATATATAAAAAAGGTACTCCTATATACATCAACTAATTGTTTTATTTTTACATTACTAGTTATTACGTAGATAAAAAATGTCTTATAAAATTATATTTTTTTGTTCGGAGTATGATGTACCAGATTGATTTTGACCAACTAAAGTGTACATATATTAATCAGTTTCTTACCACTCATTATTAAGTTCAACTAGTTACTATCAACGCTTTGCTGCCTCTATAGAACTGAGCAAAGAAATAGGAAAATACTAGTTGCGTCATCGTTTTGATGTTCACGAAAATGTTATTTGTAAGAATAAATTTATTAATATAATTTTTGTAGATATCTATCAGTTTTTAAATGTGTCATACTTAGGAAAATCGTAAAATATAATAGTACAATTAAGAAAAAACATTTCAGCAGGTAGCTGTGTATCACTTGGTTGTATACTAGTACCTATATATTATTAACTTATGTTAAAACAGCAATGTTGTTGATTATCGTTTCATCGATGCGAAAATATAATTTTTTCACAGCTCCAACCTAGTTCGTATTGCATAAGATTTACTTACTAATATAATAATATAAGTAATATAATGATTATAATTTATAACTACCTCAATAAAATTTACAGTAATTTATATAATTTCATGAATTCTGGTTAATAAATTAGTAGGTACACCGTCGTTATTGGGACTAAACAAATACATTTTAATTCTTTATCTACAACATTATACAATAAGAATCGATAGGTATTGGTATTAAATAAACTGTATTATAACAAATGATTAAATTAATACCATCTCATTGTAATTATAATTTATAAAATGAATAATATAGGTAAAGCAAGTGGAGCATATAAATGGAAATCACCACTGATGATTCTGTAACTTACAAAATGTTCGACCAGGATGTTTTATGGAATTTTGAAGACGTTAGAATGCTACACGGTACAGATTTGCCAATTTTTGGAGGTGATACTTATCCTTGTATAAGTTTACGATTGAGGTATATTTTTAATTTTTAAATATAGTTTAAAGTTTTAATTAATTAAAGATTGAAAAAATAATTATTTAGGAATATGTCAAAACCCATACGAGTGTTATCTGGCATTGACTACTGGTTAGATAATCTGATGTCTTATATCCCTGAAGTTACTATGTTTTATCATTCAAATAGTTTTGTGCAAAATAATGAGTTGGTGATGGATGAAGACTTGCCAAATTTGAATGACTCTAGATGTTCACCTAAAGCGATTAGACGTATCGCTCAAAGTGTATTGTCATTTTTAAAGTTAAATATCACTAAACCTGGACATACATATTGGTTATCTAAAGGTAAAATTTAATTTCAACGCTAAAAAAATCATTTATTGTATTTTATTTATTAACTTACAGGGAAAAATAACGATATAGTGAAACTATACGATTTATCTTCAATATGTTCTGAATTATTGGCCGAAGAACGCTGTGAAGATCAAAATTCGTTTACTGTTCCAGTAGCTATGCTGTTTTACCGAGTTGCTCGGAATTTAATATACCATCCAATAGATGAGATACCATCTAATCCAGCTAATATAAAAAATTTTGTTAAATAATTGTTTGAAATTATTAAACAAAATTCAATACCCTCAAGTAATTTGTATAGCTTTTCACCATAATTTTAATTAATAATTAATCTCTTGTGTGATTTATAGATTGTAACATCTGTATATTATATGTTATCCGATTTCTATATTCCATTTAATACTGATCCCGTATTACATGCATTTGAAGATTTCGCTAATACGGCCGAAAATCTTCTCATGCTTTATGTTGATTCAGATGAGAATTTATCAATTTGTTCTGATACTGAGGAATCTATTTTTTCTGTCGACACACATGATTTGTGCTTTTTCTCCAAAAAAGAAAAAATACCACAAAGTAATTCCTTATTAATAATAACTAATTTTATTATTTGGTTCAGGAAAAGAATAATTTAATAATATTTATATTTCAGAACTCAAGTACCCTCCATCGGAAATTAAAGTGATGCCATTAGAAGAACGTTGTCAAGAAGCATTATATAATGTTTGTTATGGATTAAGTAGTTTACACTATATAAAAGATATAAATCAATTATTTAAAAAGGAAAAAAAAAGTGGTTTGTAATGAATAACTAATTTCATGCTATTTAATTTCATATAAAATAATTTTAAATTCAGAAACTAATCAAAGATAAATCCAACATATCAGCCTTGCCTGTAACTAAACCACATTCAGCTAACAAAAAAGGCCGAAAGATGAAAAAAAACGAAAATTTTGCTAATAAAAACACTAAAAATAAAAATCGAAAATACAATAAGGGAAGTGTAGTTGTTGAAAACGATGATAATTCCGAAAATATGTAAGTATATCGGGCACTAATGTACTATCGAATATTGTTAATCCTATTTGAATATATACAGCTGAATGATAATTTTTGTTAAAAGTTATGGAATAGCTTAGGAAAATTATCAAGTTCTTAAATAAACAAATTGTTGTGGTAATATTTAATAATGTACTATGCTTATTTGCTATTGCACTTATTAAATAACAATGTTGCCCATTTTGTCACGTTCTGAAGTAAGATTGTGCTAAGAATTATCATACTCATAAAGTTTAAATAGATGTATAATGAAAAAATAATTAATTTTAAAACAACATTTTAATTTTGAATATAAAGTATTTATTTAAGTAGGTATCTACTCTAATTAGCAATAAAAATCTGGTAGTAGACTTGGGCAGTAGCAATTTGGGCAAACATTATTTGGTTGGCTAAATAAAAAAGGACACATCCATTTAGATACAATTAAAAAGACATGGGGTCTTGAACATATTTTTTCAATAAATTTATTATAAGGATTGCTTACTTGATTGTAGTAACAAGATAAATAATTAAAATACATTTATGAAATTTGAACACGTGACAATTAAATAGAAGCATTCTTTTTTTTAATTTTGTAAATTAATGTGCATGACAACTTATTATTTCTTCAAAATCAGAAACTTTGTCATAGAGGTTCAATAGTTCTTGACTTATTTTTAATATTATTCTTGTTTTTTCTATTTATAGTTCGGAAAACGATCTTTCACAATGCACTTGTGTGTATGAAAGAGTTAATATAAATTTATATGTCAGGTACAGATTAGTGAACGCTGCCATATGGAAGTTATATTTGTATAATAATTTCATAACGCATGGTTTACATTTACTACAAGTTGAATTTTTAAATTCATTTGATTTCGGAGAATATTTAAAAACATCAGTCAATGTTTGATTTTTACATTAATCGTCTTCATCTCCATCAGTCACTTTAGATTCTTCTGAATTGTTAAACTTGATTTCACCTTCTAGTGATTTTGATACCATGTTATATGAAGCTGAAAAATAAATTGATTCATCTTTAATTAAATTTAGTTGTAATTCAATAATTTTACAAAAATTGTAAAAAAATGTTTTCAATATTTTCATTAAATGTCAAAATGTTATTTTTTGTATCCATTAATCTATTAGGATCAAAAAATGTAAACTCCTGCAAAATATTTATATTTTTCAATCATCATAAATAAGTCGAATAGAACATGAAATACACGTGTTTTATATAATTTTAAAGAATCATTATCAGTTATTTCATCGTTTGATAACTCGTCAAACATTTTTTTTTCTTAGATTTTCTTTTCTCGGGTACTTAATGATGTTTTAATGAAAACATTTGCAAAATTTTCCATTTTTATTTCTATTATTTCATTGAAATTTTTAGCTTGTTCATAAATATTGTCAAATTCACCATTCATATTTTTTAATTCATTTCCAAATAAAACAATTTGGTTCCATGTAGCTAGATAATCTAAGCATTTAGTTTATAATTACTTGAAAATAGAAGTAGCTTTACTAAAAATGTGAATGTATAAAAAAATCTGAAAAAATGATTTTGAAACTTGTTCATTTTTCTAACAAAGTTCTTGCTTTAGCAGCTGTTCCAAAATATGAAATTCCATCAAAGCTAATTGAGTGAATAACTTCTAATAAACATAAATATTTATCCTTATTATTTTTCTCAAAAAAAAAAAAAAACAAAAATAATAAAATAAATAGAAATATTACTTGCAAAGTGATATCTTTGCTTTATCTAGTTTCCCAATTTTTTTTTTAATTATCTAATTTCTCACTTCCATTATTTTTCTTGTAAAATAAATATTTTTCTCCACAGATTTATTCTTTTATATATTCTTTTATAAGGCAAAAGGTTATTTTTGTCAGAATTTGTTGAACAATGATTTCCACAATCCTTATAGGGTATATTTTTTAATTTTTCAATTTTTCTTTTTTTTTTTTTATACTTACTGAGTTTTGGGGTGGAAAAATAGTTAACCAATGCCTATTTGGAGGATGGTTATGTACCAATTTATCAGTGGTAAAATATTTTATCACTAAATTAAAAATACAAAATAGTAAAACATAGAATACAAAAGCAGCTTAATATAACAATTAATATATATATTAATTAAATATTTATAAAATAATTGACTAGTGCCTTGGTAGTCAATAAAAATATTTACTTTTTATTAGTCGAAACAATTAATAACATTGTTATAAATCATAATAAATTTAAAAATTTAATTACTTCATATGATTAACAATTGATTAGTATGCTTTCTAATCTGAACAATCACAATATTAAAAAAATAAATCTTAATTCTTAATAAAGTAATAATAATATGCATCAGTATTACAGACTTAAAATTCTCATAATATATAATTAGTTATAGCAAAAAAATTTTTATTTATAAAATAAAAAGACTAGTACCTTTATCTTGCAGTTCAAATGATAAAAATAAATAAAAATATTAATAACATAATGACAATAGTATAAACATTTTTAGCCACCACCGTCTGGATTTCCGGCTTATATAATATTATATTGCAAGCAATTGGTCAAATTTAACCACTCCTTATATGTATGCATTGTAATCAGAAATTGATTTAGAATATGGAACACAGTCTCAAATATCTTTGGAATTAGTTCTCAGTACATTTACCCTTTCAATACCATTATGCATATTGCTAAAACATTCACAAGGTTTTACTTCTATATTTCTACTTAGTTACTGAAATATCATTACTTTGTACATAATCTAAATTATCTTACTTCATAATCTTATCAGATTGCAAGACATTTTCTGGATACAAAATTCTATTTTTCCTAATTTTTCTACAGGCAAATATAGTTTTTAATAATAATTTTTGTAAAAGTGAAAAACTACTAAAAAATTATCAAAAAATATACAATATTCCAAGTTTTGTAATACATTATTCTATAACAAAACTACCTTTTCACCTAAACCAATTTGCTGCAAATTTACTAGTATATATATTGTAACCTAACATATATCCAGTAAGAGAACAAGCAATTATCCACACTTTAAAACCACATTTAATGGGTTTTAATTCATAGTTGTACGGCCTGTGAATGCAATCATGTTTTCATCTACAGCTAAATACTTAGATGGTAAAAATATTTCAGGAGAAAGGGAATTCATATGTTTTATCGTTAGTCGAATTTTATATAATTTATCAAAATAAATTGAACCTTAGAAGCCATATTATTATTATCATTCAAATGAATAAATCTTATAATTTTTAAAAATCGCTTAACTGTGGTGATATTAGACATTTTAAAATTGTGAAAGTTTTCATCATAGGGACAATACAATCTAATGCTTGGTAAAATGTTAAGACCCATAATTATTAAAATACTTGTTATGGCATTAAGTTTGACAATAGTTAAACATAGTTTTTGTTTATTCTGAGATGCATATAAGTTTAACTGTGTCACAATTAGTTTTAAAAAAGTTTCTGTCATAAATAATTCAAAATAATTCAGCATTTTAGTATTATCAACATTTAAATTTAAGCCAAACTTTTCATTAAATTTCAATTTAGAAAATTTTAATGACTTATATTCATTTTTTGTCCACTGAAAATCACCATTTTCATTGTTTTCTTCTTCAGTCTCATCTGAACTGGAAGAAGAGTATACACACCTTACTGAAGAAAAACATACATCTGGATCTGTATCTGTGTCATTCATATCAATTTCATCACTTTCACTATTAATATTACTAAAATTTAATGACTGTTTGGCTCTCACAGAACGTAAGGATACATTTTTAGTAGTTTTGCCCAAACTAGTAGAAGACAATTGAAAATCTGGTAAATTAGAACTAAGTAAAGTTGGTGAAGGTGATGTGTTACATTTGGAGTTAGTAATGGTGTAGTTAAATTAGAACATAATGAAGAACTTCTTGTTTCCAACTTGTCTGTAGAATTTATTAGAACATTAAAATTGTCATCAGCATCACTATCACCTCCAATGTCAGAACACTCAGCTTGATCATCAGTGATTAAGGTGAGAAGAGTGAAAATATCATGCTCATTCATTTTGAAATCAGAGTTCAATAAAATAAAATCATTCATTTTTAAATATTAAATAGTTAAATAAATATAAAAAAAAAAAATAGATTTTAATATAGGTTTTTGAGTATACTTAAATTATAAAATAATATCTATATTTATTTTACATATTTTTTTTTTTTTTTTTTTAATTGATCTTAAAAAACATCGGCTTCTATGGCCATTAGTTTGACATTGACTTAAATTAGTTTACAAAGGTGATTACTTATGTTATGTTATGGCTTAAATTAGGTTATATAGCTGAATTTCTCTTATGAACAGTAGGATGTTCATGACTGATTGGGGGTCCGGTCCAAGCGCTTCTCCGATTTGTTGTGATATGTTGTGTTTTTTCCTCGTGTTTTCGTATTTTTGGCATTCAGTGATGATATGTTTGACTATGAGGTCCACTCCACACATTTCACATGTGGGAGGATCGTTTTTTTCCATGAGATGTCTGTATGTGATAAATGTGTGCCCTATTCGTAATCGATTTAATATAGTTTCATCTTTTCTTTTTAGTCCTGGATTTTGCCATGTTTGTATGTTGTTTTTTATTTGGTTTAGCTTTGTGTTCTGGTTATTTCATAGTTTGAGCCATTTTAAATGGCCCATTTATGGTTTAGGACTTGTTTGATTTGTTTCTTTTTGTCTTCGTATATGAATATATTGAGAAATGGGGTGTCTGGGGAAGAGGCTGCTTTAGACGCTGCTAAGTCTACTTTGTTGTTGCCATGTATGCCACAGTGTCCGGGTACCCATACATAGCATATATCTATCTCCATGTTGCGTGCTTCATGAGTTTTCTCTTGTATTAGTTTGGATATGTCTGATGGGTGTGTTTTGTTTTGGATTCCTGTGATGCTACTGAGTGAGTCGCTGATTACAAGGTACCTAGTTGTTTGGTGTTGTTTCTATATTATATATAACACAGCATTATATATTGCCAGTGCTTCGGCTGTATAGATTGAGCTTTCAGTGGGTAGTTTATATGATATTGTTATATTTTCTGCTACTATTGCTATCCCCATGCTATCTATTGATTTGGATGCGTCGGTGTAGATATGCTTTCTATCATGATATTTTTGAAGTATGTCGTGGAAAAGATTTTTGTAGGTATTAGGATTTGTGTTATTTTTTTTTGTTTTCTGTTGCTTCTGTGTTTGTATTGATATGCATTAACCACAGAGGTAATGTATAAGGTTCTCTTGGTACTATTTCTTTTATATTTATATGTAGGTCCTTTGCTTCATGTATTATGTTATTGATATATTTGTTTGCTGGATTATTCTTATTTTTAATTATTCAGGTTGCATATAGTATACTATTGAGTGTTCTCTTTATGTTGGGGGGGGGGATGGTTCATCAGCAATATTTCTTAGACTCTCTATTGGGCTGGATTAAAAGCTTCCTGTTGCTAGTCTTATGCTGGTATTTAGTGGCACATCGATCATTTTTAAATGTTTTGAAGAGGCTGAATACTATTGAACCATAGTCGGTTATAGATCTAATATTGTAGATTTTTAAAAGAAGTCTCAGCACCCCGTGACGTGAATTTTTATTTTATTTTGGCATGGTATAACGTTGTTATCTAGTTTTATTAGAAGTTTCTTTTGTTTCCTTTTTTTTTGTGAATATGATGCTTTGTGATTTTTGACTGGAAATGTTGAAGCCCGTTTTGTTTTAACCAATCTGATATATTATTTGCACTATTTTGAAGTAGCTGTTGTACTGTGTTTAGGTTGATACTTTTACTAAGTATGTTTAGATCGTCAGCGAATAGGTTTGCAATTACAGGGGTTTATATTGTTTTAACAATATCGTTGATTGCTAGAAAGAAGATCGTGACTGCTGGTGATGATCCTTGGGAAATTCCATTTTCTTGGGCAAAGTTGCTTGAAAGGCAGTTTGAAACTTTGATTTGAAATTTTCTGTTGGTAAGAAAGTTTCTTATATAGTTGTACATGTTTCCGTTTGTTAATATTTTGCTGAGAATTGGAGTATTCTGTGTCTCCAAACGGAGTCGTATACTTTAGTTATGTCGAGGCTGATCATTCCCAGTATTTGTTTGTTTTCGAAAGCTTTGACGATTTTAGATTTTATTATGTAAAGGTTATCTATTGTGGATCTCGCTCGTCAAAAGCCACTTTGTTCAATTAATAGGATTTTGTTTTTTTTTTCAAATACCAAACTAGTCTAGTATTAATTATTTTTTCCATTGTTTTTGACATGGTATTTAGTATATATATTGTAATTGATCTGTATGCTTCGACAGTGTTCTTGTTTTTACCTGATTTAAGAATTGGTATGATTATGCCTTTTTTCCACTTTTCTGGTATTCTTCCTGTTCACCATATTGTGTTATATAGGTTTAATAAGTGATTTTTGGCTATAGGTCCGAGGTTTTGTAGGAAACAATAAGGTATTTCATCGGGACCCGGGCTCTTACTTTTGCATTTACTGAGGGCAATATTCATTTCTTTTAAGGTTATAGTTGAATTCAAACTAATTTAGTCTGTGTCTAGGGGGTTGGTGTCGAACTGTATTGGAGTGTTTTCGGAAGGTGTTTTTAATTTGTCTATAAATTCTTGTTTGTATATAGAGTTACTGAAGTTTTCGTGGAAGAACGAACCAATTATTTGAGCGACTTCTTCTGGTTGTGATGTTAAGGTGTGTTCATTTGATATGTGTATTTCTTGGTCTCAATTGAGTCCTTTCAGAGATCTGATCTTGATCCAAAGTTCCTTTAAGTGGGTTTTATCTTTTATTGAGCCAGTGAATTTTTCCCATAATTTTTTTTTACTACTTTTAACTAAAAATTTGGATTTGGCTCCTCTTAGTTTTTTGAGTAATATGAAGTTTTCTAGTGTTTTGTTTTTTTTAAATCTAATGAGTGCTTTTTTTTTTGGATGGCTGTTTTTATATCGTAATTCCACCAGGGTACTCTTAGTTTCGTGTTTTGTTTTGTATGGCTTCCGATACATTTGTTTGCTGCATTGGTTATTATATAAGTGAAAGTTTCAGCTATTTCGTTTGAGTTTTGTAGGTGATTGTTTGGTAGTTCATTTGTTTGTTTGTCCACCATTTTTTCGAATGAGAGCCAGTTTGGATTTTTAAGTTCCATCTTTTGTTTTTGTTATTGTTTGGGGCGCCTTTCCTTGGGATATAGTTTATTCGGATTGGTATATGGTCGCTGCTTAATAAGTGGGGGTAGTACTTTCCATTCTAGTCTATGTGCGAGGGAAGGAGGACATAGGGTTAGATCTATGCAGAAGAGGTTTCCATTTACTATGTTTATGTGGGTAGGTGTTGAGTCATTTAGTAGTGCTATATTGTCTTTTTAAAAAAGTTTTTCGATTGCCTTGCCTCTGGGGTCGGTTTTGTCAGAGCCCCATAGTGGGCTGTGTGCATTGAATTCACCAAGTATTACAAATGATGTAGGAAGTTGTTGAATGATTTGCTCGATGTTGGCTGTGGTGAATTGTTTTTGGTTAAGTTAATTTGGACAGCTAAAACATCTATTTCACTTTGAATGTTTATGGTTGTGTTTGTAATGTAGGATTTGGTATATATTGCTACCCCTCCGCTGGCTCTATTTGCCTGAAGACGATTTTTACTGTATCCATCACAATTTTTGAGGGGAGATATGCAGTTGTCATTAAAGTTTACTTCTTGGAGGCATATTATTTCTGGATTGTATTCTTTTACTAGGAAATTAAGCTCATCCTTTTTTTTTAAGAATCCATTGAGATTCAATTGGATAATATTAGGTTTACGTCTATCATGCTAGTGTTATGGGTTTTTTTTTTTTTTTGGTTTTGGTTTAATTGGTATAATGGCTTGTATGATGAGGTGGTTGATTTTATTTCTCAAAAGAAAGTTGAGGATTGGGTTCCGTTTCTATTGCTTGGAATAGTTTATTTCTTATGCGAGTAATGTTGTTTTTTGCTCGAGTAGAGGTGAGGGAAGGTCTAATTGTTTCTAATATTGTAAGAATGTCATTTCCTGTTATTCCATGTTCGTAGATAGATACTAAGGGGTATTCTCAGGTAGAGATATTTTCTATTATGTGCTTTAGTTGTGAGAAGTTGATGTTGACGTGTTTTGTATTTTTGAATGTTTCTTTAGTTGGTTCAAGGTGTTCATCGAGGTTGTCGGAAAAATGTTTACGTAAATTCGAGTGGGAGTGATGGTTTGGTGAGTTGGTTTCCATTGGTGTGATTCGCGTGTTATTTTGGTTTTTTGAGATGTCTTCAGAGGGTTTGGATGTTTTGAGTATTTATTTTTTTTTTGTTGTTTGGGTACTTGTTGATTTAGAGGAGTGGGTAATATTTTTCTAATTAGATGGACTTGTTGGATCTTGTAGGATATTATTAGTGAAGCTTGACGTTTTAGTGTTGGGTTTACTGTGTCATTTTGGTCTTTGTAACTTTCATTGCCTACTGTATTGGTCGATAAGTTGGTGAGTGGTTGATCGAATTTGATTAGATCAGTAGATATTTTTTCTGTGGGAGACAGAGTGTTTATTACATTTATTATAAACGATTGGTTAGGTATTAAATATTTTTAGAAAATATGTTTATGATTTTATTTTAATGTTGTATCTTTTTATGTTTGTACAATAATTTATAACGACCAGTAACGACCATTTAAAATTTAAAAAAATTAAAAATTAATAAAAATATAACCCAGATTTCAATAAAGTATAAAAAAGATGACCGTAAAATTGAAAAAATGACCTTAAAATGCTAAAAAATGACCCTAAATTCAAAAAAGTACAAAATATGCAAAATAAAAACTATATGTTTGAACTCGTAGATGACCAAATCACAATTTGTGTTTGAACAGCTATATCCTGTAAATCCTAAAAAAAAAAATGCAAAATCCTATACTATCCTAGCCCTTACCTAACCCATGTCATTTTATCATGTAATATAATTCTATATTCAGAGAATCACTTTTATATTAATTTGTGTATTCTAAGTTTGTAATTTTCCGCCACCAGTTCTTTCCTAAATGAAATCTATATTGTTTAATCTTTGTTTCTGGTCATACTGATAAAATCGAATAATGAATAGTTTCTTCAAAGTCTACATGTTATATTGTTTGAGGTAAAAATTTCAAATTAAGTTTGTCGCATTCATAACACAACATCCAAAAAGTTTGAATACATAATATGTCCTTTTGTTAATTTGAGAGTAGACAAAAAATAAATAGAATGTAATGATTATTATGTATTGTATATTTGTGGATATGTATAGATAGTGAATATTCACAAAAATATTTTTAGGCAACTCTTAAATGTCGCATCTACTTATAAAGTTTTGTTGTAGCATAGAAAATCCAAATTTAAACCGTACAAAATAAATCTATGTTAAATTCCTTATAATTAATTAATAAAAAATGTTCTTCTCTGTTGGTTTTTATGTTTAACTCATTCAGTATTATGTGAATCTCGTTTAAACTTTGTGGAATATTTAGTTGAATTTTTTTTCGCCTGATAAATATTATTTTTAATAAGTGTTCAATCTTAACGTGTTAATGTATAAATATTATCTCAGAATATAATAATTTAGATTATTTTTCACAGATATTGCCTTGAACTTTTATTTTTAAATTATTATACAATGTCTGTCTATTAGTTATTTTTTCAGAATCACAATTATGATTGTTTGTCAAATGTTGTTCAATAAATTGATTCTTATTATATTTAAAAAGTTTCAAGAACCGTAAGCTTACAAATGTATATTTTTTCTGTATTTAGTTTTAGCGCGTTACTTTGCAAGTCTGTTGCTGAAATTATGCCCACTTGGCATAATCCTCCAAGTCCTCAGGAAAATTTATGGAAACAACACTTAAATACACTATTTTATGAAAAAGCATGTTTGGCATATGTTTTATTAGCGGAAAATAATTTCAAGTATAAAAAGTAAGATATGAATAAAAAATAGATTTAAAATATTTGTTTAGTATTTCAAGGTATTTTTATTTTTTTATTATTATTTTAGGTATGGAAAAGCATTGAAATACTATCACTATTTATTTAAATGCTGGATGTGTACTATCAATGCCAACTTAAATGTTCTAGTAGGGTTTCTATTAGAACGTACTGGTAATTGTTGTTTATCAATTACGCGATATTGGAATGAAGTCCAGCATTATAAAATCGAGCTAGATACTGATGATGAATGTAATTTAAAAATAAGGGAAGTATTACCAACTAAATTTGATGATAGTAAACAAAAAGGTACTGTCTACCAATAATAGCTATTGAATTATATAATACAAGTGTATTTATTTGATAATAATATAGATTTAGATTTAATACCAATTAACATTAATTCAAAAGAAGATATGTTGAATGCAGCTGTTAATTGTTATCAACGGTCTGTAGAATTTGGAACAAATGAAGATAGGAAAAACATAATGAATAAAATAATTGGAATTATTTACGGTTTAATGGCATCTGAACACATAAATGAAATAGCTAGTAATTCGTTTTGTTAATTGTGGAGGATTTTTATTTGGAGAATATCAAATTAAATTTCATGTTATCTTCGTAGATACTTCACAAGATATGAATACAACAATAGATAATCAAAGATTACAATGGTTATTAAAAACATCTAAAAATTATTTGTTGAGTGGAATTAATAAATTTGAAAATACGAATGACCTAGTTAACCTTTCGTTGTTACATTCACGCATGGGCGAATTATTTCGATACGTATCATGTTTTAAGTCATTCACGAGTTGTACTGATAATGTTCGTTATAGTTTCGGGGAAAATAAGGATTATAGTAAAATGGTTAGTTTTTTTATTAAAATTTAACATTTATACGGAATATTGAATAAGCTTGATGTTATACATTTTTTTTTTAGGCTGTTGAAAGCTACATAAAAAGTTTAGCAGTTTTAGGCAACCGACGTTTGCATAAAAAACTTTGGGACGTGGTTTTCTTTGACTTATCTTCATTGACTTACTGTTTGGTTGTTAAATGTCAAAGTAATCCATCCGAATACTCAGTAAGTGTAAAATAATTTAATTAACTTTAACTTTGACGTTTTGTCTTATGTAAAAAAACGTATGTTATATATTTTAGGATCGAGCGGAAGCTGAAAAAGAAACTCTCAATTTACTCTTGAAAGCTTTGAAATATTGTGATTTGGAAAATAATGTATCTAAAAAATTTATATATTTGTGTCGAGCAGCAGATATTCATAACCGCTTGGGATCTTTGTATCACAATCGATTAAAGTAATAAATGCACACTAATTAAACTAAATAACTTAACTCATGGTTCTATATCATAATATCTTGGGTAAACATATCATATGATAAAAATATCTTTGATTAATATATCTTTTAAGCTGATTTGTAAAATAATCTTAATTCATTTAACTAATTTAATAAATTGTTACCTATACATATTATAGGTGTTTAGATTGAGTTCCTATAAAGTAACATCTCCTAAAAAGCCAAAATTATATTGAAGAATTATTATTAATATTACAAATTTAAATAATTAAATTAAATTAAGTGATTAATACTGAATATTGTAAGGTGTTTACCTTACAAAAAATAAATATTAAACTGTTGGTTTTTCAGAGCAACTTTTCATAATTATTTTTATTTTTACATCATCCCTGTACTATTTACGACGTGGTGGACTTGATTACGAATAAACGTTTTTCCATTAGAACCTGATATCACGTAATTATTATATTTGTTTATTAAATAAATAAATTAAATAAGATAAAATATAAATACCTCTTGTAACATTTGTTCTTGTCTCAAAAAGCTTATAAATTTCCATATTGAAACGAAGTTTGCTCCAAGTGCTACATTAAAAGAAAGATGCCATCATCTTATTGAAATATTGTACGTGGAAGATCTTGTATTATTGATTTATAGAAATTCCACATATTGAGACTAAACATTGGTTTGGTGGAGCGTAGACTATTTTGACGATTGGGACGTCCGATTCACGTATTTTCAAAATAGTTGATCATCGTGGTTAATATATTTTCATCTTTAACAAAATAATTTGAATCAATTTAATTATTAAAATATTGTACACTTTTATTCATTGGAACATAAGCAAATGCACATAGATATCGAATTTGTAATGCAAATTCTGCATTTTAAGTGTACATATTTTGTAGTCCATTTTCTTGTATTTTACGCTATATACATAGTTGGAAATGGAAAACACCCCTTTATTTCTGAATTAAGGAACACGCCTTTAAATTTTATTATAAATTATTGTTTGAAAATAATCATAATATTGTTCAGATTCAAATCTTTTAATATTTAAAAATTGTATATAGGATTTGTTTGTATGAATACGTTAAAAACTGGATAAGTTTATGGTCGTTAAGTAAAAGTTGTTGATTATTAACTAACTGATATTCGGGAGGTATTTACAAAGCGTTATCTGTTAATGGGTTTTAAAGACTAACTTGAACTTTGAACCTCACTCTACGAATTGTTCGAGAAATCGTTGATTGACTTGATTTTTTGAACAGCAAAAACTAGTGGAATTGTCATAGTAACCTTACTAATTAAATTTCTTGTGAACACTTGATTACTTCTTGCATCGTTTTCAATTTTTCCAAAATTTCTCTAACCTGAATATTGGCACCGTTTGGTGCACGTGATTGACAAGATTCCTTTAGTATTGTGCCTATAATATATTATGTTTAAAAATTATATATTTCGCAAATAAATGATATATTTATATAATACAATAATTATACCTGTTTCATCTTTAATATTTGTAAACCGTGAACTGCATTTATAATTATTAATATCGGTACAGCGACAATCATATTTGATTTTACTAGTTTTATTAAAAAATATAGATATCCATTGTGTAATAATAGCTCATTACTTTTTTAACTTTTAATGAGAGTAAGAGTCATATTAAAAACAAAACTTTAGAGGGAAAATCAAAAACCAGCTGACAAGTAAAACTCTTATGACTAAATGATGTATAAAGTAAAAATCTGCTAAAATGCCTAGTTACAGTTAAGTTACGAAAATCCCTCCTAATAAACAGATAAGAACTCTTTATCTTAATAACATAATGAGTACACTTAGTAATTGCCTAGCAATTAGTAGACTAAGAATTATTTTCAAATATTATATATTTAAAAAAAATAAAATTTCGATCGTAGATACAATGATATGTAATATCTAATCAGCTAACAAAAATCAGTATAAAAGCTTTTGATCGGTCACCAAATTAATTACGTACATTAAACTGTTCAAGCAAATCGTAATTTAAGTTAATTAGTTAACTGTTATAACATATGTTTTGTTAGATTTTATATTCTCCATTTATATTATTTTATTAATTTTATTTTCCAGAATTACAAAAATAAATACGCCAAAGTTTAAAACCATTCTTAGTCAGAGCGTGTCTCATTATAATCAGTCATTTGAAATGTTTTTAAAAGTAAAACAACCATTGGAGTGTCTATGTATACTCGTGAAAAACATTGCTTTAGACGATATACAAATAAAAAGTATGAAGTACTTGGTAGTATGATGACTTTAAATAATTTTAATTATTATTACCACTTAGGAACAACGTGTTCTCAGTCAAAAGTGAAGTTTATCATGTCCACCGTAAAAACATTAGAGAATTGTGTTGATATATTGAAAATGTTATTTGAAAGTGAAATAAAAAAATGGTAAAGAACATTTTATAGATGATAATTATAATTATTACTTCGAACGTGATTACAAAATGAAAGATCCCAAACAAAGAGAAAATAAAAAACGGTATTTATTAGAAACTTTAGAAGATAAATTAAAAAATACTTTGATGTCCATGATCAAGCTATCAATAACAAAACTACCCAAGTAAGTGATCCAATATTAATTTGTATATGCATTATACATATATCTTACAATTATTGCATATATATATTATATATATATATATATAAATATTATATAATATGTTAAAGTATAGTTTGTGGCGTTTGTGCCAATGTTAATTACAAAAATAAGATATAGGTAGTTGATAACATTATTAACAATACTATATACATATTTTCATTTTTCAATATTAGAAAATAAAATATTTACGAAGACTAAACTAACAAATTAAATAACTTTATATACCTGATTTTGTAACATGGCTGAAAATATGTTAACTTTATTTACATTTACAATTTTTTTAGACTTGTCAACAAAACTGAACAATTGAAAAAGATTTATGAGGAATTGCTGAGGAAAGAGGAAGCTACTGACAACGACTTGCATTTGCTCAACGTTATAATACAAATAAAAGAATTAAATTTATAAGTACAATTAACATATTGAAGATGCAATTTTTGACTAGCTCAGTAATGTATTTAAGTTTTTAGCAAATACTATAAAATGCATTATCTGCTATCTGAGAGAATATACATTTTAGAAATTAGAAAAAAAAATTTAATTTTGATTAAAATAGATGTATTTTCAATTTTAATATAAAATCATTAATTTAGAGCACAGATGCACTAAAAAGTATTAAAATATGCCGTGTAATATACAGTTAAAAATGTGAAAATGTGCAAGAAATATTTTTTGTTCAAATTGGAATATGGTTAAAAAAATGCACGATTTTTATTTGGTTTACAAATCTAACAATTTATATTAATAAGGTATCGTCCCCTTCCATACAAAACACACAGTCTAAAAACATGATTATTGAGAATCAGCTCTCATAATTTTTCAAACTTTAAATGTATGCCAATTGTGACCAAATTTTTTTATTTTTTTTTTGATATTCCTTTAAGAAAAGTAGTTATATTTGAATGGTTGTGAATAACATGAAACTGTAAAATTTATACTTCTTATTATTGTTAAAAATTTAAAATACAAATTACTTAGTTGGACTTAGTAACTTTTGCATAGCTTTTATGAACTTACAAGTATGTAATTATAAATCTAAATTTATAAAAATCAATTAATTTTTCAGACAATTAGTATGTACTATTATAATAACGTTATTATTATTTTAATGTAATCAAAAACATAATACTTTCATTATTTTTTCGTTTAGTATAAAATGTATAAAATGTATAAAATACACAAATAAATATTAATACCATTTAAAATAACTCTCACTTTTAAAATTTAAGTAACTGAATACTTTTAAAACAAAAACAAAAAAAAAACTTATTATATTTACTCAAATACATGATAACTTCTTATTTTGAAGTTTTATCATAATCGCTTTCAAATCTAGGATTTAAATTTAAATTTCTTTTTATGTGTACCACGCATGGTATTGCAAAGGAATAACATTTGTTTTGTATAACTTTTGTAAATCATATTTTGCTGTTGATATAGGTAACATACTTAAGTAAAATGTTTTTAATTTGTTCATCTTCTTTAGGGATAAATTCAGTTTGTCCAATTGACCTTCTTTTAACTTATTTAATGTTTATTTTAGAAAATTCATCAGAATTATCATAACGGTTTGATAAACGATTTGTATATTCTTTGTCATATATCCATATCTCAGTGTTTTTATTTTAAGATAATTAACTTTCTTACAACATGAATTTATACCAGTATTTTGTAAATATGTACTGGGTAATTTATATTACCTATTAAATTAAATTTCATGAAAGAAGTCTACTGCGATCGAGTCGTGTAAGTTCGTCGTAAATGATGTTATAAATTTATAATTAAAAAAAAAAATGCGGCAATTGATTTGATTTAGTGATGGGCATTATCGAGTATAATGACCATTGAATAATTCGATAGTTTATTCCATAGTGTTATTCGAATAACCGTTAAGATTATTCAATTAATTAGATATCATTCACATAATTCGATTATAATAGAAAATATGTCCTCCAAAATTTAAATTATTTATATGAGCCGTGTTGAGAATATAAATAATCGATACGTATTAGAAACGTTTGTTACTCTGTTTCATAGGCGCAAATAGGAGGGACTTGGGTAGGCTTAGCCCACCCAGTTTTATTATTTATTTAAAAAGTTAATCTAAAAGTGAAAAAATTGTACTTTAAAAGTAACTATTAACCACACAGGTAAGGACTTCTAAGCATTATAAATAGAAATATGTTAGGATTGATATTCAGTGTTAATGGGTGTAGGAGAAAAGTCTCGACGGGTCGCTGATATTATTAAAATTTAGCCCACCCAGAAATAGAGCTCTAGTTGCGCCTATGCTCTGTTTAAATTTACCATATTTATATAATAAACTTATACTAGCAATTTTCAAAAAGTTTATGATTTATACTTAAAATATTATAGTAAAATATTTAATTATAGCATATCTTCCCTACATTCAAAATTCAAATTATTCAATTTGTAAATATTATAAACAATGTAAACCTGTTTGTATTTGATTTTAAATAAATATTGTTCAATTATTATAACTTATTAGACTTATTTATTATATATGTGCGTCGCACATAATATTATTAGTATTATTATTATACCCTAGTGAGGACGATGGCTGTTTGCCGCTGCTCCTGTCTCTACGATCATAATAATATAATATACACAGACCATACACACGTTTTAACGCATACCAGGTCCTATCTTTATATTATACGTTTAGTATGTTTAGGTCCACGGCAGCACCGTGGGGGGTTAGAAAAAATGCGACGTGCGTTTCATATCCGACTACGTCATATTTTTACACATACGGATATACGGACAGGTACCTATGTGTTATAATAAGCAGTCGTTGCGGCCAAAACTCCGATCCATCCGTCGTTTTCCTACGTAGCTAATATTATTATTATATACACTCATATTTTTTTTTTTTATACCTCGCGAGCGGGACGAATGGTTTTTTGAAAAAACAACAACACACTCACGCCGTTTGCGCCCCGCGACGATTTTTATTCGAACGCACACACATTATTATTATTGTTATTATGTAATATACATAAACGTATTCTATTGTGCGTGTGTGGTGACATCGAGCGGACGACGGATACATATTTCACGGTGGATGATAATATTATTATTATAATAATAATAACACGAAGACGATAATAATATTATTTTAATACCGTCCGTCGAAATATTATTATATTAATAATAATATATGGTCATAGGGAAGTGGTGTTTTATTGTGCTCGTACAGTCGTATGTGTACGGCGGTCGACGACTCTGGACACACACCGTGTGACACGAAAACGACAACGTTAAAAAGGATAACTCAAACGCGCGTGTGCGTCTGTTATAATGGATTTGGCCGGCCCTCACGCGCCGTTTTTCGTTTTTAATGCATTGGACACGGTCTCAGTCGAAGGGTTGCACAGATCGTTTACTGGACGGGCTTATCTATTTCGATGAAAAAAAAAAAAAAAATTATAAAATAAAAAAAAATCAAATATACAATCGTGACGACCATACGATATTATAATAATTCATGATATATTGTATCATTATATGATTACTGTCTCATTTTCTCACACGAATTTAAATCGGAGATTTTCTCGGTGCGTGCTATTTAAAAATTATAAAATAAAAAATTACCATTTATTATCTTCATGATGCGATACGTTAAACGAGAACTGGCATTACTTCCTCACCGCGAATGCTAAAACGAACAAAAGGTTTCGGGAGCAAATCGTGTTATTGCTATTATTTTTTATTTTTCATAGTATTGAGCCTTATCGTCGTGCTATTTATCGCCATAAATGTAGTCAATAAATTTAAAAATTAAAGCTCGTAATAACATACACAATAGATTATTCTTACAAAAAAAATGTGCAGTCCTACAGAATTATTTAATGAACATATTTTATTATCAATCTTTAAAATAGCTTCCTAGAACGCGCATTCCTCATAATGATCAATGATTATGTTTAAGTATTTTTAATTATTTTACTGATGTTTTTAAATGAAAAATACTGTATAAATATCTATAAAACTTTACAAACACAACGACAATAGCTTTAACGTTTATGTTCTATATCAATGTTAAAAGACATATATTTTCGCATATCTTTAATCATTGCATCAACACATATATCACTCTCTATTGCCTTAAATAAATTCTATAGAAACACAAATAATGCTAAATGTTGTTGACCATTATATTATACGGAGTCCTACAGGCTAAAGCAATTATTCGTTTGGCAAGTAAAGTGTTAAATAATATCTACGTCTTATTTAAATTATATAAATTTATAAGACCATTAAAATAAATAATTATTAATAACAGAATTAAAGTAACATATTATAGTCTATAACCATTACTTGGTACTAAAGTTCTCTTACACTAGTAATAAGTACTTGAAAAATTAAAGTATACAACCCAATATTTTTCTAATTTTTTTCACTGTTAAAAGTTTTATATTATCGGACAACAAATTTTTTTGTTGCCTTAAAACATAATGGTATTGACTTGTTGTAATTTGATAATTATTCAAATTTCAAAAATTATTTAGTAGTCAATATGCTTCCTGCAACGTTGTTTAAATAACAATTATCTCTATATAGGTACCTACGTAGGTGTGAGAATTTATTACACTCAATGGTTGTTTTTCAATTTCGTTGTACGCGATCTACCTGGCAGTTTAATATGTTGCATTAAGCACATAATATACAACAATACAATACTATAAATTATAATTTATTACCTATGTTGTATACTACGTGTGTATATTTAACTGTCAAATAGATCGCATACAACGAAATTTAAAAATATATATGCACAATTTTATAATAAATTATGTTTATTATTTTTAATACAGTAGTATGTAACAATGCTATTTAATTTTTGGTACTTATGAGTTATGACCGAAAAATATTATTGTTACATAATATTAATCATCGTCAAAATATCAGGATATATATTTCCCCTAAAACTATTTAAGTTTAAATTTTTATTACAATCTTATAAAGTCTGTCATTAGTGCTAACTAATATATAAGTTGATTAATATTTACTATATATGTATGTATAAAATTGAAAAGGTAGGCATAGAGTAAATTAAATATCTAATTTACATTTCAATTATGAAGTTTGATCAATTTTGTTCATAAAACTTTTGATAAAAATGTATTCCATAGAACGGAAAAACCTTTAATTATATACTTGAAATGGATTTTATTGTTTCAAATTAATATAAGTTTTGATATATTTATATATAAATATATAAGCCAGAAAAAATTTAATTTTTTTGATCAGTCAGTGTCAAAGAACATAATATTATAAAGCTATAAAGGAGTGCTATGACATTTTTAAAAGGTATGTGGAAAAATAAACACTAACGTACTAGTATCAAATGTCATGCCTACGTCCATTTGTGCACAAAATTATATAAAGTTAAGAACAAAGTCTATTATATGAAGACGTATCAAATAGGGAAATTAAACATAATATGCTTAAATAGGACCCTAAGATTTAAACATAATATCTTAAGTAATTAATAATTTCGAATGATAGTTTCTTTTATAAATGTTAAAAACGGCCAGAGTTGTCAACAATATCACAGATATTACTGCAGACGAACGATTGTGATCGGTATTGGAAATACTAGGGGCAAATTATAACAATAAAAGATAATGGAATCTAATTATACAAAACATACATAATACACGGACTAAACAGTTGAACAGAAGTTAAAACTTTTTAAAAAATAATTGTAAACTTCAAATACAATAAGTAACATTAAAGCGTCGATTAATAGCTAATGTGGGTAACCTTAAATAATAAAATTTTTCAGGAGGCTCTAAGATATAGCTTTTTTTTTAATGGTATTTAATATTAATTAGAAAAACTAAACTAAAGTAAAATTATACGAATTAAACTATAATTTTTGATTTTTAGATATTAAAATATTATGTTTATAAAACAATATCATACGTATTTACCAAACTAATATGATAAAACATGCAATATTAATTATTATATTATTTATATCTATATGTTAATCTAAAATGAAATACCTATTTGGTTACACTATTTGACCTTTAATAGTGGGTTGATATTTTTAGACAGTGATGAATAATTGACTTAAAATTAAATAGTTCCAATAACTGTAATTATCATCCAATATGCACATACAAATGTCATTTTTTTTTTTTTTGTTCTGCTAGATATACTAAAGATAATATTATCCTTATTCGTTTATTAATATAACTACCTACATGGAAAATTATACAACGTTTAAAATCAATTTTGCTGTATTATAGAGACGTAAAATTTTAGTTTTACCTACAAGTAATTATTATGTGTGAAGTGTGTGCGATGAGTAAATTATTTTTAGTTATGCAATACATTTTTCACATTTTAATATATTGTATGTTTCGTGTGATTATTTATGTAATTTTAGTATAATACATTATTTTGAATTTGAAATTAATTTTTTTACACAGATTTGTGGAAAAATAACTAATAATCATCAATTATACTTTAACAAATTTAAAAATCTGTATTGCATATTGTATATTTAATTTTCCAAATACACATTTTAATCAAGTTTTGGTCATTACTCATTACTATATAAGTTATAGTTTAGGTATTATGATAAAGATGACGACATGGGTCATGGTACGACGCATCCGATCGATTTACTAACACATGTCGATAGGTTTTCGAATTAAAAGCAATATTTCAAAAGCACGTGCTGTTAGGTATCTTCGATACCACCCTTCTCTTGTAATTTGTATCTGTTCGCTTCCACATCCCGGTGGTAGACTAATAATTAAATAATTGTAATAATAATAAGTGACTATCTTATTCTATAATTTATCTGGTGTAAGTACCTGACGTACGCCAAATAGCCTGCCGACCGTAATCCACATACCGGTATACACAACCTGGAGAGCACACCGTGAATAATATAGTTATGTGTATTTGTGTAAGTATGAGTTGTTACTCGTTTGTTTTTTTTCTAAAAATTAGTTCCTATATATGTACTTATTATAAACACGCGCACATATATATATATATATATATTATATATACACCTATATATTATTTGTAAAATTCGGTACCCGCTTTCAACGGCCCCGACGAAATACTTAATGGAGTTTATAATGTAGCTATACATATATTATATGGTGCCTAAACGCAATAATGGACACGTTGCATTTACCTGCCTATATAATATACACATTGTGATGATATTGTATACGCACACGAAGAACGTCAAAAGCGTATTACACATAACATTAAAAGGAAACCCACCCACGGAGCTCCACAATCATATTATGTAACCGATGGGATTTTCATTAGCGATCGAAAGGGATTCAGAGGTGGGCCTGGGGAAGCATTGATTTATGTGTTACTGTATCAATAACATCGCATTATTATCGTCGCCGGCAAATATCGTATTATTATATTGTCATAATACACCTATACGGTGTAAAATACATAGCGTGTCGTACGCATAATCGTAGCACAGTACTGCAGGGGCAGAGTGGTTAAATCAACGTTTTATTGACAAGGTATGGTAGGTATTATATAAACCTCGTGTGCGTTGTAACGTATTATCGTTTTCTTAATGCGATTAAGTGCCGATCATTAATAAAGGTCGTCACTTAAACGATTAGCCGAGTCGGCGGCATCTGTATTGGTGCAGGGATGTATAGGTATTAGGTACTGTATACGGTAATACGGGTGTTCCGGAGTTCAATGGGTTGTGAACGTGAGTACAAAAATATTAAAAATAGTCTCTGCACAGTGCACGGTTTACACGGTAATTGAATAATAAAATATCGTTATTATATGCTATAATACTTCTACACGACATTACAATTGACCGCGAAAAACCGTAGAATCAGTAACCATGAATTAAAAAAATTAACAAATAAATGGTACGCAATATTATTTTACCACCTACTTTACATTTTCAATTTATGAAATAATGTAGAAAATGATAATTGATTAGACAAAATGTAGCTACATTTTCACTTAATGGTTTAAACTTTAATACCTTGCTTTTTAGTATTAATTTATAATGCATTGGTACGATTACGAGAAACGTTTGAAGGAATAAAGATAGTATATTATAGTAATTTTTAATTTCTATTATCTTCAGTGATTATAGAAAACGGAGAATAAGAATAAATTAATAATTTGTTCTTATTTATAATAGTTTTAATTTAATTTTGATTTTATTCAATCCCATCTACTTTTTATACCAAAATAGACCTATCTTTTGGCAATTGTACTGATTATCCTTGTAAACAGATGAAATCACTGAAATAGTTAATTTAAAATATTCGTAAAAATTTTAAGTTACAAATGTTTTTGAATTATATCGTTATTTATTGTTAAAATATGTTATTACCTCCAAATTAGAACTCCAAATGTCCGTAAAAATAATTATGTGTGTATTTTTTAATTTCAGTATGAATTACCAACCTACTTTTGAAGAAAAATTTTAAACCGTTGCATAAAAGTTGAATATTTTGTAAAATGTTTATTATAAAACACTGGTAGTTTGTACGTTTTTGTGATGTATATCAAATGCATATTAAAAAAAATATTGTACTAATTTATTTTAATATTTTTATACAGAAATGAGAGGAACTTGTGCACTATCTTGTATCAAACCTTTAAGGATTTTAACACAGTAAATATTTTTTTATTGGATTAAGAGGAAAAAAAACTAAAAAAAACAATTATTGAAAATTGGAAATATCTTCAAATAGCTCAAAAAGAATCAAAATATTTTAAACATTTTATTATGTATACAAAATGGTAATATAACCATTTGGTGAACATTTTAAGTATTTATCGTTATTATTTTTTATAATTACAACAAAAATTCCCATTTATATTTTTAATTCGAATTGTTCGATTACCAACACTTATTACTATCAGAAATATGTATGATGTGTATATATTAGTCGCAATAATATGTATAATATTTGTATTTTACAAAATGTCTAAAAACTACATAATACCAAATTCAACCGGAAATTTATTAAATTGTTTAAATTACCTACCTAAACATTATATAAAATTCTAAATAATGTATTAAATTCATCTTAACAGTATTAATATTTGACAATGTTTCTTCACCTAATATAAAAATCCATTAATAATTTGTAATATTGATAACTGTCGAGAGATAATACGAATGCAAAAATTATTTCGTCACCATAGTGTTATAATAATTTTGAATTACGTATATAAAAAACGTTGTTTCATACATTCTTAGTTATTTATAAGAACAAATCAATTTTTATACGACTCTAAAAATATTAATTTTAACTTATTATAAGAATAATATAATTATTTTATTAAAATATTATCTCGTATCTTTGATTTCTACGTTATTTTAGACTATACACTTTTCATTGAGGTCATCACTAATACCTCTACTCTGTATAATAGGATTGAGATATAGACCACTATTGAATCTGATCAAAACTTGCTAGGGACTTTGTCCCGGATTTATAAGACTAAGTCAAGTTATCCGACTTACAGCGGATTTAGTCAAATAACATTAAATTAACAATACAACCGCCATATCCCTCCAAAATCTCCATCGAGTATAAAGAATCAGGGATTAGATACCGACTGACTGTACCAAATTTAGACAAATCTCATCTCGATCAAATAGGACAAACAACAGTGTTTGAAATGAACGTAAACTGGATTCGCCAATATTGAGGACAGCTCAAAGGAAAACACTAGGCAAAAGGAGATTATCACCAACATCCATGTCACCTTTACGCATCACTGAATTGCCCAAGAATGCAGAAACTTCTAAATCCGAAGATTCACCAGTCTGTGCAGAGGAATTTGTTCAGGACCCTTCTATTCGGGTGTCATCTTCAGCGTTAGGTCCTTTGAGCCAATCAGAAATTCTTCAGACGCCCCGATCCTCCTTGTCTTCCCCGTCACCCACTAACATTGTTATATTGTGTAATGAAATTTTAAGTAGTTGATATACAAACAAATTATTAACTTTTTATTATAACGTTAAATAACAATATTACAGACATTTGATATTATATAACATAAATTCACAGTAGAAAGTTAATACAATTATAAAAATATTTAATTAGAAAATTAACTTGGTAATTGTGACTCACTGCTCCTACTGGCTATATGGGATTATAAAGACACGTACTCAAACATATTATCAAAATAGGATATCGGGAGAGTATGAGAGAAAAATCTCGTATTGCCACACGATTAAGTTGTTGCCGAGATATTAAAATGAGGGGAAAAGTTGATGGCGTTAAAAAGAAATTTTAATTCATTCAATTGTACTGTTTTATCTATCCAAGTAATATAATTAACTAAAATAAATAAATAATTTAAAGAGGGTGCCAATAACTGAAATTTAGAAAGCAAATAACTGAATTGTAGTGCCAATAACTGTAACTTTTGGTCATTTTATATATAAGTATTAAATATATATATGTTAAATGGATTTAAATTTTGATTACAAATTACAATAGATTACAATGTTTTGATTATAATTAAAGAGGTTACAAAGATAGCAACCACTAATAAGTTAATGATAAAATGTTTTGAAATCAAATTTTTGCTTAAGGTTAGGTTTGCCAATAACTGTATACTTCACCTTATTCTATAGAGGGTGACATAGTCGTATGTAGTAACGGTGTACCGTTACAATTGTAACACGAAATTATGAAATCTGGAAAACCGTTCATTGATGGAGAATGTTAAAAAAAAAATATTTTATTGGTATATCAGAACATCTCTTTTCTAAATTCAAAAATAAAACAGAAATAATCAATTAAATAAAGAAAGTTCTGTTGTCAGAAACTACTGTTCGTGATAGATCTGTTAGAATGGCTGAAAATGTCACAGAATAACAGTTTCCTGATCTGAAGTCATCACCTATACTTTCCATATGGAAAGAATATTATGATGAACCACGTGACGTTAAAAAAACATCATGGAACTCACTTTAATGGGACGTCATGTTTCGTCTACAGGTGTTCATGAAGAATTCATGAAGGGTTCACTTCATAATATAGCACACAGTGACAGCCAACCTTTTTTTTTATTCGGTCGTCCTCAATAGTAATTTGAGTGGGCCGACATTAATAGAACAAATACATAACCAGAAAATGAGGCAATTATTTAAATATTTTGAAAATAAATGCATTTATATTATAATATATATAAATACATATTTTTAAACCTAAAACATTGCCGAGTTGGACATTACTGCTTTAGAGCGTGTACGCGCAACAAGTCCAATTGCTCCATTGGAAAACTCATAATATCGACGGTGTGACCCAGGTGGTGATGTAGGTAAGTGCGACGTACGCGCGCCTATATAAAATAGGCGTAATTATCTATTCCTACACGTAGGTACATAATAATATAAATATATAATTACGCATACATACACGTGTCAGACGTGCGTATGTGCGTCGCGTTTAACCATCAGTTATCACAATCGGATACGAATTCAAAACACATATTGTACGAATGATTGATGGCGACGTGTAGATTTAAATATACAACAGAACACAATGCTATACAATACCAGTAATGGCGCCTTGTGGTCGTCAATATAATAACGTGGAACTATACACTGTACAGTGTATATACTCGAGAACGCTGCTGCTGTTGCTTCTGTTATGTATAGGCAGAGGTACTTCTATCTGCCTACATTGTACTTACTATAATAGTGCACCATAAACAAATTACACTAATATTGTATGACGATATATTTTAGACGTGATTTTTTTTTTCTCGACAAAAATAAATCGTCTGACGCTCATACACTCGATACCCGTACATATACGTCATCATCATTCATCGGATACCGAGCTGATGTTTATCCAGACAAAACGCGCGCCAACGGTCGAACAAAATGATATGCTTAACTAAAACCAATAAATATACCTATATAAAGATAAGTTGTTTTGTGGACACCAATCAACATAATACTATATTTGTTATGATCACAAATACACTTAACGAAAGGAATTTTCAGTTCTTTTGTAATTACGTAGGTAGGACAGGTAAGCATTTCCAACAAGAGTGATTAAATCATAATTATTCGTTATGATGGTATCATATTAATTATATATATATATATATACATAATACATACAGATTACAGAGTGATTCTTTTATCGAACAATACTCATTATTTCAAAATCCATTACATTTTTTGAACATTTTTTTTCTTTTTTTTACATTATTTCCAGTCGAAATAAAACAACATTTTTTTAAAAATAGTTTTTATTGTTATAATTGTTCAAGTTTTTACTTTTTTGAATGATAATATACATTTTTAATTAAATATTCTGGAGAAGAATATTTTTTGGAGTATTTTACTACAAAAAAATCGGAATTCGGACAAATAGTTAATGAATTGTAAGTATTTAAAATTTTGATGAGCGGGATGGAGTGGAACGGAATATTTTGACTGGAAGTTATGAAAATAATATATTTTCAAAAAAGTTAATAGATTTTGAAATTATTTCAATAATAGAATTCACACCCGACTTTAATACTACTGACAACTGTATTATTACTATGTACTGTGCGGACATGTATAAAATAATGTGAAATATATTAAAAAGGAATGTAGGTTTATTTCAATTTTTAGGCCAGCAACAAATAATACTTCCGTCCTAAAATATAACTTTATAAAGTCCGCCGCTGCAACTACCGCCCATCAATGACTGAATTAAGTACCTACGATAATTGATGGTAATATACCACACAAATAACTTAAAATATACCATATATAATAATTTATATAATATATTACTATTACGATACGATGTTTAACAACTTAATGGTATATATTATATTAATACCGAACGTGTAGAGTCGGGTCCAATTACTCAGGTAATATATATATATATATATATACTTTTATGTGGCTATATTACTAAACGTGCAATATAACAACTTTATACTGAAAGTCCTGCAGTGGGTATGTACCCACCCTCAGTTTGGGCCGATCGCACCAGTTTGATTTAAAAAAATATATATTACTATGGTATTTTACTATCTGCTGGCATATTTGTATACCTGATCCAACTTTTACTATCAAATTAATTATTTAAGGGTAAGTAATTTATTATCTACTTCGAAACTGGAGCGTAATATTTTATGACGCATCATCTAGCCTTATTCATTTTACCTACCTAGTATCTAATATTATCGTTTGAATATAATTTTACTATAAAACATGCGTTTTTCGTTTTTATACTAGTTAAATTATGAAAAATAAAAAGTATACACTATTTCTATCAATATCAATATGAAACGATTTTTGAACATAATACTAACTAAATTTGTAAAAAAATTCGGCAAAAAAAAAAAAAAGATTAAAAAATACCAATAGATACATTGTAAAAAGCCCTAGCCCTAATTATGGTCTAAAGACTGCGGTGTACAAATCAGTAACAGGTTTTGACTTAAATCTCTTATATGAACAAACATTATTAAACAGATGTAAAAATATTAAATATATTATTTGTATACTGTAGGCAAACGTCTGATGCTGACAGTTATACGTAAGTGAGTACGTATATTAGTATATAACACATTTAGATTCATGGGTATAAGTGCAGGCGCGTGAAAACTCGTATATAATATATATATATATTATATTTTTAATATTACAATCGAATGAATATTATGTTTTTGTAGTTTATACTTTTGACACAATATAGACGCGTACAAAGGGGTAAAAAGGTTTATATATACATGTATCATGTACTAATGCTTATATGTAAGAATTGTAAAATCACCCTACTCAGAGTGTGTCCGACAATAAACGTTTATTGAAGTAATATCTTACGAGACCGATCAGCGATTTTTTTCATTGATAACGGTTAATGCCTGCTCGTTTATAATAACATTTTTGGTTACGTATGCGTGATTTAATACAATAGACATTTTTTTGACGAGATTGACATTCGAATACCTCAGTAAAAATGTATTTTTTTTTTTTTATAAATATAATATATTTATTGATATTTACACCACAATCGATAGTCAACTGTGAATAAGTGAGAATGAAACTCAAGAACAGGAGAAATTATAATTTATTGATAATTTTTAATTAGAAAATATAATCAAGGATTCGTAAAATTTAATAAACTTTAAAAGTTATCATTTAGGATGTGTAGTGTATATTTTGTGTAAAAAAAGATCAATGTGCCAATTAAAACATATAATCCACAGATTATTCTATAAAAAAAATGTTCATAAACTACAAATTTTAAATCCTTTAAATTCAAATATTAGTAATATTATATTATAATAAGGCAATTGAATAATAAAAATCATATTTTTTATAATGAAAACAGACAATATTTAATCTATGTGTATGAATCAGAACTATTTTCGATATTTATTTTTATTAACAGCTTAAGAGCTAAAATATTTTTAAAATTATCTTCTGTAGTAAATACTAATATAAATAACTGGTGAATTCAAATATTTATAGTTTAAAAAAAGTAGTTAAAAAATAGTAAATACGTTTTTTTTTTTTTTTTTTAGCTTTTCCTAATTATTTTGAATTTTTACTATTGACCACCAAAAAGATACATGTGATACATTTAGAATTTAAAACATAATATTATATAACCATTGTAAAACAAATTCTTTTAAAATAAAATTACCGATTAATTTTAGTACATATATATATATTATACACATTTTATTTTACAAGCTTAAAAGAATTGTCACTGTATTTTAATTTTCCGACAGAAAAAAGAAAAAATGATTAAAATTATCATTTGTATTACGTTCACAAAAAATATAGCGACGCATATTCATAGTAGATTAGTGAACTACTTTTTGAATACATTTTTGAAAGATTCGATTGTCCTTATCTTAAATTGTTTTTATTTTTTTATAGTTATTTTTTCATTTGGCTTTATACATATCTGAACTCTATAAATAACTATTTATTTAAATGCTTAATATATCTAATAAATGTAATATATATTTTAATCTATTATTTATTTTTTAATATTTACTTGGTATAGTCATATTTGTGTGATAAAAGACAGTTTGTTATAACTTATAGCATAGTGTAAGTCAGTATTGTTCTTTACGTTATCTAATATTACATCAAACAATAAATCTGGAATTGCATTTTTTGGGGAAACCATACAATCACGTTCAAAGTCATAAAAATAGGAAAATCCAACAATATTGAAATTGTTTTAACTGGCGACACTAACATCTGTCAATATTCTGTTAGATATTCATGATATTAACTTACATAAATAAGTATAATAGACATGAGTATAAAAACTGTTGTACTTAATTAAGTTAATAAAATGTTTACTGTTAAAAACATTATTAAACTTGACAAATAAACGGTCGAGACTGTAAAAATTATGAGTACATAAAAAGACATTTAAGAAACAAACATAACAGGATGATGTTCATTACTGATAGGCGATAGCTATTTGCTATCAAATTACGAGTGGCAAACATTCAACAATTTTATTATTGTTGCGATTCTCTGAAAACTTTTATTGGAAAATATAAATTTGTCATCAAAATTTAGACAGTCGGTCATCCATTTCATGGCCGCCACACGCCTC
>NW_020270456.1:285374-561418 GCF_002803265.2 Melanaphis sacchari | reverse complement strand
ACGATAGCAATATCACAGTGAGCCCATAAAGAAATATTGCATAAATATCCCTTGAAGATTCATTTATATATATATATCTCATTATGTCTTAAATAACTTGTACAAAATTTTTAACATACATTAGATATCTGTATATGTCTTATGAACCAACTTATTCATCTCTTGATGTTCAGAGTGAAATATTCAACAGATATCAGATAAAAATAAATATGATGAATTCTTCTTATATCAAAGAAATATTAAATGTATGTCTAATGATTATTAATTTAGTGCAATGATATCTAATTAATATACTTTTATTATCAATAACATATCCATAAGATATCTGTTGCATGTCTTATGACACCAATTATCCACATCTCTTGAATGTTCAGAATGAGATATTTGACAAATATCATATAAAATAAATATATGATATTCTTCTAAATAAAAATATTAAATGTTTATTATATTCTGCAATGATTATTATTTAATACAATGAGATATCTAATAGAGGACACGTCCAGACAAAACCTGATTTTCTTATTTATACCTATGAACTATAAATACATTATTATTATAAATGTAGAAAATAAAATTTTAACATCAAATCAAAAATCAAACTTATAATAATGAGTTTAATTTTCAAAATAATAATTAAAATTTTTACTTTTTACCAAAACATTAAATTTACTTAGAATTTGAAATAATTTAGACCTTTACACTGAATTACAATGATTAAAATTATATGACCTAAAGTTATAAAATTGTATTAAATAAAGTGAACAAAATATATCTTGAATGAAATTATTATTTTTATTTTTAAATCATAGTTGAATGGATATAATATAATGATTGAAGTAATACGTAATCAACGAAGCAGATTATGTCTTCCATCGTTAACGCCAATTCTAAGAAATAGTTCTGAATGAATGAATTATGTACATTGATTTGTGCGTGTATATGATTACATAAATAACTTAAAATTTTCTATAATTATTTTAACTGAAAATTTTATCTTGAATAAAACACGGCTTACAGGGGGTGGAGGAGGCCCTCCGACAATGATTACTGATACAGTTTTCGACGTTTTTGTCGTTCAAGTAACTATTAAATACTAAACTATTAAATATAAAAATAATAGCTACTTGTTAGTAATCACTTATTTTTCATTCGATTATTTTTATAATAATCGGGTTACTCGATACACTCAAATAATCGAGTTACACATTTATTTTCTTTCAATTACCCAAATTTTTTTAATTCAAGCATTCAAAAAAATAAAAAAATAATTCGCGCCTCTTTTAAACAAATGAAACAACATTTTTTTATTAGTGTTTAGTACTATATTAGTACGTATAGTGTATGCGTGCAATATTAATATTTACATCGTGCCTCCCTTATTAATCGTTTGATGCATCCCAAGGGATTATAATATTATATATAAGTATTTATCACATGTATTATTAAAAATTGAAATAATTTCTGTCAAGAAATATCTAAAATTCTAGCGTATTATTCTTTTTTTTTAATGATCTTTTGATAATTACTTATTAATTAATTACTTAAATTACCTATATATTATATTAGCTAAACACTAATATATATTTATTTAGTTGTTACTTGTTTGTTATAAGTATGTAATTTATTCTAATACATTCAAGAAGTATTTTGACAAGTCATATTGTAACATATCTAATGAAAAATTGTTTAAATTATATTCCTAAATGTAATTACGCCTTGATCCTTCTTAATAAAGTGTATTATTTGAAATATTATTTTATTTATTATAGTTTATATACAATCGTGTACCTACCTACCTAATAATTAATAATTAATACAATTATTTATTTGAAATACTTAATTGGAATAATACTCAAATTATACAAAAAACAATGATTCATTGAACTATGATAAGAATGAAACAGTATCATGTAGCAATGATGATGACCTTTTATAGAATTAGAAATTAAAATTAAAGACAGAATCTTTTATAAACTAGTTGTATGCTCATATAATATTTTAAAATAAAGTCTTTATAACTCATTTATTCATATGTGTTTTACAGGTTAATGAGTTGACCCGGTTTGGAGGTAAAACTCTCTTAAGAATCATCAAAAAGATATCGAAGAAAGTTTTTGACAATATCATATTGATTAAGTTTACCTATTTTGATAAATAAAGGAAATATCTAAACAACATCCATTAATAAAGCTATTTTCAGTAATTAATCTATAAACATTTAGAATATTCTTCATTAGTTAATAGTTTTTGAAAATTCTATTCACAATTTGTTAATTGCTCGTTTTTTTTTTATTATTAAGAACTTATATTATCATAAATTTATATCTATAATGTATATTTATTTTATTATTTATAATTGGATAGAAAAAATCGTCAATAAATTGTTAGTATATTTTTCATAGATGCTGTAAAAAAATAAAAATAAAAATCTACAAGTACTTTTTATGAGGAAATAATATAATCTTATTGATTGAAAATACATGACAGGCGCTAAAGGCAGAATAGAGCTAGAAAAACCAATAATTTTTAAATACAAGTTTTCTTTAAATATAATACTCGTATATTATAATTTATGTTTATAATTTTTTATTTTATGTATTTTTTAATAATAATAAAATTAATATTAAATTATATATGAAGTAGTTTTTATATTTCATATATTATACCTATTTATATTTATGTATAATAATAGGTTGTTTTATATAGATAATATGTTAATTCAAAAGTGAATTTAATTTGTATTTTTTTTTTTAATTTTAATTATGTAGATTATATATTATATGCAAATATGCAATACAGCTTAAAACTATTGATTTAAACTACTCAAAAAAAGATTGATTTGTATAATGTTTACTATAATTTTTATTTTAGTTATTTTCTATACTTTATTCTATAGCCATAAAATCATAGTAATGTAGGTACTATAATACATTACATCGAAATTAACTAAAAGCTGCAAATTATACAAAATATAAAGAACAGTTATGAATTATAGTCATTATTATATTCAAGATGAATTAATTAATTATTGTACTAGGCTTCGCCACGTACTACACTATATCCGTAATATTTACAATAATGGACGCATAATAAATTAATTTTAATATACTTCGTGTTTCACTATATTATAAATTTTAATCCTATTATAATTGATTAAACCACCCACTATTACCGTTAATATTAAAAATATAGCCTTTATGATAAATCCACAGTTAAATTAAATAATTATTAACATTAATTTACAAAAAATATTTACCGAAGTGCTTGATTTTCTGAAAACAAATATACTATAAAAATTCAAAATATATCCTTAATATAAAAAAAATATGATATTTTAACTAAAAATAAAATATGTTATTTACAAATATAAGCGCTAAAAATGATGAGTATTCAATCACAAGTACTGTAAATTCTTAATTTTAATTAATCGTTAATAAACTTTTCATTCCTTTTTCTCTGGTATTACATTAATCTTTCTTTATTTAAGCAATATCTACTCATACAATATTTTCTAAAAGTTATATTTAAAATATTATGAATATAATTAACGTAAATCCGGTCATGAATGTATAATTTCGTAATTTAAATAGTCTTAATTTTGATTTTAATATGTAATAAATGTAACTTATAAAGTTATAATTAATAACATTATTTCATTAGAACATAAACATGATCTAAATGGAGGTGGAGCCCTGGAATCAACGCCAAGTGGCCTCTTTACTACAGAGGTGTTACCCAGCTGCCAATTTAACACAAACGATAATTTTTACCACGATACAAACTCTATCTCACGGCAAAACTATGCTTGATACGTTGTTTTCGTTATTCCCGTAATACGTTGATTAAAAGTTAGGTGTCGCTACAATTTATATGCAATACTTCCTATCATTGGAAAAAAACCGTCTTAAAAACTTCGTTTTTATCGAGTTACAAAACCAATAAGTTAAAACCGTTTGGAATCATTAGAAATAAAAGAAAATAACTTAACTTAAGTGAGTATCTAATACATGTGTCATTGTAAACTTTTTATTATAAGTTTTATAATATGACATGGTGCAGAATATACACAGTGATTCACTAAGCGTGTTTGCCCCTATTTTTAATTTTTAATAATGCAGTTACTCAAAATCTGTCTGTTTGAATTTTAAACAATATTTAGAAACCATATTTTCAAAGTCCTGAGACTTTTTATGCCACAAATTTTCTTGTTTTCCAAATGAGAATTCCCTTCAATTATTTAGCAAATAATTTTCTGAAAATATTGACGTACTACGAACACTCCTTAAGTAATAAACAAATAAAGAATTTGAAAATAAAGTCTTTGAGTAGGTATCTACATTTAAAAATAACAAAAATCTGATTTTAAATAAATGTATTATTAAAGGAAAAAACCGAAGGTTATCAATAATCAAAAGAAATAAATCACTCCGTATATAAATAATAATGTCACGCGTTATTGTATTATTAATTAGGTATTATACAATATCTATACCCGTTACCCATACGTTGAGTCGTGGCACGTAAACCGTTAACCGTGGCGGGGAAGAGAGCCATATTAATGGATTTGGGCTCTCCTCCGCCGATTAATATACATTTTAATCGTCGTGCTTCGCGCTAAAGTTTACTGCTCCGTTTAGCGCACACGCGCACACGATGACTTGCACATTGCATGTACATACACATTTATTTACTTGTGTGTGTGTGTGTGTGTGTGTGTGTGTGTACACGATGTAAATTAGCGGCTCGGTGACGGGACTGCACGCCGCGTACATATATTATTACCATAATTTACACACATGCACACTGCATGGACAAATTGAATACACGCAGGCACACAGCGAGTCACACAGACACCGCGCGAGATGAGTGAAAAACAAAAACACTGGCGAGGGTGTGTTCGACGATGCCCTCGATTACTGTCAGGGGATCGGAGGGGGGGGGGGGTGAGTGTTTGTGAATGGTGTACGCATTTATGTTTTTTTATTTATTTACATTTAGGTTTTTGTTTCGGTTTTTACCCCTGCCCGTCCTTCCCCCGCCGCTGCGGGTATCTTTCCCTGCGGGACGCGTCAAAACAAACGGTGAGCGCCCAACAATATTATTATACATACCACCCCATATCATTTTAATATAAACTTTTATAAACGATATCAGATGCGCCCTTGATCCTCGGCGGATTATCCGCGATTTTCTTCATAAATCATACCGTACGCGTAGTATTTATAGGTACAGGCGGTCTCGTGGTGTGTCGCGGGCGAGGGTGGAATTTTTTTTTCCGTTTTCCACTCGCCAACTTACCCGTTAAACAGTCTCCGTACACTGCACACACACACACACACACACCCACACACTTTATAACAATAATATAAATCCGTCCCGAATTTATTTATTATTAGTTCGCCACACATTACAATAATAATAATAATAATAATAATAATAATAATAATAAATGTTCTCAAACCGCGACCGATGAGATTACGACGTTTAATTATTCCTATGTGGAAATCGGTCGTGCCCATGGATCGCCGGAAAGCAGTACTTGGTTACGCGTATTACTACTGCCCCGAGCGCGCAGCTATACCATTATCCGAGTATATAATAATAACCATAACCATATGTAGTCCGGATATAATTTTGCCCTTCCGCGATTACTTTTTTTACCGTTCCATATTTTTAAACTGCCAAAACCCACCCTACATTGGTGCTCTATCAACTTTATCTACTACTTGATATACACCGTGAAAAATAACATTTTTTTTTTTTTTATCATTTATGAGATCAGTCAATCGAATCCGTCTCCCGTCAAATTTACTGTCGATGTATGAGTGTAGTAGTACGAGTATACCTTATTTATTTACTATTTGACGTTCACTCGTATACGACCATGTTTATGCCGTTGTGTTCAACATATTTATATTTACCGACGAACTTGTTTGAAACTTAGAATAAACTAGAAACAATAACCATAACCATTCGTTTACCAGACGTATAATTGGTTGCTATCAACCAATATGGAGTTTATGGTTAATGTTCGTTTATAGATATAAGTAGTTTAATAATACTTAATAGCGGATGTATAAAACAAATGAAACAATATATTTTACACATACTTAGTTTCTATATTATAAAGATGCTTACTTACTAGAAATATAAAAATATGGTCATCCACACAACCGTGTAATTACTATAAAAGATAGGTAATAACCTACAGTTGATAAATTCAGTAATTTTGTGTAAATGCGTCTAACACACGAACTTCCAGATCCGGGTGACCATAACTTCGTTAACACAGCGTACTCGTATATAATTTAAACTTTTTATGTATAAATTAATTAACTAAAACACAGTTCTGTTTAAAACGTATTTCCTTGTAAAGCTTTCTAGCTGTGGTTAAAGTTGTTATTGAGGAGGCTTTGAAACTCTCACTTAATCACCTATGTAAAGAAAAATCAACAACTTCATTTAAGTAGTATTACGGTTTATTAATAAAACTTGAATTTATTGTAATTTTTAGTAGGTACAGACTATAAAGTTTTATTTTTATAATAGATCACAGATATATCATATCTCTCAATGTTTGAAACTGCTACATTACTGTTCAATACTAAATATATATATATATATAATAAGCAGATGGAGTATGATTTTAATGACTTAAAAACTGTAAAAAATAACCAAAAAATGTACTTAGATGAGCGAAAAAAATTTAATTTTAAAATAAATATTATTTATTCATTTTTATATTGCACAAAAAGGTAAAAATTTGTTTGAAGAAGTAAACTAAACAAATATATCGAAATGTGAGTTGATAATTAATTATATTACTTTTTCAATGTCAATTGACTGGAATAAATAATTAAGATTACCTATACAACACATAATAAAAAAATCTTAAAATAAAATAAAATGAGTTTAAATACACAAAATTAACGTAATATTTGTAAATATAACTTTAAAAATCCAATAAAATGCACCTAACACAAAAAATACAAAAAAATGAAAAATAAAAATTACACATTCTAAATTGTTAAAATATAACAAAACAAATTTAATTTTTGGTTAGAACTGTATAGTACTTAAAAAAAAAAAAAATGCAAAATTCATCAAAATCTTAGCTCTAATAATAAACAATAATACTTACTGAACATATTATAGTCATCTACATACACAAAACATCTATACATATTATTACTTGTGTTAATATATTATAATGTATACAAGATACACCTATTAAGTTCGATAATTTTAGATCCAACAATATCTGAAACACTAAATAAATGAATACGTAATAATCTATATAGTTACCTTATAAAACATTTAATTTTGATTATGTTGTAATAAACATATATCAACTAAAATTTTCTTGAGACTTCCTAACTATGGTTAAAATAAATTATTTATTGGACCCAGAAAACCCACACTTATCTATACATAACAGGCTCTCAAGCCTGGTTGTAATATAATTTGATAATAGTCTTAAAAAGTTTTCACAGAGTCCAAGTTTTACAGAAAATATGCATAGGGTAATAAATTAAAATTTTATTAGGACGTCAAACTTGCATTTGATGGATACTTCTTACAAACATATAAAACCTAACAAATTTACATTTAGAAAAATTTATTTTTGATATTAAATTTAATATTAATTATTATAAAAAAAGTTTTTTTTTTAAAAAGACATGAACATAACTATAATTTTACATTATTTTTTTAATTTTTTTTTTTATTTTTTAATTTTTAAGCGAATTATGAGTACCTACTATACCTATGTTAAATACTTTCTTTTTTTAATTAATAACCAGATGCAACGGACACAACTTTTGGAAAACTTTTGTTTATTTAAATATGTGAATGTTACATGTTATTAAATTTTAAATTTTCGGAGATGGTCCTTTGAAGGACGCACATTATTTATTAATACAGACGGTTGTTGTACTGTTACGAAATGCCATAATACTCGGTTGTCAACTGTTTATACTTCTCAACCTGGCTTTAACATCCACCAGTCTCAAACTTTTAGTTCGCCCTGTTCTCTGCAGTCTGACAAGTTAGCTCGCCAACTTCGAATATCGTCCCGTTTTTGAATCCGACCCCTTCCAGAATTTTGGGGTGGCAAGTTCTGCGGAACAGAAGCGCTCCGCTCGGATGTAGTCCATGAGTGTATACTGTACATATAAAGTAGGAGTTGCTTCTCAGACTCGAGTTCTCAGCTTCTATGCCGTTTTACTTCTGTGTTTCCAACAGTCGTTGTTGATCGAAAGTAACATGAGCGTGCTTTAGTAGTTTTACTAATGGCCTGATACATGTCTACCGCTATAGAGCTATATTGGACGAGGATAGTAAGATGTAAAAATGTAATATAAATCACCGGTCTGATAATTGCCGAGTCCATTTCGTCCAACTTGAAACCGAGTTTTCAATCGTTGTCATCAATGTTGAAGGGCTTCTTTGGTAACTGCTGTTGAATCACCGCTGGTTATCTGAAACTAAGCATTATATTTTACCTGTCAGCACAACGTAGAGGTCGAGGTATGGCTTTTCCAACCATATTAAATGTTAACTACAATAAAAAAATACTCATAAATTGTACTATAACATAATTTTAGTTAGGTCTTTAAGTATATTTATTGTTTTTATTCTCATACAAATACCTACAGGCTAATATAATATATCTATCAGACCATTTATTTTTTTATGACACTTTTAACACTCAGTAATCTGTAGTAGTCGCCTTTGCAAAAAACTATAGCGTATTACGTAGATCGGCATATTGGTAAAGAAAACCACTAAAAAAGACACTATATTATCATTCAGTACGAGCGACTTTCCTACTTGACTCGCTCAGCTATAGCCTATATTGACTGTTTACTGTAAACGCCCTATACATAAGATAGTTGTATATAAAATATTGTACAAATAAAACCATTATAAAATGTCCATTTCCGTAAGAAATCAACGTATGGCAGTGTAGATAATATATTTAAGTTTTACGCAGACAGCTAACAGAATATCATAATAATATTGATAATATATTATGACCAATTGTATTGCGATGATAATAATAAAACATTATGGTGCACGTTATTCAATATACACATTACACAATAATTATTAATACTGTATACTGCACATGCTCCGGATGTTGTATACTATAACCACGGTAAACGGTCGAGAGCCGTATTGTTGAGTGTACTAACTATATACAATTATGTATATAAGGGGTAAACAATAATTACATCAATAACAATACACTGGTCCATAGTGTATCGTCGGCAAGTCGGGCGTAGAGTGAATGGCTTTGGTGTGTATATATATACGTAGTGGTGGCGATTCATTTAGGCGGCGGTGTACATCCCTCGCAATTGTGCGCGCGGGCGGACGACGCCCCTTCAATTAGCTACGGCGGCAGTGGAAAGGGATTTCCGACCGGAGGCCAAGTAATTCCCTCGAGCAGTCTATGTATACACCCACACACACACACTAACGCTAACCGCGCAGAGTATTTCCGCTTTGCCCGCACACAAACTCTCTCTCTCTCACACACACACATTCATGCACACTTACAATACACGACGTACTTTGTACTATACGTATATAAAACTGCAATTTGTGGGCGATGGACGAGTGTACTGCCGGCACAAAAAGGGCGCTTATTTCTCCCTTTGTACAAAACCTTAACTGCGAGCGCGCGCGCGTGTGTGTGTGTTTGTGTATACGATCATCGTTGAATACAAATAAAGCGCCGCTGACTTATTGCCAATTATCCGAGGTTAATCTGTCACGAATAAACTTCCGTCGCAAACGTTTTCGGCTCTCGGCCCGAAAACCCTCTCGTGTCAAATTATCTTCGTATCGATCGCCCGGCGCGGCGGTGGCGCGACGAGTGCTGTCTCTATGTCTATTTCACAGCCCCTATCTCTCTCTCACGCACATACTTTCTTACTCTCTCTCTCTCTCACACACACAAATTGCACACACTGTCTCTTTATCTCATCTCCTCTCGATCCTTTTTCTATCGCACAATCTTCCCTCTTTTCCATCTCGGCTCTATGTACACACGTACGCGCACCTCCCTACCACTAACTTCTTGCACGGTGTCACGACGATTACCACACACCAACGGCATATTTTGGAGTATATATATACACATTTCTGGTGCGTGAACCGATGAAATCTTTTTTAACCTACTTTCATTTTTATTTTTAGGATTTTGAGAACAATACAAAGTATGAGTATATATATATATCAAAATATCTTTAATTAAGAACTGAAAAATATTCTTAAGCTTTAATTTCCGCTATTTCACGTACCTATAATCAATATAATATAATTAAAAAATATACCAGCAGGAGCAATAATAAATAATACCACGGTAAGATGCATAGATGCTAAATAATAAATAATACACAAGTTTATTTACACTATAGAAAACATTTCAATATCTATTTAAAAAGTCAAGTACCACGAACTTAATTTTATTATAGACGTCATTCAATTTATATTTTTTTTAAATTGTTAATATTTACAATTATTTATAAACACTTAACAATTTTTTATAATAGTACTTAAAATATATAATTACTTTGTCATTATTATCATCTCCACGACTCATTATTAACAATGAGGATAACAAATCGTTATCCGAAAATAACGACAGTCGATAATATTTTTAGACTTACCATGAAATTGATAGTTGTTAAATTTTAATTCAACATTCGAATGTTTGTCCAAAGCCAAATATATGTTTTTCAATATCTTATTTTTCTATAAACTTATTACGTTCCTTTAATATTTTGAGAACTTCTACTTGCTTAAAACATTGTGTGTGTAATAAACTTTAAAATTTACTTCGTATTTAAGTAACCCTCCATCAAGAAGCTTTATGAAATGAGAATTTTTAAGACGGTTTTGTTGTAATTGATAGAGATGATTTTTCGAATTTATTCTTCATCAAGTGTTCTTGCTAGTCGTGATATTTTACAATCCATTTTTAAAGCGATAAACGCTCATTTTTATTTTTATATTGTTATGAAACACATAATGTATATTTCAATTATAACTTTAAAAACAGTTTTAAATTCTTCATTTATTAAGGAATGACTCATTTTTTATTCCTTTCTCGAAGTTTTATGTTCAAAATCACCACATTCTCTTGGTGGACAAAGTATATTGTCCAACAAATTATTTAAAAATCTTACACTGTTAAGGTTTTAAACCAAACTAAACATTTGACATGTCTGTAAGAGTACATAAATAGTTTATGCTGGAAAAAGGTAAAATTAGAAATCTAAACAGAAAAATTATAAGTAATGACACCACACATCACAGAACATAGTAATTGAATATCTGACGTCGTTGGTGTGCGGCTTACAGTAACTTTACAAAGTTCGGAGACCTGTAACGGTTGCTAAAAAAGATTCAAAATGCTAACACACGTACTGCAGACAAACGTACTTCAATAAAATTTAATCATTCTACAAGTAAACATCGATTTGTAAATTATATTCTACTGACTAGATGTCCTATCTAGTTGAGAAAACACATTATATCGTATCGAATTTGTTTAACATAAATTTACATTTCATTTCATACCGGTAGGCGAGACCTCAACTTTTTTTGAACAGCGAAGAATTGAAAGACCTCCCTTCTCCCGTCTTACACGTAGTGATCATCACAGGTTCTACGAGGACGAGTGGTTTTTCTATAGACCTGTTGCAATTGTAGTTCGTCAGTAGGAATCGTTTAGGATTAGTAATATTATTATAGATATAAATGATATATTATATATTATAATATGAGTAATGTGACTCACGAGCAGTGTACGGGACACCAATAAGGAACGCGCACACATTATATTTTTTATATGATGGGTACTCATACCTACATTATACCAACATATTAATAATACATTATATTATACTTGATTATTAGTACGTTAAATATTAAAATACATACAACTGTTATTACTTATTATCATTGCATAATATAATAACGTATTTATGTTTGCGTATAAATGTAATATACACCCACGGACTCACGATTTGGGTACAACACATACTATAATACAGGATGAGTCGACAATAGACGGGCCCGTAGAGGGTAAATAACTGGACCACTAAAAAAATGTTTAATGCTGGTTTATCTCACATAATAGATATTTGACCTATATTTAAAAGATATTAGTGATAACGATGGCGTTCACTGTTTATCGCCATTGAAAATAATAGTCACAATAACACGAAATTTATTAAATAGAATTCAAGTTTTTTCTGGTCCTTGAAATTTTTTTTCAAATTATCTGGATCGCCATATAATTTCTGACCCTTGCTCTAATATAATATTATATTTAAATAAATATCATTAGATTTATAAGAGTCTCATACTATCGATTTTCAATATCACCTATAGATATATTTTATGATATCTAATTTTAAAAACTTGTTTATTTTCCATTTTTAAGAAAATTGTTATTCTTAGTTGTAATGTTATTTTAAAAAGAAACTAAAGCCCAGTGACATATATAATGCACCGTTTAAAGATTTACAAATAGCAACTTAAAACTTTAAGCATAACAAACAATTTCGTTCTAAACCCCGTTTGAACCAAAATGCAATCCCAGCTAATATCTTATAAGTCATTAGTTACTAAGTAATAATCCACCGAAAGACTATATAGGAAATAGTTTGAAACGATTTTAGAAAACAGAAAAATAAAGTTCCTTCATCACTCACGTATGTTATCAAACTATCTGCTATTTGCATCATTATATTATATTGTTATCATATTTTTATACTTATTTATTGTTATGTATTAAATATATTTTAAATGAACCAATTATTAAATTATAGAAAATAAATGGAAGTTATTAGATTTATAAACTTGACAGTACTCGGTATAACTATAGCTGTTACATAGATAAATAATAAATATGTAATGAGTAATAAGTAATAACTGTTAATCAACAAAAATTTCTAGAAAATGTCATTAACCAATAATGTTTTATAAACATATTTGTAACAGCTGGTTAAGTCTACTCTATGTGACTAGTCGTGGTTTTCTTGTTGGCCACCCCTAATGCGTAATTGAGTGCGTATACTAAATTGGCTATATCTCCATTTAGGTAATCAGTCATAAAAATAATAATGATGATGCCCGTGACAATAAAACAGTCCTCGCGCATAATAATATACGTACCTATTTTATAGATATATAATATATTATTATGGATAATTTATACGCATGGAAACTGTTAATAATGCGAGTGCTCATGACCCCGTCGGGAAATCATGTGTAGATCTACGTTATTCTGCATATTAAAATTTTATGTACCTATACCACCTATCTACTAGATATGTAGGCTGTATAAACGGAAGTAAAAATTACACGTCACTAAACGCCATGAAAATCACTCAAATTATTTTTCGTTCGTTATTATATGGTTTCGATCACGCCAAACGGGAGTTAAATCGACGATGAGCCGATGAGCTGATAATATACATACCGCACGTCGTATAGGCATATTATGTATATGTATATAATATTGGTAGGTAATAAGAATACTAGTTTTATACTTTTATGTATATTATAGTTTTATGGAATTCATACTAACGTTTCAAACGATGCTAATTTATTATACAAGTACATGTTGGCATGTTGCAGTAATATACTATGTACCGTTATCAGGGTTACCTTAGAGCTAAAGTGTTTAAAGCACCAGTAATTCAATTTTTTGTTTATACATCCGTTTTAGAAAATTAATACCCAGTTAATAGTTGTTATACATAGTTATGTGTAAAACAAAATTAAAAGATTGTAATCAAAATATAAAGCAGCAATAGGTAGGTATACAAAAATACGGGTGGCGAACGATTACGAACGTTTTACCTTTTTTATAACACGATTGCGAACGAATGTCACTTATCAAAAAAATTATTTTTTTTTAGCCAAAAAACGAAAGATTTCGAACGTTTTTATAGGCTACGTTGTCAAGTTTATAATTTTTTAATATGTTTTATTTTGTTCAAGAATTCAATTAAAAAATTGTTTTTAAATAAAAACTATTCGATATTAATAATATAAAGTTACATTATAACTACATTACAAATTAAAATAAATCTATGTAAAATAATATGAAGTGTTTAAATGTTGATTAATTAAAAAAATGTAAGGATATAAATATTAATAATTATGTTATATAATGTATAATTCGTTAGAAAATCAAAATATTAATCAATAAAAAATTTTGGAGTATAAATATTAATAAATAATAATAATGTTATATGAAGTATAATACGTTAGACGATTTAAAAAAATATAAAAAAAATTACAAAATTATAGTCTTTTCTACATTTTTTATATTTTTTTTTATTTTTTCCTTGGTAGAAATTTCCAGTTTTCTGTAAATATAATATTAGATTCTTGTGGATTTTATAATTATTATAATTTTTAATGTTAATTCAATTTTAGATTAATCCTTATTGGCCATTGGTTAAATAAATTGTTTTTAATGGAATTTATTATTGTTATAGTTTGTGTTTGTATTTGTTTCAAAACTGATATCACTGCATGTGTTGGAGGATGGGGGGTATAAAACTTAACATTGTCTTATGAAAGCTCTCTGGGCCATTGGTAGTTCTAAAACATAATTATAAAAACTTAGAGATTTAATATTTACTGGTAAAACAGGAGGGAAATAATAATAAGAAATAATAATAGGCACATAAACCGTTTGTGTAAGAATGTATGGTATAAAATTGTAAAAAAAATTTTGGTGCGTAATCAAAAGTACCATATGCAAAGAACTTATTTTGTGTTATCATAAATTTTAAATTTTCCTTTGTAGCTATGCAAATAAATTCGTCATTTTTCGGAACAATAACAAATTGATCTCTATTAAATGAAAAAAAAATCATTTCTCACCAGTTTCAATTGAGAAATTGTTAAAATTCTTGATGTTAAATTCTTTTTGATTGCCATCAAATTTTAACAATTAAGTAGAGCTAAAGTAATATAGTTATATTGCAACAGCAGTGGCGTAGTTATGATTTTGTTCTAGGGAATATATAATTTATTCGATAAAATTAAAGTGGGGGGTTTTTAATAGGCCCTTTAATATAGATTTCTACTAGTATTTTCTTAAAAGATAAATATTGATTTAGAAATTTAATCTATACCGTATTAATATTAGGTATCTATATAAAAATATTTAATAATTATGCTTTGGCAACTATAAGGTCATTAGTACCATTCGGCGACTGCGTCTAAACACCACGCCACACCATGTCCATATAGTCCTATATTGAATATTATTATATCCATGATTATAACATAGGTACTATAGGTAATTTTATAATCAAATTATCTTATATCGAGTATAAGTCAATGCATTAAACATTAAACAAAAAAAAGGCTCTGGAGCGATCTATTCCCATCATCCTTTTCATAACTACGCCATTGTGCAGCACGTATATAAACATTTTTGATTATTAAGTTTCGTGTTTAAAAAAATAGTTTAATTTTTCAGTGGGTTAAGCAATTGATGATAAGAATAATTTTAATTTTTAGATGATTATATTGGTTTAATAATTATTTTAACATAAGATACTTATAAACATAATAAGTAGGGCTTAGTAAGTTTAGGGATTTAAATGCCCTAAAAATCTCAAAAATGCCTTTAAAAAAAATACGAAAATGACTTAAAATACTCAAAAAATGCACTATAAAAATACATTTTAATTATATTTATTATAGCTTAAAAATCGTCAAAAAATTAATATAATATTAGAATAGTATATTTTTTTTTTTTCATAGAATTGTTTGTTAGTTTTGTTATACTTCTGTTTTCTTAGTCATTTATTGAAAAATAATAATTAAAAAAAAAAATTGCTATTGACGATAAATTTTAGTATTATTCGTACCGTCTGCAGTTTGCCAAAAGTCTCTCGGTAATCGCAACAATTTTCGTTCATTTTATGAACAAATTGTGAAAAATGCTCTAAAAACTAAGAAAATGCACTAAAATTGTTAAAAAATGCCAAAAAAAAATTACTTAATATAATAAGTATCACCCAAAACACATTTTATACTTACTCACCGATGTTTCAAAACACCAGGAAAAAAGATGCCTTTTTGCATCAAAATCCCAGCACTAATAATGAAGATAAAATATTCAAATATAGTCTGTAAGTATATAATATGTAGGTATGTATTGTATATTTTATAGAATAAACGTGTAAGTATCACTTATGCTTTGGCTAATTTAGGTACTTGACTTACTTGGCATCCGTTTACCATCATAAAAGTAATATAAGTATATAATTTGACGTAACTGTAGTCCTGTAGTGACTAAATATCCTAAAGAATAACGGAGAACACGAGACTGTAAAAAAAAAAATATATATATATATTTCTAGATAAGAGAAAAATATAAAATTGCGATTTTTGCGATACATTGCGACGAGACCAATACACATAATTTTATAGCTTCTTCGTTTTGCAGCAGATTGTAAAATCAATATTGTACGTTTAGCCATCGCGCCGCAGTGTTGACATCGAATTATATGTGTATTGTGTATAAACATATATATACTCGTAATATACAGTTCAGAGAAACTATACGAGAAAACACATAATTACTATATTATATCATTTGAGTTTATTTTAATATATATTATACATATATAGTACATACATATGCTAGGAAAAGTAGAATACATGGTATTTTATAAAATACTTAAAAATGTATAATAATTAATACAATGCAAAAAATTGGCAATATAAAAATCATCATGGGCCATGAAAATAATGTGACTATCCAGTATCCAATGACTAATTTAATTCTATGTCAACTTTATTAATTCTAATCGGGATAGATTAGTTTTCAATTGTCATTTTCAGGGTTCGTGACTTATAGCTCTAAAAAAATTTTTATACACGCAATGATATGCACTAAAAATATTAAAATATGTAAAAAAAGTATAACATTTTTTATGAAATACGATAAAAATAAATTATTATCTATATAGTTATTAATTCATTTTTAAATTTAAAATTGTATATATAATATATATTACAATAGACTTTTAAAATGTTGTAGTTTACTTAACCAACTCGTTACAAATACCATCAAAATGGAAAATCACATTTCTTTTTTTGTTATTCTGTAAAAAAAAAAAAACTTATTGCTAATTGGATTTTAATATATTTTACCTTCAAAATTACATTGTATGATGAGATGTTTACTCAAGTTTTCAAATTTGAATGAACTTTGATTATTGCTGAGTACCGTCTTGTACGTTGAAAATGATCGTTCAACGTCTACTGAAGTAATTGGAGTGTACATAAAGTAAACGAAATTATCCGTCGAAAGGTTTTCAGGAAGTCCAAGTTCAAGTTCAATGTTTCTTTGATGGCCCGATAACACATATGATTATATGAAATATTTTTTTAAATTTTGAGCCCTATATTTTTGTTGACAACATTGTTGAATTTAGTTAAAATAGCTTTTCCAATCGGCCCTTGAAGAGTTTCAAATGATCTTTCTACGTTTTCAAATATATTTAGAGCATCAGCTAGAGGTAATTTTTTTTCTTGTAATTTAGTTATAGAAATAATTAATATTGAAAAATTTGATTTTATATAAGCTAAGTCTCTTTCGATGCCATCATTAGATATATATTTTTGGGCTTCTTTAATAATTACGGCATCATCTGCGTCTAGTTTTTCAATTATCTTACGAATAATTTCCAAATTTTTACAATAATAATTTGGGACATTGATCTATGTACTCCAACGTGTAATTATTGGTTCAGGTGGTAAATTTAAATTAGGTGATTCATTTTTAAAAATTTGAATACGATATGGAGCTTTTTTAAATTTTTTTTTTAAACTAGAAATTACTTTGTCAACAGTATTGAATTTCCCTCTTACTTCCTCTACTACTCTATGAAGACTATGAGCAGTGCACATAATATGCACCATTTTAGAATACAATGCTTTTAAGGAGTTAGCAGCTTTTACCATGTAGGGAGCAGCATCAGATGTAAATAATAAAACATTGTAATTTTGGACACCAATAAGTCCTATAGACTTGTCAAACAATCTACTAATTGTCGAATAATTTGTTTTTTCTAAAAGCTCTGAGTATACCAAGTATTGTTTACCTGGACAATCTACCTCAAGTGTGCCGACAATCACGTTAGCAACAAATCTTCCTTCAATATATGTTGTTTTGTCAATACTAACCCATATGTTTTTACCTGACAACTCAAATTTAATTTTATCTATCGTTTCTTCAAAAATTTCATTAATGTAGCAAAGTCTTAATGTTGCTTCTGTTGGGACATCTTTTCCAGTATACATTTTCAAAAAATTACAAAAACTTTTATTCAAAAGTTTATTCAAAGGTATATTAGCTGTCATTAATGCGAAACATAAGTCTTTATTAAATGAAGATTTTTTGTTATGTTGGTGACTAACTGTTGTTTTTTGTTTATCAGATTGAATTTCTGCACGTTTAACTGCATTTAAATGTTTTTCAGTTTTTAAATGTTGGGTGATATTGAATCGTTTTTTGTGGTTTATTTTAATACCACAAAATTTACACAGTAAAACACTCATATCAATTGCTAATGTGTTTGCACCAAATTCACGAACATAACTTCTAAGACGATCAGTAACGGACATTTTTTCTTTAGGCATCGTTAAATAATGATAAATTGAAGCAAAATAAAAATTAATAATAAAAACAAAATTATAAATGAAGTTTGCAAGTAAAAACACGTTTCTCGAATATACACACTGACGTATACGACATCAGAAACCGGTAACGACTGATTAATAATAAATATAATTTAGTGTTTCAAGCAAAATAAAAAAAATGCGATAATATTCGTTCAACAATAAAATTATTTTGTTATTAATAGAAACCTCCTTATCAAAGAAATTACCAAATAATGGCAACATCATATCATATTTTGTCAATCTCATTTTTTTTTTTATGACGATTACCGAAATATAAATTAATAAACGCAAATGTAATATTATTAATTTAATAGAAAATTTTCATTTTTATTCTTTGAAATGACGATATAAGTGTCAAATAGCCCTAAAAACATCAAAATTGCGTCAAAACTTAAAATATATAATAATATGCAACAAAAAAATTTTAACTTGATTTCCTGGTTATCCGAAATAAATTAGTAACTTAATTAGGTGTTACTAGGACTTTTCAAAACAAATATACAAATGCTACAAGTCCTGAGCCCGGTCATTGTTATAGATAGTTTAAAATAAACTATGTATTTTTATGCAAATACGAAACATAAAGAATCAGTTATTAGCTGTGTATGATTAAACTAACAATACTGTTAGATGTCGATAAGATGATATACAATGTATACTCACATGGTTTTTGTTTTTTATATTTTAAAATACTATTATTGGTAATTATTAATTCCCAAACGCTTTTTAACTTTGCTTTAAATCATCATGACAAAAAATAAACCATCAAATATAATTTTATAAAACAAATAGTATTAAGTACATAGATTTTATTATATCTCATTAAACATTTTAATCAATAATAATCTAATACTGAAGTATATTTTCCTTTATTCGTTATTATGTGCTGCCGGCACGCATATTATAGACATGTGTGTCGCCGGAATGCGTCGATATGGTCTTAATATTAAAATACGATAATATTATATTGAAAATATTTACGATTTCGTATTATTTATAACGATTGAATGCCACGATCGTGAATAATATTAGAATATAACATTGTCACAAAAACCATTACCTGAAACACGTTATCGTATAGTGCCGGACTTTGCGTGTCGAACACAACAACGAATGGATGGATATTGAAAAACACGTTTAGCGGAAAAAAAATTTACCACAGATAAAAATATGTGAATCGTATCATGACGAAAATAAAATCAATTATCGTATAATAAAATGTTTAAATTATTTTACTCGTGTTGAGGAAAAAAAAAAAAATGGAAACTAAACTGTTAATAAACTACTGTGATGAATGGATGATAATATGTAGCCTATGTAGGTAAGCACTACGCCACTACGAGAAACTGTAGGAAGCTTCAACAAAAGTCAAAATGTTCTTCATCAATAACACATTATACATTAAAAATTAGTAACGATGCATTGCTGCTTGTGATTTTTTTCAATGTTGCGTATAGAGCACTGAACATAGGATTTCCCAATTACTAGTAGTAATAAACAGTAATAAACAGTGGTACAGTACAAATAGTATTATTTAGAGTATATAATATAATGTATTATTAAACAGGTACGTTCAATGTCATTGATTTTAATTCATCTGAAATATAAACCATACAATTTTATGTAAGTTATTATTGTGTATTATTATTATTATGTATTTCGTAGAAAAACGTTTTCAACCAATTCATTGTATAAATAATTATTGTAAAAATTAATTCAATAAATAGGTACTTTTCTAGTTATATTTGAAGACAAGTTGATCGTTAACTATTTAATGACGAGAAAACTTTTAAACACGTTTTTAACTTTCATACACGACAATTCATCATCGTATAATTTTTCACCTATTACCTACTTGAACAATTATTGAAAATAATTATGTATTAAATTGAATAAAGGACGAGAGATTTTGTTCAAACGTATTTTGCGAATCATCATTGCAATCACTGATTAACAGAGAAAAAAAAATTCCACTCAAATTATCAATTACTTTTTTTTTACCGATCCAAACTCCGCACAGGACGTGTAACTAAAAATCTATAATTTTTATTCGTACGTCTTTTATTATAATCTATAACTATACCAATTTATCGTATTATTTACGATCGTCTTTGATTGCCGTTCTCCGTCACGTATTATTTTTTACATGGGACGCATATTAGTTACATTATACTGCACCTTTGGCGAGTTTTTTTCATTCGTACCGATAAGACGTATAGTCGATAAAAACAAAAAAAAAAAAAAAAAAAAATGTACTCTAACGGATAATATTTCAGTGAAAATATATTTATAATATGATTACATCTACGACAACGGTCCGTGGGTTCGCGGGACGGCGGCGGTCGGTAAATAACAGTAACAGAGTCTCATATCTCTTCGCCGGCCTCGCCGTCGCCCTCGGTCGAGTCCATGCCCACCTCCTCGTAGTCCTTCTCGAGCGCCGCCAAGTCCTCCCTGGCCTCGGAAAACTCGCCCTCCTCCATGCCCTCGCCGACGTACCAGTGGACGAACGCCCGTTTCGCGTACATCAGATCGAACTTGTGGTCGAGCCGGGCCCACGCCTCGGCGATGGCCGTCGTGTTGGACAGCATGCACACGGCCCGCTGGACCTTGGCCAGATCGCCGCCCGGCACCACGGTGGGCGGCTGGTAATTGATGCCCACCTTGAACCCGGTCGGGCACCAGTCGACGAACACGATGGTCCGCTTGGTCTTGATCGTGGCGATCGCGGCGTTCACGTCCTTGGGCACCACGTCGCCGCGGTACAGCATGCAACACGCCATGTACTTGCCGTGCCGCGGGTCGCACTTGACCATCTGGTTGGCCGGTTCGAAGCAGGCGTTTGTGATTTCGGCCACGGACAGCTGCTCGTGGTACGCCTTCTCGGCCGATATGACCGGCGCGTACGTGGCCAGCGGGAAGTGTATGCGCGGGTACGGCACCAGGTTCGTCTGGAACTCGGTCAGGTCGACGTTCAGGGCGCCGTCGAACCGCAGCGACGCCGTGATGGACGACACGATCTGCCCGATCAGCCGGTTCAGGTTCGTGTACGTGGGTCGCTCGATGTCCAGGTTCCGCCGGCATATGTCGTAGATGGCCTCGTTGTCCACCATGAACGCGCAGTCCGAGTGCTCGAGAGTGGTGTGCGTGGTCAGCACCGAATTGTACGGTTCCACGACGGCCGTCGACACCTGTGTATAGTAGTGATGTAATAAAATTATATGTACAACGCAAGCGGTGATTACTGATTAGGAACGCGGTAAACACTACGACGTTTTTTACGGAAGACGATTGTCGTCCAAAATTTCGATTAAACGTCGTTATCAATAATTAGTAAAAATTTAAAAATTGCTGTCAGTCGGTAGGCGATTTGGCGTGAGGGGGGAGGCTAAACGTAATTAACGAGAATGCGCTGTATCAAAAACACCGCCAATAGTTCGTTTCCATACAATAATTCAATATTATAAGGTCTCCTCACGTACAGGACTTTACAGTTTTTTCACTAACATATTTATCGAGTGGAATTATTATTGCCGTTTTAATGATCGAAAAAGCAAAATATCATATTAATTATTATAATTTTGTTTAGAAATATTATAAACAGCGAGTAAAACAACATATTTATAAAAATATATATTACACATATTTTTGTTAATCGTTACGAAATTAAATCGATTTAAAAATAATACGATAAACACACTCGAGAGCTATAAAGATAAATGGTACTCACTTGGGGTGCTGGGTAGATGGCAAACTCTAATTTGCTCTTCTTTCCGTAATCTGTACTGAGCCGTTCCATGAGTAGTGACGCGAAACCGGAACCGGTGCCGCCACCGAAAGAGTGGAATATCAAAAACCCTTGAAGCCCAGTGCACTGATCGGCTAACTTTCTGATTCTGTCTAGCACTAAGTCGACGATCTCTTTACCGATTGTGTAATGGCCGCGAGCATAGTTGTTGGCCGCGTCTTCCTTGCCAGTGATTAGTTGCTCTGGGTGGAATAATTGTCGGTACGTTCCAGTTCTCACTTCGTCTACACAAAGGCACAATAATACGTCATACACCACGTGAAAAATTAAAATAATTAGTTTAAATACATTTTTTTCAATTGTAAAATGTATTATTATTACTAAAAAAATAATTTTGATTATTTATTAATTTTTATGTTTTTCACAATTATAGATACATGTATAAAAGCCAGGTAACACTAAATTTGGTCTAAATAGTTGAACTTAAATCATATTTTTGTCACAATAAATTTGTCAGTCTTAATAAAAAAAAAAACAAGAGTAGTTAGTGTTTTTTAACTAATTTTTCGATGTTATTTTAAAATTTCGACTATATTAATATTGATATTTAAATGCAAAAAATAAAAAATGATGTGAAAAATTTAAAATTAATGACATTCAAAATGCAATTTACTAATATAATAAATAATATATTGTGTTATGTGTAATACTAATTTCCCCAATTATTTTTAAGCGTATATTCCTACGACCTACTACAAGCTAATAAACATAAATTTTTCTTGATACAAAAACAAAAATATGCGTTAGTGGAACTAATTTTGAGAAATAACAATGTACACTTACCAACGACAGTCGGTTCGAGGTCTATGAAAACGGCACGGGGGACGTGTTTTCCAGCGCCGGTTTCGCTGAAAAACGTGTTAAAGCTATCGTCTCCGCTACCCACTGACTTGTCGGACGGCATCTGTCCGTCCGGTTGGATACCATGCTCTAAACAGTACAGTTCCCAGCATGCGTTACCGATCTGAACTCCAGCTTGACCTACGTGTACGGATATACATTCACGCTGGAAAAAAATGAACACGAAATTATAGTAAAAAAATGTACGTAAGGGACATCGTTTATTAAAATGCCGTTCCACGCGATTCGTTTGGTTTTCAAAAGTCGGTCGCATTGCTTATTATACTCGGTTAAGTTATGTGTCGTGAAAACGAAACGATTCGACGATGAAGAGCTGGGCACATGATCACCGTTTTGCAATAATTTTAAACGATGCTATTATTGAGTAATAATAATAATAATAATATAGCCGAGCCCTTTCACACAGCGGTGGAGCAGCCGACGGGTTTGCGTTACCATTGCCGCCGCAGCCGCCACCACTGCCGATCATTAAATTTAACGATGAGTGCTGAGCACATCTACCAGTTAGCATATAATTAAGTATCTATACTGTACCATGTTAAAATATTATGTCTATATTAATTAATGAAACTAGAATGATGGTGTTTTGTGCTTACCATGATTGAAATAAATTTTAGAACGAATCCAATTTAATAACGAAACCACTAAATTAATAACATAGAAACGATCGCGAGATTAATGAAAATGCGTTACTCGAAACCAAAATGTAATTAAACAAAAACGATTGTCAAGGAAATACAACGGTTTTAAAACATGGTATTGATTAATTATTAACACGGCTAATACTATTATACGGAGTTAATTTATATTTGCGTTAATTTAAAACGCATGCCGTTTTAGTACGAGAATATGATATTTTTAAATATGACTTGAACGTACAATTGACAAATCCTAATGGTACGGACATATTTTGTTCCTGTACGCATTGCATAGCCATAATATGTTATAACTTATAATATATAATAATTAAATATTATTATTGTACAAATTTGTCGTAGGTATTTAATAAATTAATAAAGTTTTTGATAAATATTGAAATGTTGAAAAATGAATTGTATAGTACGATCAATAACAATAATGACTTATTTATTGACAAAAAAAAAAAATAAAAAATAAATTTTAAGTAATAATTATTCATTAAGTATGATATTTTATATTTGAAGTTACTTTCAATACAATTGGTTTTTCAGTAAGTGTAAAAAATAATTTATTAAATAATATTCATCAATTAAAATTAGTATAAAATAATTTATTGAATTAATTTTAAAGTGTAGGACGTGGAGGTACATTGAACTTTTAGAAAATAATTGAATCGTAAATATTTTTGATACATTTATCTTATTTCAATACAGATCGGCATTTTTGTAGATGCTGATATAGTTTTAAAAATCTATGAATATTTAATTATTGGGTACTTAAACAATAACATTAATTAACCTTTTTGTAACTTATATTGTGAAATAAATGTTTACTGATAAAAATTATAAATTAAATAAATTCTAAATTCAGATTTTAAGTGAAGCTATTGATTTATATTTTATATTAAATTATTCGCTAAATTATATCAAAAATAAATAAATTTATAAGGAAAAAAATAATTTGGTATATTGGTATAATATTTTTTTATTAGATGACTGCGTGAATAAAATTTTAACAAATATTAAAAAACCACTAAATTAAATAAAAGAGAGTGAAAATGTTTTGAATTAATTGTATAACACGTAAACTTGTAAAACCAATTTATTTTTTCAGTTATATTAACGCATTTTACTAATTATCGTTGTTTAAAAAAATGTATTTTCCTATTTAAATTATACCTGAATTGATTTTAAATTTAAAGCTGTTAAATATGAATTGTAATTAAAACATTATCGAAATATCAGCAATTAAATACGATTAAACAAAATACTAACATAGAAAAAAGATTACATCATATAATTCGATTTTGCAAAGTATAGTTATTTTGTTAATGAATAAAAATATAATAATAATAGTATCAATAATATATAGAACCGTATAGTTGAATAAATTAAAACAAAAACATGAAATAATTGATACGCATATTTTTTTTCTTAAAAAATATTAGTAAGGACTATTAATTAAATTATTAAATTATAAATATTAAAACTAAAAATAATTAAAATTGTGCTTAAAGTAAAATTATTTTATTCACGTTGCAAGCGATTATTTATTTTAAATGTAAACTTTAAAATTAAGATTATTACATTTCATATTAAGACGTGGTGAATAAATGAATATAGAAACAATTAATAGCAAATCAATAATAAAACTTAATATATAAAAAATATTTAGCGGACATCGGTAGCCATAATAGCAATTAAATATAGTTAGAAAAAAAAACTCATTATTATAATGTAGAGTAAAAGGCTACTCACCATTATGATAGATTTTTTTATAAAACGGGTACAAAAAGAAAATTAATACAGGAAAACAAAATATTATAATGTGCGAACTGTGAATAGTTGTAACAAAAAAAAAGAAATGAAATGGAAAATATAAATGTTTCGGAAACGTATGTTGACGACACAACGTTCGTAGAAATAATGAATTTAGATTTCAAACGTCGGACGGTTGCTAGACGGCCGTTGTTGCGAGAAAATTCTATTGTCTTCTTTAGCGACGCGTCACACTCAACGATGGATATGACAGATTTTAATATTGCAAATATTTTCAAGGAATATTTATATCACCTTCAACACAGCTCGCGTGTTACAATAATTAAATTATGTGTTCACATCGCCAATAATTATTGGTTATTTAAATTTCCCCGATTGAACGCGTGCGTTTTTACCGTTGCCAATCACGTAATCAGAACTTTGCGAATTTTGCGATGGGCTAATAATTTTTTATACTAGGGAGGAGGCTTAACTACGTTTCCTCGTGAGTTTGATGTCATATGAATTATGTTACACAACAATATTTATGTAAATATGTAATATCATTTTAGAATTTTTCAACAATCTTCATACAATTTTTATTTATTCTTATAATACGTTCACAGAACAATAAAAGTATTTTAAAAATTTTCCTGAAATTTTCGAAGGCCCTCTTAACCCGTTTATACTGATGCTATACACAATATTACAGACCAAATAGGTCCCGAACGCAAGTAGTAAATTCAGTTAAAAGTTCACGTCTTCAAGTACACTTTTGATAACGTATGGATACTCTACATTATATTGTGTAACCTAGTGGCTTTTATCTTTAGTTAAGTATCGTATATTACTAGTATAATATTAATTATATCATCCTTTAATTTTTTTCGAATGTATTTTACATTATATTATTATAATATTCAAACCATAATTTTACGATTTTTAGCATGCAGTATGCACAATATTCTACATACGAGTTAACTCTTACCAACATTATTTTAGTTTATTTAGATATTGTTTCTATTATTTTTCAAAACATCATACTTCTTTAATTTTGACATAAACTGTCAAGTCATCAAGCGCAAATGCTATTAATGTTAATTAATAAACTGTATTGCTGTTATCAGGACAAATATCAGCTACAACTCACAAGTATGGTGTATGAATGACAAAGGTTATAATGATTGGATTAAAAAAATTAAATCCAATTATATCCTTGCACATGTCATAATGACCATATCATAGTAATCACCGTTGCCGTGTTAATAAATTTATCGACTAAGAGCGAGTATTATAATTTATAATATGTTGTTACCTAAATCTATCAAAAAATAAAATTAAAGTAATAATAAAGATGATCAGTATGTTGACATTATTGTTATGATTATTATTTTAATATATTGCTATTGCATATAAACTACACAACTGAAACGATTAATTGTGAATTTTTTTATGTAAAACACTTAAACACTAGCATTCTAATACTTTTCATTGTCTCATTTTTTTCCAAATTTTTGTTATAATAGTTAAAAGTTGTTTGTAAAATTCACTTCTTACCTGGTGGCTGGTTTTAAATTGATTATATTAGTAGTTATATAATATAATATTATCACAATATTATTAGTTATTACCTTTTATTTATTAATACACTATTAAGTACCAGTATTCTATAACTTTAAAGTTTACCTTATTTAAAAATAAAATATTTCCAATAATAACCTTTCATCGTTTTTATTTTAGATTCTAAACAGAATATATTGATTTTACAATAACAAGTGTTTTTAATTTATCTTTTTATCTAAAGATTCTTTTTAAAGATAAAAATGCTTCAATCTTCAATTTTTAGTGTGATTTCAGGTAGAAAATCGTAGGTATCTAATTGATATTTTAAGGAGTTTAATAGTGAAAAGCTATACAATATGTACAAGATTATATTTTATAAGTTGTTCACTCAAAAATTTAAAAATATCGAAAATGTTTATGCAATATTTATTTATTATTTTTTTTTTTTTTAGGTAATTTGAGTTTAAAATTTTGACGAAATTGGATAATAATATGCTGGTGTTTATGTTGATCGTAGTCTATGTTAATCAGATTTGCTTACAGTATAAAATATATTAATTATCTAGATTTTACTTATTTTATTATTATTTTTATATTTTTATTACATGGTTGTGTTATCGCCGTGCGTCGTGCCGACCAACAATTACTGACGAACAACAACAATTATTTTCTATTTTTATATATTGCGGCGTATACGTTATCGACGTGCGTCGATCAACGATCCGCATCGACCACGACGACCAATGTAAACTAATAATTTTTTTGTGTGACAACTGACAATTGACACTATTGACAGTCTGTACTCTGAGGTAACTGGTAGTGTAGTCAGTGTAGTGTGTACTGTGTAGTGAACTAGTGAATACTGAGTAGTGAGTAGTAACAGTTATTTGTAGACTTTTTCTAGCCGTCCGCCAAGTTCTGTTCGTCGTGGAAGCGCGTAGGTACAATAAATTTACAAATAAAGAAGCATTGTGTTAAACTAAGTTGTTTTCAATAGTCCGACATTGAAGATGACTGTGGTCATCCTCTAGTCTTCTCTACACATAAAACATTATTTGAACGGTACTATTATACGAGTTGATAGTCCAATGCCTAAGATATAGGAATCATCAATTCCGATTATTTCACATTATTTAAACGAAGTGTACCTAAATTGTGAACTGCAGTGTTGTTCTCATTTAAATATCGTATAGAACGACGTTGCACCACAATACTGTACAAGTACTTGTATAGATATTTTTATCGACCACCTACTTGTAAAATGTATATTTATTCATTCGTTTAATACGATGTGATTATAATATAATCATGCGCCATTTTTATATAATAATTTATACACCTGTCAAATATATACATTGTGTGATACAGTGAAGTACGAGGTCTGCATAATGTACCTACAAAATGTGTCGTTATTATCGAAATGACAGTTTATAAGTGGACTGTCGCAGTAGGTAGTATCTACTCTCTGTTCATTGCAAAATTATGTATCCTGATTTGAAAAAAAAAATTAATATACATAATCTATTTATGAATTGCTCTGGGAATCGCTCACGGGAAAGATTGAATAAATCAATTATTATGCGATGAAACATAATTTAACTCTATAGTTGAAAAAAATAAAACATAATATGATAAAAACAGTGTTTTAAAACATTTAATACAAATTTAAATATAGTTTAGTATAGTTAATATAAAATAAATTATGTCGATAAACGGGTATATCAAATATGCATTAAATACTTATGTAGATAGTCCGGCTGATCATTTAATTAATCCACGTTAATTATTAAACTAAATAAAAACTTTTCAGAAACAAACAATAGTTATATACGTATAAACTAAAAATAGTTCTACAGAGATAAATCTTGAGCAATTTTTTTTATTTATTTATTGTAAGTTTTATTTACACTATAGACAGTATAGCAGTTTTATATCTTTGTTTAAGTACCTAGGTACCTGCTAAAATCTGAAACTAATATTAATAATATTGTAATTAATTGTTGGTTAATAAATACTCGGATGGCAGTATTGTGCAAAACAGTTTTACCCGTTTCCGGTTTTTGAACGAAAAAAAAGTACTAAAATCTGAATTTTAAAGGGCATATGTATTATTTTTTTATTTGTATTCATTGACCATTGTACTTGCAACTTGCGAGTTAAAATTGATAAAAATTTAAACGAATTTTAACTATGTAAAATTTAAATTACATTTTAAAGGTAAAAGTTACAACTTAGAATTTATTTGTTAATTATAGTATTTTAGAAACATATGACATATTGGTGAATCTAAATACTATTATTTAAATCTATTTATTATGAGTATAATAATATATGAGCAATTATTACACGATGGAATTACACTATGAAAATGTAAATGATTAATGGTAGTAAAATAAATCCTGGATACGCCGTTAATTGATTGATGTCCTAAATTATTTTAGCTTTGTATTAAATATTAAATACGATTATCAAGAAAAAAAGTATTATAAGAAATTACGAACCTCCGTTTATTTTAAACTGTTATGGACTCAGTTTTTTTAAAGGTTTTGAGAGGATCGATGAATGTATTAATTTTACAATATGTGTATTTTTTGCTTCTGTACAAATAATAAATAATCAAAAAAATGACTCATAATATTGTGACTTTTAGAATGATTTAGAATAGCACATTGAATCTAGTTTGTTCTTTATAAAGGTCAAAAGTCCACATAATATAACTTAACTATAAAATCTAAAAACTATATAATTACATCGTATCATGAAAATTTACTGGAGGCTTTTTTCCGGTCCGAATCATTTTTTCTATATACCTATATAAATATATAATTATATATCATTGAATTTAAATTAAACACACATATAATGAATCAACCATAATGACCAACTGCTGATTATGGCTACTAGTTTAATTTATAGTAATATTTCATGTAGATATAATGTAAAGATATGAAAAATAATTAACTCGAGTTAATTAAACAACATAGATTGAATTATAATTAAATTATTATCAAAAATATATAATTAAGCAAAACTAAATAAAAAATAAATTATTATAAGTATTACTCTGTAATATTACAAAAATGAGTAGGTACAATTGAACGTATTAAGAACACTAAAAGATAAAAATAGTAGGTACCGTTCTATAAAAAAAGTACGTCTATCGACTACTAACTCAAACGGCCATGAATATAATACCTACTTAAAAATACTTTCCAAAAGAAATATATGCGAATCGTGAACACTAAATCAAACATTGTGTTCATTAAAGATAACATGCTAACAAATTTAATAATAGCTTTTTATATTATAAAATTAAAATAATTGGTCAAGAGTTAAGAAAACATGTTTACATGTACTAAAATAATTAAACAAAAAGTGTGTTCAAAATACGCCATAAATATTGTACTGAAAAAATGTGAATTTTTTAATTGTAATGTAGTGAATGATAAATATTTAATATGGAATTTAAAAGGTTCATAATATATTATTACTAAATAATACGTGTACGACTCTGTACAATAAAATTATTACCTAACAATAGTATTAAGAATTACGAATTCTATTTGTGTATTTAATGAATATCCACTAAATATTTTAATGAATCAATAGTGAGCTTAATTGCCCCATAAACATGATTTAGTAGCCCGTGATTGGTCTATTGAATTTTATTGAATCGTTAAATTAATCCATTTTTTATGCATTTCAGCATTTAATAAGAAATATTAATAACCACCGATTAACTACCGTCAACTGAATAAAATTAAGAAGTACACACGCAGTACCTACTTGTGTATGTAGGACATCAAAGCACGTAGCACGTGTCTCGACCGTCGTGTTATAATAATAATAAAAAACTCTGATTTACATATTTTAGATAAATTTTATCTTTGTTTCGACAACTGTGATAATATTTTTCATAAAAATGATTCAGAGATACTATCTTTTTTATTAGTGTATAGTATTTATACAATTATACACGTATAGAGTAATATGAAATATAATATTTTTGGTCAATGAGTAAAATATAATATATTACATATATATATATATTTTTACATTTTTGGTTTAAATATACAATCTTCAAGTGGATTAATTAACGCAGTAAGGTTTAAAAAAAAAAAATCAGATAGTAATGCATCTACTATTAGGTAATACGATATTATTCAAGTCAGAAATAACAATCATAAGATCATTTTGTCTAGACAAGTGGAGAGTTGAAAAACCATCGTATTTTCTATTCTTTTTGTGATCGTTTAACTGATTAGTTTTACGGTGCTTAAGAATAGCTTTGTACATTGGACATTCTTCGTAATAAGAAGTGTGATCATTTCCACATTAGAGGCAATATTGGCTGAATTGATTTTATCCTTGATATACGGATGTCAGAGAATTGAATCAATAACATACAATGTCGTACCACAGTAATTTGCTGACATTTCTTAAGTGTTTAAAGTAATTAATTGTGATAATAATATGTAAAATAAAATACAATAAATAATAGTGACACAGTTGAGGCACAAACAATGTTATATCGACGGACGACAACGAGTATAACGTATAGTTATAGAATAAACTAGTCGATTATATTTCTATAACCAGAATAGTCTGCAGAATAGTGTGGTACAGTAGAAACACTGCCGCTCGGTATCTTAGCGGAAATATTTCAATAATACAGAAATAATTTAAATTTTATAATAATTTTGTACAATTTTTTTTAGTTTAAGATTTGATGAAACGACGATTGGTATTTGATAATATTATTTGACTATCTTTTCTAATTTAACAAAGTTTCGGTAATATATTAATAAATAAATATTTATAATACCAACTATTATTCGATAATACTGTCTTATTAACGTGCGTTTGCACAGCCTCCTACATTGTGATTTTGCATTTTTTTTTTTAAAATTTTATAATAGGTCGATTTACTTTAATCTTAAAAATTTAACAATAAAACAGACTATCGTGAATTCGTGAACGCATAAAACTCGACGTTCCCTACGTGGGCAATGGAAGACGGAGATAACACAGCTCACGCGTCCTATTGCAACTATTCAAAATACAACATTGCAGGTTAGGCGGTAATAATTATTCGCGATTTGCAGCGCGTATTATTACAGCAGGGGCAGAAAATCATATTACACGATTCGTGGCCCCGCGGTAGTATACTACGCGCGCTGTAAACTCGATACCGTGACGTAAATAAAAAATTTTCACCCCGATTTCCTTGGGGCACCGCGAGCCCGGAGGCCGGTGGTCGGTGTATAGCAATAATTGTTATTGCTATTATTGTCGCACTTAGCCGCGTATAATTTGCGGTGCGTACGATTACACGGCGGCGGCGGCGGCGGTGGAGGTTCGTAAAACAATGCGACAATAAAATATGATTTACGGACGTGCGCGCGTGCGTGTGAAAACAACACGAAAACGGCGATAAAAAACTTGCGGCGGCATACGGATCCCCCCCTCGAGACGCGGACCCGTACGCTGCCGCCACTCGACAGTCCTAACCTCCTCCTCTCGTTGCGACTGCGGCGGCCCTCGGTCCTCGGGAGTAGTAGCAATAATAACAGCTCGAAATAATATCGTTGTAGGTGCGTGTGATTTGCCGCCGCCTCCGTCGTCCGAAGTCCGAACACAATAATAATAATAATAATAATAATAATATCGTCGTATTCGTGCTCGTGTACGGTTTTTTTCTCGGAAACCGGCAACGTCGTTATTTTATACTACATTATTATGTATACGTATTATGATTGTTATTGCGAGTTACGCGCGTGCGTTATTGTCGTTATTTTTTATTATTACAATACGTCTGTCGTCTGTCCGTCGCGTATAATGTTATTATGTGTCGTTGTTCTCGATCCGACCGAGTCGCCGCTTGCCCTTAACCACTACCTACCTACCTACCTACCTACCTATGTGGGATGTATAATTCTTACGCCGCCGCCGCCACCGCGATGGTCGTCTCTCTCAGAGCTCAGCCGTGACGTTTTTACGGCGATCCGGTAGCGGCGGCTGCCGAAACCACCGTGTCCCGTGTCTGTGCGTTGCGGTCGTGTGTGTAATAACATAACATATTATTAAAATGACGCGTTCTTCGTCGGGCGGTCGCGAACACGAGTAGCAGTCCACCCGCCACCGCCACCGCCGCTGCCCAGCCGAGCCGACGACGGGACCGATTCTCTCGTCGCGGTCGCCGCCGCCGCCACATTGTACGCGTACATACCGATAACCACGTTTACCGGTCATGTCGGTAGATACCTCACTATCCGACCGACTATACCGCAGTACTACGCGCGCGTGACGGCGGCGACGGCTCTAGCAAATCGTAACGAGACCAAGAAGAGTTTTGAACGTCGGAGCACACGAGTGGTTTTATATTGTACGGCCACGCGGGCGGTGCTTGTACGACAAGAGGTTCAGAAGTTATCGAGGCAAAACGTCCGACGAGAAACCGCCGTTTGACGTACCCACGTTTTTAGGTCGTGCAATAGAGTTCGGTATTCGAATATATATTGATATGTAGAGACTCCTTTTGAAATAATTTAAAATGTTCGACTGGTGATTTTGATTTCTTATCCGGACGAATACAATTTACTTTCGCTGCAAATAAAAAAACATTGCGCGATTTTAATGTATAGACTCCGACCATCGAGATAAAAATACATATTATTACTGACAGTAATAAATTTCAAATAAATGTAAAAACCAAAGAAAAAAAATCAAATTAAAACCCGAAAAATTTAAAATACAAACATAAAATGTCTACAGTCATATAGCTATATATTTCCAAGTATTCATATAATCTTGACGGTACTGAGCCACAAAAAGCGTTGTGCGATTTCGACCCAGCTATTTAAAATCTTTGAAATATAGGTACTATAGGTCTGCAGCAGCCGCCGACATTTAAAATCGCTTTCGTTCGGCTTGCCGAAGTCGTAACTCACTTATTATAATAATATGTTTATGTTATATTATATTACAAGCTCCCGGAGAGAGGAGTTTTTAAACGAATTCAGTAGACTGCTGCACATTTTGAAAATCTCCGAGTATATATAATATGAAAAATGCTTTGAGGTTAATAAAACGTTACTGTGTGCAGATAAGTGAAAAAAAAGGTTAACTTTGCACGTGTTACATGCATATAATTACATTGCGACTGTGGCAGTGGTGATGGGTCAGACGGTTTTATATTATAATATTATATTATGTGGTCTCGTCGTTGTTTGAAATGCGTAAACATGATACATTATTATGCATTATATAATATTATACAGGTACATTATATAGGCGTGAAACTACGCGGCGGGGTAAAAGCTAATTAAACCGGATGACGAGGAAACGACGTCATAATTTTTGAAAACGAAAAATAATATACATAATATATGAATACCAACACACCAAACATGGCGTGGTTGATGGGAGGGGTGGTATGTGGATTATTGTCCGAGACGCACATGAAATACGAAATTGAGAAGGTTTAACTTGTACATTTTGAAAAACAAATATAAATCTGCGTGAAACAAGAGACCGTTTGGACTACAATTTCGTCTGTATGCATAAAACGTTTTGATTTATAACAACATTCTTGGGCTCCATTCGCCGACGCTACATATATTAGTATGCTACGATAGGTATGTATGTTTAATTATTATTTTTCATTTTCATTTGCATTTTTCGTATAAGAAATATTTTGAGATGGTTGCTCTTTTTTTTAGATTTTACCTCGAATTTTTAAGAAAAAAAAATGTTTATGAATGCGAAAAAAAATATTGTTATGATCATAATTTAATTAATGTAAGGTAAAGCTCAATCATATTGCTCTCATCGAAGATTATTTAAAAAGTAAAAAATTTATTTGTTATTTATTAGTACAATACCTATGTAAAATCTATTTTTGGCGTAAACATGCATATTATTGTTTGTATAAAATGTGCGGTACACCATCCGGTACTGAAGCTTAGTACACTGGCACTGGAGGTTAGTATCTTAGAAAGGCTAACTCCATAAGGTTTAAAGAATTGAGAGTTTTGGGTTTTCACATTTTCAAATTTATATACACCTATTTTAAAACTAATTGTCGATTTAAATGTATAATTTCTTCATATTAAAATATATAATTTTGTTCAAAGTTTTTAGCATAATATTTTTTGTAATTAACATTTACTGAAATATTATATTATAATGGTGTTATACATACCCATAAATTCATGTGGTAAAATTTAAAATATTAGTATTTATCTTACCTAGTACCTACTATTCTACCGAAATCTGCAGCCTTCCTCAATTGCCATTTACCGTAATAACAATAACAATAATAATAATATTAGAAAAAAATCTGAAGTATAGTTATAATTTGCATTTTGTAACATCAGTATAAAATTTTGTTTATGTCGTGCTGCGAAAGGTTCGGTAAAATTGATACTGATATAATTATCTACACTATAATATAATATATTAAATATGAACGTAAACTGCCAACATGTGTATATGTAATATAATATATATCATAGTCGAACGTGGTTAAATTGTTCGGAAAATAACGAGAGCTATGCTGCTGAGGTGCAAGCTTCCTAGAACTATTATATTCGTTTGACAAGAAGCGAATTTGGATTTACAAAAACCTGATCTATTAATGTAATATTGTTATATAATCTATTATCCCGCTGCTCTGATACCGGATGAGGAAAATCAATTAATTTCGTAAATTAAATTAGTAGTATGGCAGTTTTTTGGCGCAGCTGCTTCTTGCTGGCTGTCTATTACTGGTGAAAAAGTTGTCTTCGAGAGCAATAAATTACGATTCGTTGACGCATGCGCATTATTTTCATTATATATTTACGAGTCTTGATGCGTTCAAAATTTCGTTTTTATATTACAATGTTCGTTTTAACATTAGTGGTTATACATAGTTAACGGTTAAAGCTAAAAAAATAGGAATTTTTAGGAATTTTGTGGTCAGAAGAAGACCAGAAAAATGGTTGAATCTGATCAACTGAATAGAATCTTATGTTAAAAGTTCATATATATAGATTACAAATTATAATAATCTGAACAAAATATAAAAATTTCAAATTGATATAATTATTATGATCATTATATTACAACGATTATAAACAATTGACAATGTCGATTATCTACAGTACCTACATTATTGAAATAATATTATGTTAGATAATATCAGATTTTTAATAATCATTAATAAATACAGATCGTGACAAATTTTGTAATTACTAATTATAATGAACAAAACCGGATGATCGAATGTAAATATCAACTCGCGTTAAATGTAATATCATATTTTTGATCGAATTATTTACTTAACTCGACTATAAAATTTAAGTTGAAAAAAATCTATATACTTAACGTTTAGTGTTATGGTCATTATTGATTTTAAAGCGATACTTATAATTTCGAGGCCTGCCCACAGGTTGTGTACAAAAATTCAAGTAAATATATTTTAATTTATAACTGCATTGTTAGGTTTTAAATTATATGCATTTCATTTTTCTTTGACGAAAATGATAGGATATATTTTTCAGTTACGGTTACGTGGGATGAAAATACATTATTATGTGTACGTACGTGCAAGTACCTTCTCAGTCCTTTTTTTCCAATTACTCTTTGACGGCTACCATTTCTATTTATCTTTCTCTTACCACCGATATTGAAGTTCGACTCATGAGAGACGGATATACACTTTTAAAATACACCTACCCGTTCACTGTCGTCTCTCTTTTCAGGTTGTTTAAAACCATAGTAATATACTAATATTACTTTGTAATAATAACTAATAAAACTGTAAAACTTAATGGCGTATATTAAATTTGGGCTGTATTAAATAGAGTATACGTGTGAGAAAAAGGCTAAATTGGCACATACTTGGGATGAAAACTTATTTAAGTAAAATCAGTATAAATAAAATACTAATCAATTATTTTTTGATTTATTTATAATTTATGAGCCGGAATATGTTGTACCGATTAGTCAATATTCAGACACGGAAAACATACTATCAAATGTTTTTATTGTTAATTTTTTAATAATTTATTATTATACAAATATTTTTTTTAAAAGGTTTATATTTATTTAATGATAGAATAAAAGAAAAATTAGTTTAAAAAATGTCTAGCATATTTCTAAAATAAGAATTATACATTAAATAAATGTTAATGTTTTGTGTTGGAATGGTTTTGCATGTCTGCCGTTCTAAAAAATCTAAATATAAACAGTTCTGAACATTTTTATAAAATTCAGTATATTATATTTTTGCTGCACAGTTAAGTATGATGATATTATATAATAATATATTAAACGGTATTTCAATTAATAGATTTTCACACATAACGACATAACTTTGTTTTATAGACGCATAACAATGTTATACTACATAACGAACTTAACAATAATAAAAAAAAGACCTGTAAAATCCGTTTTTGCGGTACCATTACGCCAGATTATCTGTAATAATTGTTTTTTATCTTTCAAACAATCGCGGATAGTTGTAAAAAAAAAGTGTGTACCGTGATATAATTATAAAGTCCGTGGACTACAGCTAATAAACTGATAGGATACAGACGGCGACCTTTATTATTATACGCCAACATCAGCAGCAGAGTGCAGATAGATATGACACAAAACGAGAAACGAGAACAAAAAAAGCAATAATACCATACATAATACGGTTGAGGAGAAGTCGTATATTGCTGTAAGTCTGGCACCCGGGCGCACAGACACGTTGGCCGAGATGGAATAGATGCTGTAATATCTGTGTGTATGTATATATTGTGTACCCTTTACCATCTCCATCGCTGAGCACCAGTCGCCGCAGCCGTCGCAAATCGTAATACGTGCGGTCGATTTGAATATATTATATTATAATATCGACGCGACATCTGCGAGAGGGCGAATCGGTGGTGGCATTTGCATTAGATACAATATTATTAGGAAATTTGTATGCGCACTGTATATAATATATATATATAATGTATTATGTACTCGTACAGTATACACAGGGTGATTCTTTTATCGCTAACCATGCTAGTTTAAGTACGGCATCTAAAATTGTACCATATGGAAATCGGTTCGTTGTCTGCAGCGATTCTCTCTAACACTTTCAATTTTTCGTCTCAATCTGTATATTGAAATTGTTTGTGTTGCTAGGCACTTAAGACACTATTGGTTTTATTAAACGAGTTGCGTTTGTCTTTCCCGCAAAAAGCTCTATATTGCACACTTATAAGGTCGATTCTCGAACATGGTTCTTTTCTTTGGATCCCATTACCATACTTCCAATAATTGCTGTCGGATTGAACGTATTCGATGTATATTTTTAAAGTGTTATAACTAGATATTAATTTCTCTCCTCGTGATTACTCTTGTTCAATTCAGCATTTGGTTGATTGCACGCATGTGGTGAATATATATAATTCCTGAATAATAAAACCGATGATCCAACTATCTTACCTCATGTCCAAAGTTATCTATCATCTTATATGCCAATCTTTTTCATTCCATTTTCTTAGATATAACACATATGTCATTGACTAATTTAGACGTCTTCTTTTCTCATTTTGATTTGTGCGTGTGTTTCGCCAGTCATGGCTATTAAGAAATTTTAATATTTTTTTTGTCAATATTTATCACGTAATTAACACAAATTCGCAAGATTAAATTTAGAATTTACATGGTTTTAGTTTAGCTAGAAAATGAAAATTTCTCTGGTTGTGGTTGGTAAAACATGGTAACTATTGCCTGTTATATTTTAATTTTTTGAAAATTCATGAAATTTAAAATAAATAGGTAGATAAATATATAATTTTAGCTTTTCTCTTTTAAAATGTTTGTATACCTATATTTATTTTAATTTGTTTTTAATTTAACGTTAATAGTTATGCAACGTCAAATTTTAAATAATGTTTATGTATTAAACTGTATTGATCTATTATTAAGATCATATTTTGTTTGGTAATACGACATTCATTTATGGTACCATATTATAATATATGATACCAGTTTGGAAATTTATTATTAGTGAATTTTAAATAAAAAATAATTATAAGTTTTACACATTTTAATAGTATTGAAATTTATTGGTTTGTTGGAAATTTGATCAATAACTCATTTAGTGGAAAAGACAAGGTACACTTTTGATGGAAACGTATTATGCTCACCATGTATTATTACTATTATTACTATTATTACTTGACAAGTATAGATTTTTTAAATCATCTAACAACTCCTAGTTTTTGGCCACTTAGTGTAAGTTGTATAGCGCGTCAACGGAGTTTCTTAAGTTTGACTTGCAAATACGAAATGCTTGGTAATAGTTCTTACATAATTGATTCATTGGTCAAAATATGTAAAATTTCACATATTTGTAACATTTAATATTTTGCAGTATTTCTACTAGGATTTTTATCTTTTCTTGAAAATTAAAAATTACCACAATTATGTAAATAAAAAGTTATAACAATATTAAAAGAATTGGTGAATATAATTATTTTACTTTCCTCATTAAAGAATATAAATAAATAAATGAATCTTAGAAATATATTAGTTTTAACAGCTAATGAAGTTTCATGTAGCCACGCCCAACAAATTTATCATTTTTCGGCTAAACTAAAATCGTGCAAACTATAAATTCAGTCGTGCAAATTCGTGCTAATTACGTGATAAATATTGGCATAAAAAAAAATTTAAATGTCTTAAAGGGTGTGGCTGGCGCAAGTATATTTTATTTGTGTTTTTTGTTTTTAATGTATGATAAAATTAACCTAATTATGGTTTTTCATTCTTCATATGATTTTCGTATTAATGCAATACTTTAATTTTGTAATTGAGAGTTTTATACATATCTGTTTTATATCTATACCTCTAATATTTCTAATATATAAAATAAATATCTTGGGAAGTTAGATGGAGATAATCACTGCAAAATTGAAAATATTACATCGTTATCAAACGTATAAAAAGAAAAATACCTAATTATTAAAATTTATTGTGTTTTTTACAACGTGCTAATTGCAAATTTCCGATAAAATAATTTACCTATAAATACTTGTATCGATATTTCATTACTTTTTCTTGCACTTATTAAACACTGTACGTTCAAGAAAGTGTAGGGTATTAAATATATAATATGTGCACGTCGTCGTCGTTTTAATGAAGTGAATGTGATAAGTCAGCATTTTTATAATGTGGTCCAATGGATTATTCGTATATTGCATGTATTATTATTATACGCATTACGCTTTGAGAGATTAATAAAAACGCAAAGTTTTTATTTTGCAACTGATCTCGTGAAGTGTAGTTTCGATCACGTAGCATTATTGTCAATAAGAAATCATCACTGTACGCGTGATATTGTAGGAATTAAGAAAATTACAATGTAAATAAAATATGCGTTTATAATATTATATAAGCAGTCATAGGAATATTTTATTGAAAAATGAGAAACCGTATAGATGCGTGTAATGAGCTGATGTTACTGATGTGATAGACATTATTGTAGTGTTTTACATTTTTATTACGCTTCACGTCGCGGTTTCACTTAAATCCAATTTATTTTGACATATTATAAACAAATAATAAATGAATTAAAACAGCGTTTTTGATCTTATACTTTACTTCACAAAATATGCAAATTTAACGTTGTAAATATAATTAAGCGGAGGAAAGAGATTTTGCCTGAAAATTAAATTTTTAAATTGGGTATAGAATTAGAGAGGCTATGGAGTTGGATGGAAATGTGATTATGCAGATAAGTCGACGACCCACAAAGGTCTTATCCACTAATGGAATATATTTTCTAGTTTTTGACCATAACTGGAAAACTAGATGCTTTACTTTATACATGTATACAAGCTTAGAAACTTTGATTTAGATAACGGCATTTATGGAGATGTAGATGACTTATAAATGCATTATGTTATAGATGCTTTTACAGTTATAATAATAAAAAAAAAATACGATTAACTATCAATAAACCAAAAGGCATTAAATACACAAAAGCCATTGGTAACAACATGCATATGTTTATAATGACATATGGTTTTACAGTTATGCTTGTATGACTGTATGAATATAATATACCGTGTAGTTTGACATAATGAAAATAAAAGTGATCCACGATCAACGTTGTACAAAATAGATCTTCAACAAGATTTTTTGCATATACGATTATATTTTGATGTAGGTATGTATGTATTTATTTGTTTTTATGTATGGAGTTAATCAAACATGAATACATAAATAAACTGTTTTTTTTCTTAAGATTCTCACTTGCGGATTTCATTTGTTATCAAAGTTGTATCAACATAATAAGTTGATTTGACTCGAAAAAAATCACTCAAATTTACATTTAATTCCGACTTTTTAATGGTATCTTTGTGTTTTGTCGTAAATCTATCTTTTGATGGTATACTTCTACAGTTCTACTTAACTTGAGAAATCAAACGACCATTAATTAATCGGTTTCACATCAGACTCGAAATAAGACAAGGCATTGTGGCTACTCAAAATAAAACGATAATTCACACTGAAACTACTTTATTAAAACAAACATACAAACATATGGGTTACTCGGGAACATGATACACAATATACACATAGGTATGTGTCTTGGTCGAAAACCCAAATTACCCGTTACCACAGTGCTCGCACGTTCTTAAATTTTATTATTACAATGTGTTGTATCAGCTCATTTACTTCATTGCCTATACTAGCGGTTTTCAAAGTATGTGCCGCGGTGCCCTGGTACACCGTGGTATCTTTACTAGGGCACCGCTATGTGCAAGCAGCAAGCTTATTCACCTAATTAATGTAATATGTATAAATAAATGTATACCTAAATCTTAAGGACTCAATAAATAAGTATATTGAGTATAATTATAATTAAATAAATATTTTCACATAATCTATTAAAATTTTTGATGGTTTTTATTAATTTTTTTTCTGATAATTAGAGAAAAGCACCCTGAGAAAATCTTAATTCAAAAAGGGCGCCGCGAATTAAAAAAAAAGTTTGATAACCACTAATTTATACAACAAATATGATAGGTACTGTTATTTTGAAAATATTATTATTATTATTTTATTTTGTATGTATCAAATTGATTGGCGCATACAACAGTTTGTATATATAATGATGGTGCGATGCTCATAGTTTTGTCACGAAACGATAGGACTTGTGTGCGGGGTGTATGTATTTTCGTTGTATGTGTTTTTAAATACTATATTTAATTTAGCCGACAGAAGGACGAAATATTCCCCGTTCGCGCAGAGGGAAAAAAATGAATAACTTTGTGTGAAAAAAAACGCTACACAAAGTCATTAGTATGACGAACGTGACATTGATTGAGCCAATCCTTATACAGAAATAAGCCTCACGTAGTGACACTTAGTGACAAACAAACATCCACTCTATGTGCACTACACTACATGAAAGGTATTTCAGCATTAATCTCCTTGCTGTGTAAATAAAAATCTGAAAAAAAGTGAAAAAAAAAATTATAAAACTGGTCAATATTGTTAAATCCATGTCGAGCAATAATTAAAAAAAAATAATTCCAAAACCATTTATTTCAATAACATTTTTTTAAATACGATTTTTTAAACATTCTTTTATTTATTTTTTACCGTGTACATACTGTTTAATTTAAATTCGTTTTTATGACATATATGACTTGTCTGAAAGGATAATCCCAATAACGTATACCTAGGAATATCCGATTTCCCGGGCTTACGTATATTTAAATTACGTACCGACCTTTTTTAGGGCTACTCACTAATCCTTTTTTTATTTATTTACCAATTAAATATTACATATAGGTATATATGTATTATTTTTCCGATTTTTATTCACCGTAATTACTTATATAACATAAAAAGAGACATAATTATACACTTGTATATATGAACTCATATAACGCAAATATGAAAATGTATGCTTATGTATTAGTGCTTGTATGTGTGTGTGTGTGAATCACAAGTTTGTATTTTATATGAATATTATGAAGTATCGGTTAAATATTCAGACGTGTATATAATTTTACAATACTCATTGTTACAGTGTCACGGCCAACCGGAAATATAAGAATACCCTTTTCAGTATTTATAATTTATTGTTTTTTTTCGCAAATGAAAATTGAAATGATACCAGCGATGACGTTATCATGGCATCTCGTGCATGCAGATAATCATTTTTTTTTTTTTTATTCAATTTGTAAAATAATTATCCTGAAAATATCAATAGTTTTGTCAATAATGATAAAATTTAATTGACTTGAAATAAATTTGAAAAGCGTTTGATGGTTTTGAATCAGGTAGATAAAGAAATAAATGTCACTGGGTTTTTTTTTGATTATTGTATTCCTGAAAATATTATTATTTTTAATTCATAGATTTGAAATATAATGTAGCTATATCTTAACCCATTTAAATCTTACAATTAATAAAATCATATAATATTAAAATTTCAATAGTCCAGTTATCAAATATGAGGCGTAATAAGTTTGTTATAGCTGATATAATATACCACAAGAAAATAAATTATCGACGAGAAGTAGTTCATTAATTTCAATTAGCTAAGTTTGAAACATATGTTCAATATCGCGTTTGAGAGATTCTAAATATTTAAATGTTTAACAAAATTTGACAATATTACGAACCTTTACAAGTATAATTTTCTCATAAGTAATTCGTATTTAAACTAAAATATATTATGTAAAGAATATATTAACAATGTTTTTTGTTTATAGATATTATAAAATAAAATTTAGACGAATAAATAAATAACAACAATTGGTACAACAATAAACACATCATATAAATATAAAATAATTCAATGGAAAATACATATTACATACCATTACTATTAGGTACCTAATAATCGTCAATTGACTAAATGGGGCAACATAAAACGTAGAGGAACAGGCAGAATTTTTTTCGACTCTTACATGGCGAAATTTATGTGGTGATCAAAACTGAATAACAGTGATCTGTTTGACACCATTTTAAAATATATAGCAATAACCATAAAAATGTTTGGAAATATTATTTATACATTTTTAACATAATCATATTTTTTAAATTTTTTTTCATAATATATCATCGAATTATTAGGTTAATAAATATCAATAAATAAATTTATTATTTTATATTTATACAATGTGTTTATTGTTATATGAATAGCGGGGCTATAAAGTTTTCATTCATCATGGCGGGGCTATAACAAACCAGTACTCAAAAATTTTAGTTATATTGTTGTAATTTAAAAATATTATTCGTCGAGATTTGAATTTTTTATTCATATTATTTTATTATCGTTATGCGCACAACACAATATGTTTTCTGCAAAATATATTTCAACCTACCTCATTACTAATAATAAAATAAACTACCAAGTAGTAGCAATGTATATATCATAAGATATACCTAGTAATATAATAGGTCGACAGACCGTCGCCGCCCAAAATCGATTTTCACGGGCAACGATTCATCGTTGAATTCTAATTTTACGTATTCATTAGAACGACTTACTCTTCGACAATGTCGTTGTACACTCGAAACCAGCTACTGTACAACTGAGTGCATGCTGTCTATTTTACCCCTTTGTTTACAACGTCCCATTCTATTTCTATTACAGTGTACCGTCGAAAATATTAGTAGCCGCCATTCAAAATTCAAACGTCTGTATATTCCCATCCTTGTAATATCCCTCTTATAAGTTATAATAAAAAGAGAACATTTTGAAAAATATTTTCAATAGTACATGTTTTATATTGTCTTAATTATACGTATTATATTATTAATGCACGGAAATCGGGATTCGAAAATTTTCAATAGAAAGCGGGAAGAAAAATTGCCGTTACCAATTTTTTTTTTTAATAAATGATTTATATATATATACATATGCATATATGTATATATATATATAATGTACCTGCAAGATGACAACGCATGCAGCACGTATGTGCAAAAGTAGAATATTATATATAAAATATACACATACGTATATGACATAATATGTATATATTATATGAACCACACGCACGGTACCTATACTCGCATTGATATGTTCAACATGCGCGTCAACATATACTATTGTCTAGGTATTATTGTACGTAGGTACATAATGTTATACGACGCAGCATGCGTGCCCGAGTGTTCGATATAATATAATACGTGTACGTGCACCGATATATCTATACTCGAACGCGGTTCGTCGGTATTGGATCACAACATATAAGTATGATATATTACGTCGGTGTATAGCATATAATATTATGCGGCGCGTGGTATATGCAAATGACGGGTTTTCATCAGAATTGCGACATTAACATATCGCTGTGTGTTCGGTGCACTTATTAGACAAACGCGCTCGCTCGATTGCAGCCTTATACACAACACTGGCAACATATATAAACATATTATAATATACCTACATATTATAGGTACACGTGTGGCAGGATACGAATTCGTGTAAATACGCCGCCGCCGCCGCCACGTTCGTCACAAACAAGAAAGCGGACGTAATTAATCGTCTTGACCGTTTAATCACATTATATTTATTACGCATGTCGTTATGATATTATATAGGTATACGTGTACAGGTTAGTACATAGCTTGTACGAACTCGGGCTACTGTTGATTGTGCAGCAGGATACCTACTGCTGCGGTACGTGGTGCAAGACTCGCGTGTATCGTGCGTAGTATATATAGGTACATGGTTTTCGAAAACCCTACCTCGGGGGCACGGAGGCTTACGTTTATATCGAGTTATTATACGGGCGTAATGCGTTTACGCTTGATTAATATATCCGATTATTCACGCATACAGTTGTACGTATATTGCGTTTTAACAACAACTATTTTGGATCGCATCAATCATCGTTTCGGACGAGGCTATATGTAAGTATAGGCATCATCGGTTGCCTCAACGCAAACACAATAATATTGTTGTATAACACGAGTGCTCGAAGTAAAACGAGAAAATCGCAAGGCACGTCAATATATAGTTATCATATAAGCGTGATGTTGTATGAGTTTATTAACAAAATAATATAATGACGTGTAAATGGTCCAGGAGCTTATTCAGTCTTAATTCTAGTGGCGGTGAGGGGAAAAGATCATAAAAGTAATGAATATTATAATTTATTATTAATATGTATACTACAATGTACAGAGTGTTTGAAACGGATTAAAGAAAATGAATTTATGTGTATAATATTATACCAATACGTATGGATATAATATACAGGAGGTTTAAAAAATGAACATTACAGGATATATAAGTGTCGTAAAAAAGTAAAAGACATATTGTTTCGATTTTAAGTCATTTTGAATTTTTTCTAATTATTTGATGATTATTATAAAATTAAATGCACCACACATTAACGAATATATAGCCTATTTGAATACCTATTCAAATATCTATAACCTAAAGTTATGTGTCACATTTTTTTTGTATCTACAAAGTATAAATTAATGTAGGATAAAGGAAGATATGTTCGTGATAAATTAACAGTAGACGTCTAATTAAAAATTCAATTTCAGTAATTATACTTAATTGTTTAATAAACATAAAGTAAAGTTTCTAGAATATATGCAGTTTTTGGATTTTAAGTCATTTGATTAGTTTTTATAAAAGCTCAAAAATCATTATGAAAAGTTAGGTAATTTTGTGAGCACACAATAATTTAAATTTTTCATTCGAATCTTTCTCTATAAATTAAGTATAATATCTGGTATAGTATAACATAAAATATCAACACTTTTTTTAATGTATTTTCTATATTTTTTTTTTGGAAAAGCTTTAAATGAATGCTGGATTTAATATTGTATGAAATGTTGTCCGATTTGGTTTATCTCCAGGATTTTTCTTCATAAAGTCATTTAAACTAATGGCCCAGTTTGACTTAAGTGATTTGAATACTCCTACATTTAGTGGTTGTAGTAAATGACTAGTATGTGCTGGAAATGTAAATTTATTTGAGGTAAAACCGTTAAGAAAATGAGTGTTTGCAATAAGAAATAATTAGTTAAAGCAAGTCAATAAAAAAAAAACAAAAGTTTTATCATTAAATCGAGCATGTTTTCTAGTTTGATATTTAATAAAAATAATACACTTATTTTAAACACAAGATTTAAAATAAACATTTTGAACAAGTACACCAAAACAAATATTCTGAATGCACATAAAATAATGATAAAAAATGTACTAACTGATAGTAAATATTTGATGTACCACATGCATCCAACAACATTATGTCAACCGACAGTGGTACTTAGGGTACCATTTGACAGTATTTAGATGGTTTTTGACTAATGTTCGTTATAAATACTGAAAGAAATATCACGAAATTTCATATACACGAACACATCTTCCTTTACCTACCTATTAGTCGTGTTTTATAAAATTGTCGGTGATTGTAACTTTTTCAGAGCAGGTGACTCCGTTTATAGGTTATGTGGTTTTAAAGCATATAATATAGAAAACCAAAAGCACACACTCTTATAGGTTGTGGTGTGAACTCCATACAAATTAAAAAAAAACTAACATTACAATCGTTTTAACAAGATTGTTTAAAACATATTTTAGATTCTGATTGGAATGATAGACGAATGTAATGATTTTACAATAATGTAGTGTGTGTGTGTGTGTGTATATGTATATGTTTTTCGTGTATTTATACATGTTAAGTTATCAAAAAAAAAAAAAAAAAAAAATGCTTCCATTTTCAACTCTGAGGAAAAATAAAAAAAAAAATTAAGAAAAAACAGAAACTTTAAGTACTTCTGCAAGAGCTACTACTGCAGCCTCCACTTTAGTCACGTAGTTATTTTTCGTGTAAAATGTATTATTTTTCTTCTTACATGCTTATTTATCAAATTATTGAATTATTTAAATCTTCAACTAGACTGTCAGCATTCACAATTATTCAATATACAACATATTTATTATGTTACCATTATTTTTTTAGCTTCGGGATTCAGATTTGTCTCACCTGTTTTCGATCTTGTACAAAAGAATAGATATCACAATTATTATGTTGATCCATTATAAGATACGGAGTATTTGCAATACCTTTTTCAAATCAAAAATGAAAATATAATTTTAAATAAAAAAAATTAAAACATAATTTAGCTATAACTCAATAACATCAAATAATTTCTAAAATTTTGTTACGTCTTTGTTACGTCAGTACAAAAACGTTAAATATTCGTATAGACTTATTCGTTATAAACTTTTAGATAGATATGGATAGTCTGTTTGTTTAGCAAGTGCTGTAAGTTTTTTACAATATTTTTTCAAGAGATAGTTTCTGCATCAATTTTTTTAATAGTTAAATCGCTACTATACGACTGACATAATTTATTTGTCTAGACGCGTTACTTTAACCATCGAGTTTAAGAGGATATTATGTATTGCTTATTTTCTCTCTCTGGCCTACACGTAACATAAACAAAACGTATTTACGCAAAACCATTTTTTTTTTTTTTTTATGTTTTTGAGTAATTTTAGAGTAAAATTACCCATAACAAAAATTATAAAGAATTAACTATTCATTTTTGAAGATAGACATATCGATTAGTCTGAATATTGTCTCAAAACAATTTTTAAAATCATTCAAATTAATATTTTTTTTTTTTAATTTTGAAAGTTTAATACTATGTCAAATAATAATAAAATATAAACTCGATATGTTAAACCTTCAAAAATATTATCTTCTATAATTTTCTAATATGTATTTTTACTTTAAAACCAAAATTAAGTAAGTTTTTTTCAGAATGCTTAAATTTATTTCTATCACTGTCTGAATACTCTTAATATTATTATAGTGTGGTATTTTCTTAATTATTTAAAAACTAATAACCGTAAATATTTGAAATGTTCACCAAATGTTAATATAATTATTATTTATCTTTCTTTGATATAATTTTAAAAATATTTTGACATTGATTATAGACTTTTGAATTTTTTTTTTTTTATCTCATAATTTATAAATGTCAATAAAAAATTGTTGAATGAGTAAAATTAATTGAACATTAAAATATAACGATGTTCATTGGTAGTCATACTAAAACCAAAAAATCAAAAAACAAACGTATTTTTTTTACTAAGTTAAAATTTGAAAGAAATTATAAATTTAAACTATGAATAATGATGTTTATCATATTGTTATAGGTAATTCAAAACAATATAGGAACTTAAAATTTTACTTATAGTAAAATAAATACTTTATAATTTAAGCTGACAGATCGTTTCCGCTCAAAACGAACTGAATTAAAATTTAACATATCTATCTGAACGCCTACTATTCAGCAGAGTGGTACTATTTTTATTTTATATTTAAAAAAAGAAGATAATTTGTATAGTAATCAAAATATACATGACGCGATACCAACCGATCAGAAAACAATAATGATCACTGAAATCGAAACCAGTAAACGTCATGTAGATAAATTTGTTAAGTATGTTTTCTATAAATTTAACATTTACGCGTGTACTGTATATACATATGGTGAAGGTATATAAAGGGTACTCTTATTTTTAACACCTACCAATTTTGTTAAAACGTAAACCAACGGTTATACTATGATGATAATTAATTATAAAACACACGTGTTATTTAAATTACGCGATATTAAAGCGTATACGTAAAATATATATAAACATAGTTTTATATTTCAAGGCGTCACGCGTTGTGGCAAAGTAATAATTTAAAGTGAAAAAAAAAAATTAACCGAAAACGAAATGGATTAACTCATACCAAACACACGCACACAAAAACGAGGTCGTAAAAGTATAATACGTCATACGTTAAAATTATTTATTACAACGATTCGGCGCGTTTATTAACACCCGTAACTACTGCCGTATAATAATATTCATATACATGTTATAGTAGTAGCATTACTTGTGCAGTAACGGCGTGTTAAAATTGTATCGACTTAATGATAAATATTGTTGGCGAGTCTCGTGATAACTATACCGCCGCGCCGCAGCTATACTCTTTTACCTATTTGTTTACCTACCTATGTTATACGTCGTGTCGCGCGCGCCTATGTTAAACATTATTATAATAATATAATATTTTTTAATAATTGGCCGAATTAAAATGAAATTTTCGACGGACGCGACCGGGTCCTAAATAATTATAATATATTATGTCTCCATCGCTACCCCCCCGCGACCAACATACCTATTATAATATTAATAAGTCGTATTATTATAAATTAACGTACCGACCGATGCACTAGCGCATGTCTACTGCTGTTGCTACGTACGTTATTACGGCCAGTCCCGTAATTTATTGTTTAATATTATCATCAACGTGTGACCGAGTGCGTGTAAACAATTTACATGTAGGTACAACATTATTTCGATTTTCGGTATAATAATAGTCGCAATTAAAAGTATTAATGCCGTTTAATGGTTTTGGGCATACACAGATACGTTTAAACCCATGCATCTACTTTTCTTCTGTGTGAACTTACAACGTACCTACGTAATAATAATATAATTATTGAATATTATGTATTATTAGTTATTGTGGAGCATGAAAGTCCTCTGTTGACGACACTGTGCCCGAACGCACTTTCCAACGCATAGTGTTATATTGTACACATTAGATCGTTCGCAGTATAAGAAAAGTCAAAATTACGGAAAAAAGATAAATGATAAAAAAATTTCCGAAGACTGTTTATTGGTATAACACCACGATGAATATGATTTTTGGGTGACGTTTACAGGTCATGCGATCGTTTTGGTGCAACTATAATTATTAAAAATTTTAACGTGCGTTACATGAGTAATTGAAGAATTTAAGCTGTAATTTTTCGTAAAATAAGTTTATATAATTTTTTTTTTTTTTTTGTGAAAATATAATTTAAATATGTACATACATATCGTACATTTTTATCTATCGGTCTAAGCCAAATTCAATGAAAATATTAAAAGTCTTACGACTCAAATATTATGAACATGACAAGGGGTTAAATAATTATACTATGATAAAATCAATTATCTATAGGTAATTAAAGTATTGTACCTATGCGGTTGAATTAATGTCGAGTATAAAAGTGTATATATACAACAAAAACGTATTTGTATACCAAAATAACCTGTAACCTAATGTTAAGTATAAATCGCATATAAATATTATGTATATGGTTCAACAGAAATTTCGACGTCACCGATTTTTTCTTCTCGGCAATATTTTTTGAAATTGAAAATGATTTTTATAGGAAACATTTTTAGTAGTGTGATAGTCATAAATCTACCGTATATCACATATTATATTTAGGCATACATGTATATCATAGCCTTGCATATTATTATACGCGAGCCGTTATAGGCACAGGTGTTATTTGAGTAAAGTTCTGAATTTTCAAGTATTTCCTATCATAAAAATTTCGCTACCAAGGCAGTTGCAGGCATTTTTAATGTTTTTTACACGCACGTACACACACATATACAATATGTTCTCAAAAAAATCGGATGTGAGAGAGTTGTATTATACTTATGTTTCCCTAACCCGAATCAAATATTGTTATTGCGTCGATACTTTCAGAATATTTCTATAACCATTACAAGGGTGGTTACATATGTCACTGATATTTTCTTATACTCCCTTTAAAGTGTCACCCTACACATACTTTTTTCCAGTACATATGTCATCTTAATATATTGCGGGTGATATTCAATGTGCAGACAATGATTACCTTATGTGGAAAATTAATCTCAATCAGGATTAAGTTATAGGTTCAAGTGTAATGACTACAGTATTCTCAAGTAATAAAAATATTAAATACCAAATAGCAAAAATAAAGTAAGAAATAAATAAATTTATATTTAAAAGCAATAATAGGTAATAACTAATAATAATAATAATAAAGATATTGATATTGACGACATTATATAGTTATTATAAAACAAACTTGTTATTTATTATTAAGTAGAGAAATCTATGATATTTTAAAGTATAATGACATTTAAAACTGTTTAATATGTTAAGGCATAATGCATCATTTTTTTTTTTTTTTTTGGCATTCCCTGATTAGCTGACTAGTGATTACCATTCAAAGAATTCACTTTCAGTTGTTTGTCTTTAAATATTTTTTTAAATAACATAGGTACATCTTCGATTTTCAACATAATCTAAGGACATAATATATTAAAATTGGTTGTTTGTATACATTTGTTTAAATATACTGCTGGCATAGTACACATGTATACAGCATACAGTTTTCATTTTCTAATTTATAATACTGGCCATATTGAATACAAATTTTAGAACAAAATGTTTGAATTGGTCAATTGTACCATGTGTCAAAAGAGAAAATATTAATTTCAGTTTGTAACATTCTCAGCAGTAATACATTTTACTTATTACATAATTCTTCATTGGCTGTTTATGTTTTATCATTAATTACAATATAAAAAAAAAGCTGTTTTGATAAATATTTATGGTAAAAAATTATATTTTAATCATTACTTTATCCGGTTTATATAGACATAATTATTAATTAACTATCACCACCATGGGAAACTCATGCATTACGACATAATATACCTGCTATAATACAAAATAGTAAACTCGTCAACGAAAATATTGTTTTGGACGCTTAGTTGTTATTTTATGTAGATTTTAAAATAACAAAAAGCATTAGAACTTAAAAATTACCATAGGTAATTAACATAGGTTGTTAATTTAATTCGTCGTTATGTGTATTACGCAAGAGGACTTCGTGTTTGTTTATAAAATAAACATTATAATATATAACGTTACACAATGTACATAATATTACTATAATTACCTATAATGTATTATATTGCATTGTAAATCGAACTGTAGAAATTAATTTTAGTTGAAATTTTATTAATGTTATTAAAATAAATTTACGTCGATTGTGAAACATACGCATCGTACGAGGAATATTGATAAAATCGTGTATTATAAATTGTTCAAGGATATAATTACAATCATGTCGCTGCCTGGACCTAATACAACAATCGAAGAAACAAAATCAATGCCATGCATTGAATTAGCATCCCCCATATTAGCTGAATCCGATCATTCATTAACGTCTTATAAAAGTTTCAATACAATTCATGAACGAGAAATCAACAAACCTACTGAAAGACGTCTAAACGTTAAAGCTTTGGTCGAAAAACATAAACGGTTTCAAGAAAAATTACTTGGCGTTAAGGTAAACAACCTTAACTATAAAATGACTTCAGTTACCACCAATGCTTGTGAAAACGAATGTGCGTCGTACAACAGTTGTAAAAATATGGAAGGTGACACGAAACAGGCGGATAACGTCGACAATTTTGTGAGATTATATAATAATATGTTATATGAATTAACGATACGGATACAATATACTGGTACACGATATAAATAATATTTATTGTTTTAAACTCTGAACGGTGCAATGAATATATTAATTTTACAATGATGTGTTTTTAAACATTTTTTTTTCGTTATATTAATTAAGTACCTAAAGCGTTAATTTTTACGGAAACCCAGTTTTTGAAAAAATTGATTTTCTCACTTTGTTAAAATCAAAAATAAATATCCTGTACACATTTGGATTTTTCATCAAATATATTGGTATTTTATATTATAATTTTCAAAAAAAAAAAAAAAAATTCAACCTATTAAATATTTTCAGTTTAGCGTAGTTTTATTTAAGTAAATATCTAAATATCGATAAGATATTTTAAATATAAAAATATAATAATATTATTATTCATTTTTTATGCACAAAAACGCAATAATATTATCAAAATAATTAGATTAATTTAAAGTTATTGCTTATTTATATTGTCAAACGTCTAGATATATCATATTAATAGAGTAATAAAACATATTACCATTAATACTATCACAGAAATATAAATATTTAATAAAATATACTTAGTAGTTTGTTATACAAAATTATAAGCTGACAAATCTTTGCTCATAATCATTTTTCGTAAATAATGATTTATTATTCAATTCAAATTTAAGTCATTCACTACTATAGAGACTTACACGTCGAAACTCAAGATAAACTCGACACGTGATGTACAAATATACGATAGAACGGTTTACTTCCTTGTTCACTTTTTTGTTATCACATAAATAAAATATTGTACTTAATACCAAGTTAATTTATAGAATTATTTCACTTTTAATAAACCATGGCCATTAGCTGGTATTAACTTAATTTGTTATTACATATATATAAATCTAATATTTATTTAAATGTTAATACGTTATATATAAATTCATAGTGATATACTGATTATTGTGGGTATTATTATTATATAAATTTATCTATTATTAGAAATTTTATAAGTATATAAATAACTAATATTACCTATTATAAGTTTGTTTTTTAAAAATATTCATTCTATTTACTAATATCAAAAGTGTTGTAGGCGAAAAATAATGTGTTTGAAGTATTTGGTGCCCAAATATTATATAATCAAAAACCACTGAAAGTACAAAAACTTGTGTTACAATCTCATGACATTGATTACAAAACTGAAACTCACGAGTTAGATGAAATATTGAAAACTATGGACAGAGATTTTTGGCAAAATATTGCTTCTGTGGTCAACATTAACAATATTTACTACCAGTGTTTAACACAAATTATACAGGATACTCAAAAATTTAAAAATCTCGAGGACGTATTGGTTCATGTCAATTCGGTATTAAAAACAGTTGGCGATGGGTCTGAACAAATGGGATTGGAACTCATTACTTCTTACAAGAAATGTTTGAAAAAGTTCGGTATCGTATTCGATAGTAAATTAAGTGATAAATTAAAGGAAACTTCGTTATCAAGTAACGATTGCAAGTTGAATGCGCTTAAAACTGAGTTAGCTGAAAATAAAAAGCGCGCAAAAATCGCTGACAACACTATCATACAACTCAGGAAGGAAAAGAGAGATTTGTTGAATATATTAACCAGTTATGATGCTGAAAACATTCACGGAGTATCCTTAGAAAAACGGCTTGAAGCTGAGCAACAGAAAAACAGTGAATTACGTGAATTAATTGCTACTATTTTTAACGAGAAAAATCCTTTTATAATATTACCAAACTAATAAATAGCGACTTTGGAAAAAAGAAAATAATATATTCAATTATATTCAATTAACTTATGTTTTAATATTACTGTCTAATTTAATACCTAATAGTTTAAATTATTAACATTTTAAAGTATAACATTTTAACACAAAAAATGTTATTGTAGAGCCCTTCCTGTCTAAAATTACAACGTGATTATGGAAATGGTTGTATACATATTATATTATATGTATCACTACTATAATAACTAAACAATTTTTTCAATGTATTTAATTTCAATAGTTTTATCAATATTTTTTCAAGTACTTTTCTATAATATTATACAATACTTCAATTTTTTGAAATATCTATAAAATAATATTGGGTAATTTATTATTTGGTTTAAATAGTTCCAAAATATTGAGTAAATCATAAATTGTTAATATTTTTTGTAATTTTTTACTTTAGATATGTAGTATAATTTTCTTACCTTTAAAGTGTGATTATATATTACGTACTATGATGTTGTATTAAAATTCCAGGCTAAAATGTTTATTTTACACAGTTTTTGCAAACAGTCGGGGAATTGTACAGCACTTAGGTTAGGTACCTTTGCATATATACATATATAACACATGTGATCTTGTCTTTTTCAATGGTCACTTTTACAAATTGTGGACACAGTAAAGTGTATAGACACACGACACACGCTTAATGTAATACGAATTGCGTGATTTTAAATCGCGGAAATCGTACCGTTGTTTTTTTTAGACAGACCGTCGCTGCTTTAAGCCGTATTAAGTGTGTAATATATAATACATATTTACTCTATGTACCGACACACGCGGTGATAAGAAATGTGTAGAATAATACTTAATAAGTACGATTATACGCGACACCCAGTGGAGTACACTGTTCGGAAGCCGGAAACGAGTTACAATTCACTATATATAAAATACATATTATACACAGTTATATATTATGAATGTTATCTAACATACCTGACATCGCGCGTTATCGTACACGCCAACGCCACCGGTGAGCAATCCTTGTTTGTGTGTGTTTTTTTTATATTATATGTAAATTATCTTCAACGGTGGTCGCGAACGGCTGCAGGCTTCGATAAGGGTGGTGGTGGGGGTATAGCTGTGTGGATAAACAAAGGACGATTAATTTCGACTTGTCTGGATAAGCTTCTCTCTGTATATATAAAACGATTACTGAGGAGATAGAAGTTAAAATGTTAACGATTAACATACAACAAATCCAATAATATATATTTCAAGCACTTAATAAAGCCAGATTCAGTGATTAGTGGACGTCCTATACGTATATGCTACAACACACACACACAGTAGTACTAGAACCTACCTATAATATTATGATGTAGATTGTAGAACAATGCTTATTCTTTTTATGAAAAGAATATTTTTTATTATTTTTAAAACTTAATGTTTGACATACTATTCATAACTCGCTTTAAAATTAAAATATCTAACTAACGATACAACTCGTTATATGATATAAATTTAATATTATGTCAATTCACTGTAATATTTAAGATAACAACCCAATTTTAACCACTGAACATATATGTTAGTACCTATGTAATGCGTTAGTACAACCGGCACAATGCATAAACGACGTATGACTAAAAATACTGTTGAAATTATATTTGGTAAATTTAATTATTATACATTTTGTTTTATGATATTGTTAACCAATTTATCATAAAGTAATATGTAGTCCTGTAACTTAATTTACATATTAAACAAAATTAAATTCAGAAGTAAAATAATTATTCTAATATTTTGTATACTTACTCGTTTTTAATATAATTAAATTTGATTATGATTACTATATAATAATTGCTTCTATTAATTAGTATTAATTATATTAATTATGATTTATGCAGCTACCCATCAATAACAATAATTATCAATATAAATGTTGTATATATTTCATAAGTTAACTGTTCAAATTATATTTTCACCAGGACTAACTTTGATATACTTTTATACCACAATAATGCGTTTATGTTCAAAAATGTTAAAATTTTAGGTGATCAATCAATTCTAAACTAATTCGATTGATAAAGATTACCTACTATTCAACTAAAAACTCAAACGAGAATTTCTACACATTTTTTGTTATCGATATCTGATTAGTTATTAACTAGTAGTCAATAATATATTATTTGGAAGAGTTTTACAACGAATTTAGGTCTGCTGCAATACACTGTAAAATAAGCCGATAAACGACTTTTTATACAAACACATATTCACGTATCTGGTTTCGAACTCGTTACAGTCCACGCGTCGTCATTTTATCCCAGAAATTGTGTCTTGTGTCCAGATCCGAAAATCCAAAACAAACAATAATGTTAATGATCTAGGTTTTCAAGAAAAGAAACTAGGTATAGTTACACGGTCTTGCCCATTATCGTATCTCGTACGGAACGCACGCGTTATAAGTATAATATATATATATAATAGATACGACAGTTTCGTTTAGACGATTTACAAATAATAATAATGATGATGATAATAATAATAATAATAATAATAATGTAATAAAAAATAATCATTAATTCAACATCGTAAATCGTATTTTTCAACGCTAGGCTGGTACGAGAACTAATTGGAGATTTCGACCATTCACGCATAATAATGTACAATATATATGTATATACTTATATGTAATATGTATATTATATTATATTATACAGGTGGCGCGCAGTGCATTTTACCTGTAACCACGGGGCGTCCGCTGGCCACGTCCCTAATTTTTTCTCCGTTTTTTATTCGTTATTATTATTTACGTTTTTAATGTTTATATAAAAATTCGAGGCATATAATAATGTGTATGAGCCCGTTTATCGTGTACACACACGACACAGTGAATGGTACGCCCGAATTGTGTGTGATGTGAATAAAACGTGGCGAGTTGGATTTTTTTTGTTCCTCGCAAACGCGCCGACAAACGGGAGTCCTCGGGGGCCGCACATATAGCGCACAACAAAATATTAATGGGCAATTTTTGGGTTAATTTTTAACAATAGTGTATATTTTTTACGACTGTGCATAAAAAAGTGTCAAAATAGTATTTTTTTTGCCATTTGTATAACACAATAACATAGCGCCCTGCTGCAAAATAGTATTACCGGAATTGATTTGTAACGCATACAACCCGGTTTTTTTTTTAATCCGTCGTTACGTAATGCGCACATTGTGCGACGGACGATCGATGAATGGGAATGAAAAGTTAGTCGGAAGCTACCGGATACGCCTTTATCTATACAAATTCGAAAACAAGTATTCGCGTAAAAAACTTGGAATGTTCGTTTTACAATAATATACGGCACACACACACTCACAAAATATAGGCACCAGCTATACGGCAGCGGCGGCATTCGTGTTAAACGCGTTTTTTTACATTAAAAAAAAAATCTTTTTTTACTTTTTTAAACGTTTAATACATAATATAGTTTGTTGAAGTAGGTGGTCCGTAATCGTGTGTGAAGTATTTTCCAATGATCATAACGTAATAATGATAGAAAAAAATCAGTATTCCCTCTCGTAAAAAACCAACGAGTTTTTTATACACTAGGCAGCGTGTAGAGAGCATACTTTTTTGTTCGTTTTGTACGTGTTATTAAATATGGTAGATATAAAATGGGTATTATAAAATAATATTGCACGACGAATCTCATAGTCGACACATCATATAATATATTATACGGAAAGGGTAGGTACATACCTGTTTTTATATTACATAGAACCTACCTACATCATCAACATTCATAAAAGTGTGCATAAAGGGAAGAGTTAGCGAGGACAACATGATTAATATTATAAAGTCAGGCATTAGGTGATTTTTTTATGCGCAGTCAATACATTTTATTATTACATTCCTATTAATTATCCTCATGTACAGGTAGGTAGGTAAGTAGGTACGCCTACCCCCGAGAATAAAAATAATTAATAATATTATTATATCTAACTTAAAATTATCGTTGTTCGCTAATATACGTTAATTATAAAAATATAACCAATGTTCCGCCCTGCAATACACATTTCAAAGTGTGTTATTTGTTTTTACATCATTTCTTCTTAGTCACTTAAACATTTGTACTTTTTCATAATTCTAAAATCGCCATTACTTTCCAGCCGTTTAGAGACACAGCGCGAACCTATAAAAACCAAAAAAATATTAACAATAATTATTGATAGATGACAATATTATAAGCAAGTAAGTCGGACTATACTTCACCAAAGAGTATTAATACGAAATAAAAAGTCTGCACACGTCATTGTAACACAATCATTGTTCCCCTGTAGAATCTTAAACGAATACGATTACTGAGAAGAGCAATACCCCTGTTGCAGTAGTTAATACGGAATCACACGGATTTAATGTTTTGATCGGTATCGTGATTGTCACAAAACACTTCGAAAAGAAACTCGAATAACGACTCTTTGTTGCCTACACTTACTACCGTATGATACCCATCTACGTTTAATCTCCATTCGAGTAATATAACTGATTGGGCTTTGAGCTGCGTATTTTATTATATTCGATTAAGTGTTTTCCAAAAAAAAAAATTACATAGCTGGTGCAGGTTTATATTAGAGGTAACCTCTATATTATATATAGCTTATACAATATAATAAATATTTCCAAACGATTATCGTTGTTTTTTTTGTATCACGACCGCCGTCCATTAATATTACGAATATTATATACCCAACATAATGTTTACGATTGTTTCGTCGCTGCGGACTTACTACTTTCAATATAATGTACAATATGTCGACATCCAATTTTGTAGAGGACTATTTTAAACGGTTTTTTTTTTTTTAATTCGTCGTTGTATGGTTTGCGCCCCTTAATTTATTCGACACAATCTGTTAAACCAACAAAATCGAATTTATTAAATGCAGCAACTTATAATAATTATACTAAGTAATTACCCATAAATTTATTTAAATTCTGATATTTGTAATTTTTGAGTAAGTATAGATACTTTAAGACCATATTTTCAATTATTTAAATGTTTAAACCTTTTAAAAGAATATCCTTATACAAACTTATTTTTTCAAATAACAACTATTTTTAAAATTTTAATTTACTTAATTCTATATTAAATAATATTTTATATTATGTAATACATATTTATCATAATACTCGTATAATTTCAAATTATAAATAAATTACTTTTACTTTAAAAGTTTTACAGGTACATTTTGTCATCTTATTGTAATGATAAGTTAGGCTTATAAAAGATGAAAGACTTATCGAGTATATATTAATTTTAAAATCTTATCTGTTTTGTAACATAAATATAATACAATATATTTTGTTATCATCACTTATACACATGCAATTCATTGAAGTCAAATATACAAAACTATTTTGTATAATAAAACACTTAAAAATAGTAAAAAGTTTTTCTTTTTGAAAATATTATTATTAAAGCCCAATAGATTATTTTATATGCACAATACACTTATATATAATTTGATATAATACGTATAATATATACCTGTCATACGTTCTGTATTACGGCTGCTCATTTTATTTTTCGTCGTTTCGTTGATAATTTACTACGTTTCTATACAATGAATCATGAGCTACTCGTATTTGTGATGTAGGTAGTACGTGACCAGCTAATAATAAAGAAATAAATTGAATTTGTTATGCTTAAAATCACCAATATAGATTTATTTTGGAATTTGAGAGTTCAGCGGAAGGTAGAAAATGTATAGTATATATTTTGTGTGTTCACACCACTTTACAGCAGGGATATTTTTAAAATTAAAGTGGGAATATCCCACTCAAGCTCATTTTTTTTCTGCATTACACGAAATAACATTGATTTAAAAAAAAAACCTAATATACCTTCATAGCAGTCTTTAAAAAGGAGATTTTAAAAGTGTAAGTGAATATATCTCACTAGTCACTTCACTTAATAATTAAAATCATTGTTTCTTCTGTAAAACACAAAATAATTCTAAAATTACATCTTCACACAAACATTTTAACAGAATTTTTTATTTTTCGAAAAATTGTTTCAAGTTATAAAAGAACACGGTTTGATTAAACAAAAAAAATATTAATATCTGTTATTTCACTTAATATTTTAAATTAGTACTAAATTATTTACACAAGTTTTCATACTTCTCTAGACTCTAGTAAAAGGTACATATTCAACAATACGATCTTGAATTAATATACAATAAGCAGTTATACCTGTAAGAGACTATGATGCTTCAGTTTCTAATTGAACATCTACTGATAAAAGTGTATACCTGAATCATTCTGTTTAAAGAATTGTACATTTGTACAATGAAAAACGTATTCGGAATTCGATATTAAGAATTAGAGCTCTCAGATTTAAACGTAATAACTATTCAAGTGATCGCGTGTTTTTTGTCCACGTGTATTTAAATTTAAAATCTGTGAATTTAATTCAAATGTAATTAATTGATAATCATACATATTTATTTAAATTGTATTTAAAACATAATATTTATTAAATGTATTAAATTATAGTATAATGTTAAAAAAAAATATATAATAATTATAATATGTAAATAATTGACATAAAAAAACTTAAAGCAAAAAATATCTGTACCAACTTAGTTAAAAATAAATGTTTCATAAGCAGTATTGTCATAAAAAGACAGAATCGATGAAGCAAATGCTTCTGGTTCAAAATAAATAACTGATTACGGGTCATCGCTGTATAAAAACAATTAACTATGGGGATATACTAAATATATTGAAAATAAAATTTCACGTGTAATAATAATATATGTTTATATTAATAAAAAAATACACGTTTAGTTAAATTCAAGGATTCACGTGAAATAAATTCACAGGTTCTAAACATTAAATCTTGTACATATATTAAATGTATGTGCAAGAAAAATGGAATAATAGTTATATTTATATTTTCAGTACTAATTTAACGGCATTTATAATTTTATTAGTTAAAAAAATTATATTTAATTCATCAGAACGATGTAAATTATACATAATATGCAATAAGTTACGACTGCAGACCTCAAGCCAATAACTTAAACCAGTCAAGTCTCTGACCTAACTCCAAACGAAATGATTATCGTTTTTCCGTGGACTTAATTATTCTTTGGTAAATTTTTTCCAAGAGATTTTTTCCGGGATTCCTGTGTATAACACATTTAATATATAATCATATTATGATTGTTTTTATAAAAATTAATAATTTTAGTACACTATAATTAAACAATGCAATAAATATTTTAAAAATGTATAAAATCAACATTAGGATTAGTTAATAAACATTAAAATATAAAACCAATAATTATATAAAATAAAAATAAATTCTTTTAAATTAAAAAATAATATACTACTGCATGCTTACGAGAAAAAAAATACAATACTTAAGGTCATATTAACAGAAAAAAAAAGTTGTTTAAAAACAAAACAAGCACAAAGTCTGTGACTCGCGCATTACATAATAATATTATTATAATATGTGACTTAATGAATATGAACTTGTAGCAGGCTTTAACTTTTTAACTCGTTAATGCCATGCAGCGCAGAATACAATATAATTTATGTTTATATTTATGTGTATATATACTTTAGTTGGCGTGTTATACATATTATAACGTACATTACTACGGCACGCGTAGTATATATATATATTTATTATTATTATCATCCTATGCATATAATATATAAATATACACAAAATATATACTGAAAAAACTAAAAAGTCTGTCGCCGCGACGGCTGCCCGGCGTTCAGCGCGCGCCAAACGAATTACCATAAAATTTACATAGACCGCATCAGTTGTGCGCATATTATACGCATATATGCATTACACGATACTATGTATACACACACAAGATACATAATAGATATAACTAAAAAACCCGAGGGACGAGTACCGCGCAAAATCTAAATATTGTATATATTGTACCACAGCCTGGTTAGCCGGGTGAAAATTTTATCGTACTTCTTCGAAAACTCTACATCATAACTATTAGGTACATAAAAATATATTATGTATTGTACAGGATGGGACACAGTGTTTTCCTGTTTTCTGTGTGAACTTTGTACGGGAAAACACGATGGACGCACTCCAATAGACTGCCGTCATCGTTTTTATTCAAACAATAGAGTATAAGTACTCGAATCGACTCCGACATTAGATAGTTGACCCTTTTAAAGGAATCAAATAACTCCGATAAATATATATTGAATCGATTGTCTGTACATTGAGTTTCACTTTCAACATTGATTTCATTATCGGGGAAAACACGTTATAAGCCTAAATTAATTTTAATTTGTTATTATGAATATTGAAACCACATTCATTATAAATAAAACCGACTGTAAAAAATAAATTAATAATTTCAAATTTCATTCAGTAGAAAGAAAGACAGAAAATATTTTTAAGACTACACAATTTATGTGTAAGTTATTTTGATTATGATTTGGTTGACAAATAACAATTATAACTTAAAAATATTGTTTTTATTAAGGATAAAATGCAATGCGCGCATGTTCGTCAATTCTATATAATATTCATGAATATGACATAAACCTACGGTGCAGATGGTCGCGCAGACGCATCAATAGTAGTAACGACAAACGACAATAGAATTATGTGCATAGAACACTATAATATTGTTATAATTTTGGCGCAAGTAAATGTAACAAACTGGCAGTGCACCGTTCTAACAAGGAGCGCAAAGTTCCCCTTCACCGCGGATTACCCAGCACCTGTAACGACCCGGCAATTCTGATACATCAGCTGTAGTCGCGGCGTCGTCCTCGCAGCGTAGGGCGATTATATACAGGCTATATCTACCACAACGATTCATAAATCGTAATAATAATAATATATTTATAAATACATTAAATTATATGTATAATATTAGGCGCGTAAAGTAAGTTTATATTATAATATTATTTGTTCACTGTTGCTGGTGGGTCGCGTCGTTTATTTTATTTTATATATCTTTTAATTTAAAACCGTAAATAAGCCACGGGTGCTTTCACAAGGAAAACGATTTAAGTTTTATTTCTCAGATTTTCACTCCCACCCAGCATAATATATCTACCATATCAGGACGATTTTATAAGCATAGCCACGTTCACCCCATTTCTAAGAGTTTACATTAAAAATTATGACTTTTTTGGATTTTTTAATCATACTTCGATCACATCATTCGAATTTTCTTAGATTTTTAACCTGTGAACATCATTGTTTCTTGTAATTGTATAGTTCTAAAGATATTTTTTTACGAATTGATGCGCACTGATGGATAACATAAAAATTCCTATTTAGAATTCAAGTCCTTTCTTCAGAGTTACTCGGACTGTAAAAACATTTTAAGGGTGCCTTAATCTTTATTACATTTTAATCTTATTAATCCGATTAGCCAGTAGGAGTCTCTGTTAAAGAATATGTGCTCAGTGTACAGGAGCTTCCCCAAATAGCCAAATAAAATCATCTCTGTAAATAAATATAAATTAAATATTTATTTTAAAAAGTGATAAACCATAAAAAAACTGTATAAAGTATTGTTGGTACTATTGCAACTTACAACTTTAAAGAGTAGGTATATTAAATATTTGTAAATTACCAAATAAAAACGGGGAAGAATCGTTGAATAGCATCTTAAGTTCCCTAACCTAAGACCCTTAGCAACTACCCTGTATCCACGCTCGTTACCAAATCGCGCCGTGTATAATATTATACGTAATGCCATATTATGCTAAATGTTAATTTTTTATTCTCCACGGAACGATAATCTACGTGTATACTTTGTACTGGATCGTAATATACAATAAGCAATGTGCAAAATAATTTTGAATTAAATTATTAATACATAACCTCATCCGCATTAAACACGCGGAAACTGAATGTCGTGTATAACTATTTATACGCATACTACGGCCGCGGCAAACTATTTTGCATCTAATACAGACTTTGAAATGTGTACAAATGTAAAATATAATGCGCGTAATGCGTATAAATTATCGTCATTATACTCCTCCATCCACCGTGGCGGATTATTGTACAAAATAATCGACGAGCTGTAGTTATTTTATTATACATGTATAGCCTAGTTAGAAGACTAGTTTCACAATCCGCGCCTACCTACATATATGCCTCGTATCTTATAATTATAATATCGTCAAAACACTTGAATCTGTAGGGCGATTCTTTTAAAGATTTAAATACTAATGTGGTCGAAAAGTCTTAAGAATCATACCTATAACATTAATAAAAAATATATTCAAACATTTTTTGAAGCCAGTACAAATAAACAAAATGTTTAACAAATTAAAAATTATACTTCTTACTGTTACTACCTATTCATTTTATTTCTGTTATAATTTTTCAAATTTTTAAATTTATATTTGTAAGAAAAATATTTTTTTAACAATTTCAATGTATTTAAAGATCTAATTGAGAAATAGTAGTCAATTAGTTGATTTAAAGTTTCGATAAACCATAGGAGAATAGTAGATGTATACTACGAGTATATAGTAATTTTGAAACGACGGACGTACGCCAGTTCACTCCGCTCATCCAAATTTAAAATAGGTATTCTTAATAAATTAATTACTAGTTCGTAATTCGTCAATTTTATAAATAGCAATTTTTTCAAAAATTAACTGTTATTTCAAAGACATTATTTTACAACGTCTTCAAAGTATCCAAAAAAAAAAAAATATATATATATATTAAAAATGCTCGAGAAAATTATTGTTTATCTTTAATAGAGTACACTGAAAGTTTTTAATACAGCCACTAACGCCTATAGAGCGTTATAATTATATACGCTCGTTTTATTTTTCACGTGCCAACGAACGGAAATTAGGTTTTCAACATCCGTCGCAAACAATTCGCACAAGACTTTTCGCGCGCCCGCCACCAACGCATATTATTGAGTAATAATATAAAAATAACACGGGACATCGGTGTAGAACAATTATCGTTTATACACGCTGACTCTTAATGCGAAATAATGTTTCCGCCGGATATGCGTCGCGCGATAACGGAACATGTACTTATTATTATTATTTTATGCGGTTGTGGGTCCGCAGCATTTAGACGGAAACAATGTATAAGTATAGCTTTGCGCGATGCAAATTATCGTCCTAGTCGCTAGGACGATGAGGCTTAAAACGACAATGAATGCACTAAGTACTTACATAATTATATATAAGGTATTACGACCCAAACGTATTGTGTTGAATAACATAATGTATTGTATTTACTATTTGTATCGTATATTGTATTTATCTATACATATATGATATATATATACCTAACGATAATTAATTGAGTATTAACGAGCATGTGTGTACGATTGTAATTAATAACAAACTGTGTTTTATAAACTAATTTTCCTATATGACAATTTTATTTATGGTAGGAATATACAATATAATTACATGAGAATTCAAACAGAAACTTATATGTATACTTATGAAAAACTTATGATATATCATCATAATCTAAATATATTTTTTATAAAATATGTTGTATAAACATAATATATATTGTGCCAGTGCCATAGTTGGTAGGAATAATGTGCCCATCGACTTAGTTACTACTATATCTGAAAAAGTATCCAATTTTTTTTAAAAATTGTTTGATTACACTTATTTACAAATCTGGGTACTTGTTTATTATTGCCCCGCCAGTACTCCGTAAAAAATCTATCGCCCCGCCATAAATAAAAAAACAATACAATAAATACAAAAATATTTCAATATTTAATATTATTAAAAATAGAATAAAACTATATACCGATTGAACTCTCTCTATTTCCAAAAACTTTGAGAAATTTATCAAATCTCATCGTTTAATGGAATTTTCGATAAATAGCTGTTTATTTTTAATTACTGGAAAATCTTAAGATTTTGAAGAAATTGCGAAGATACTTATTTTAAAGTTTAAATATTCCAAACCAAAATTTTTCCATGAAAAATATGCTAATTTCTTTTCCACATATTGGTCTAAACGCAAGAAAAATGAATAGATAGTTTTCAACCGCCGACAAAGGAACACGGTGTCATGTTAAACCACATTAAATTTTTATAAGTAAAATAATTAATTATTTATATACCTATTATACCTACATATTATTATTTCAATATTTAAATTATAGTGTTTTCCAATCGGTACTTGTTATGTTTACGTTTTTAATTTATAGGTACGCGTTAACGAAGAAGAATGTGTTAGCAGCGACAAATCGTTGATTTGTTTTACAGAGAAAAATATGACAGCAAGTACAAATTACTATACCCGGTCGCGCTTTAATCTTTCACGGTGTGACTGCAGCAGGTATTTTATTCAACATAATGGTCAAACTTAAGTTAAAAAAAAAAAAATAAATAAATAAATAAAAAAAACAAATCATATTATTATTTTAATTATTCATTAGATGCGGTTGTGACGTGTATATTTATATCGGTTCAAGATGTGTGTATCGTATAATATTCATGTAGATATCTATAATAAGTATTAAATATTAACTTTAAAGTAGGTACATAATATTCGTTATTCATACGAATCGCGATGGTTCTCAACGATTATCGGATTATTCCCGTAAGTGTGCAATGACTAATGGCTATAAACATATTTTGAATATTATTTATGACGCGCGTTCGGTGGCGTGTTCGTACATATTATTATTAAATATTGAACTGCACTTGCTACGGCGTACAATACGAGTATAATATTTTTACCGTGTATGGGTAAAAATAATAATTTAATATTATCAAACGTCTGATGAGGAATTTATTGTTGTCTTAATTGGGTTTTTTCTTTTAGATTTTTAGTCGAAAATCGTATTATCATCGATGATTGAAATTACCTATCATAGTTAATAATTATTATGGTCTCAAAAACCAATTTCGGTATTAACTGCGGTGTACTGCGAAACGGATCACTGATACGAATATTCAAAGAATATCGGCTATCACGGTTACTGATTTTTTTCATAGAAATAAGACGCTGGAACCGGGCCAGGCTGCCGAGGACTTCAATTACCGCACACAGCGTGAATACGATATTATAATATAATATATTATTATTATTATTAACATCACGAACCACCCCAAAGAAAAATAATGACCATCTGTTTTTGACCTTTTTATACACTTTTAATATCTTTTGTATTATATTGTCATATCGTCGTCTCCATGCTCTGTCATAATGTGTTAGCAATATCGAATCATACAAAAGACTAACGATATGAATCTTTATCAACGCAATAGGATCCTGAGTCAATACCTATTATTGAACCGGTCTGAACGCATATGGCTACACATTTTAGCCATTCAGTACATTATATATAATATGTATAATAATTAATAATATAATATAAATATATATCATGATAAAACATAAAAAAAAAAATCGTGTTCAGCGATGATGTATTGCAGATAGTGAATACATTATGCATAGTGGAATATACTTGAGTAAAAAACTAGATGGGAGGGGTAAAAAAATTGTTTACCAAAATTGAAACCATAACCTAATAAATATTTTTACACAATTCTTAAAACTTCTACGAGTATAATGATTTGAAAAAAACCGTATGTTAGTAATAACTAGTAAGGATTACTATATAATTTGTTATTAAGTATATCATACTATAATAGTTCATAAAAAAAGTTTAAAAAAATAATATGATGCTAATCCTGTAATCTTAATTCATAATATTAGTTTTGTTATTTTTGTAACCCAAATAATGTGATAACATTGACAATAAATCAACATTTAACATAACTTATAAGTATTAACAACAATAGAAACGCGAAATAAATGTACTTTATGCAATAATTTGAGGAAAAAAATATTTTTATCTTAGTAGTTACTAGTTAATATAGTTATAATTTTGTGTTAAATGTATTTTATTGTTTCTTTATTTTAAAATAAAAGATACATTTTTTTTATTTTCTTAATAAAATATTTTTATAAATATGTTGCCTATTTATTAAAAACTATTACGTGAATCACTTTTAAAATAATGTCCTTAAGCTTCATACAATGCTTTTAAAAGCCTTGCTGCTTTTTAAAATACCTTTGAATTATAATATTATTTATAAATAATTCTCTTGGTTTAATAATGTTTTATTCTTAACAGTTATAATTTAATGAAATTTAAATTTAAAAAACAATTTATAAGCATCTGAAAATATTAAATTTATCATATATACTATAAGAATATCAATAAATAAGTAAATATATGATAAGTTTAAATATTTAAAAAACTTGTACTCATACTTTATTAAAAATATAATTTATATTTTTTAATAATACTATTGAAACTATTTTATATTATGTACTTTGGAAATAGTGTACTTAGGTTAGTAAAATATTGATATTTGTATACCTAATTAGTATGCAGAATAGTCATATTTAATTTTAATCAACTACAATGACTATAAAAATATTTTTAATAATAATTAGTGATATAATGAATAACGATTATTTTTATGAATTAAATATCTAAATTTAATATACAAAATTAACAGGCGAATTAGGCACACGTTTAAATGTAGGTAAAGGTAAGTAAAGATACTCTATAATAATTAAAATTAAAAATGACTCTCTATGATTATTTATTTTTTTATTGCTAATATTTTAAAAATAACTATGTATTTATTATCATAATACCTTAAAAGCTTCATCTCTTCTATCAACAAATGTGATTTCATTACATCAATATAGAGACTGTTGTATTTTCTATATTATTTAACATTTTATCAGTATCAACTTCTAGTAAATCAATTTCTTGACTATAAAACTGAAAATTACTTATGACAGTATATATCTAATAATGTAAAATTGCATTATATACATGTGTATAAGGTTAAAATAATACAGATTTCAATTAATATGATTTATTTAACAGGTAAAATACTTACTACAACTTGGGTAATTGTCAAACATATTAAGATCTCTTAATTAAGCATTTCTGGTTTCATGTGGCATTTTGCACACTTACTATTAGGTAGTTAAATGTTTAGTCATTTTTGTTGTATTTTTATCGGTGTACAACTGTCCGCAATATTTACAGGGGTAATTAATTTGATTTAAGCTGTCGCTTTATTTAATCAAAATACTTTTCTATAATATTTAACAACATATTTATTATTGTCTATATAGCTCAGCTACTATAGTAGTTAAATGGATTAAATAAAAATGTGACTATGAAGAATGTACTATACGAATCAACTATTAGCAACTCACTGTCACTATATTTAAATAAATAATTTCTTATCGTTATCAGAACTATGTGTCCATAGACTTTTTACCATAGAGTATAATTAATTATTTATATTTATATTTTACTTTATAAATAGAAGGTTGGTCGGTGAGTTGTAGTTCAAGTTGCTGTAGTGGCAGTGGTCATGGTTATTGCCGTAGCAGTGACGCCAATATAGGTGACAGAAAAAACGTACTAATAATCATGATAATTAATGATAATAATGTTTTTTTTTTTTTATGTTAATAATAATACACAACATAAATATATGTAAACTGCTTCGTAACTTCGACTATTTTTAAAATTTCCGGAAATTTCTGTTCCCAACGTTGTCAGGAATTCCCGGAATCGTTTCGGAATCGTTTCGGAATCGATTTGATTCATACTGATTCAATTGAACTTGAGACGGAAATATCGAGATTGAGCTGCTATTCGACATTTGTGATTTAACAAGCGAAGTAGTTCTTTGCGCTGTTCCATAGGGAAAACGGTTATAAATCGGAAATTTTTCAAACTGAGGCTGTTGAAATTGATCTGTGGAATAAATTGTGCCATGATTAGTTTTTTGAATGATGTGAATAATTTCTGCCTTGAATGCCAACGTTTGGTCAACAGAAAATTGCCTGACGACTAGAAGCATAGAATCAAAAAAATTTTTACGTTCGTATTTTTCTACAGGTGGCATTGATTCATATTTGTTTTAGTGATTTCTTTTAAATATTCTATAAACGTGCTTTCAACATTCCTGGGTTTTTTTTTAATTTTTAGATTATGTGGTTAGATTTTTCCATAATTCAACGGTTCTATTTATTTAGTAATATACATTGTTTGTACCTATTACTCACTCTTTCAACAATTAAAAAAAATATAAGTATTTTATAAATTTTTTTTTTTTATTTACAATCCATATTTAAGAATACAAATAATACAATAAGTAAATTTGATTACTATGAAGGAATTATTGACATGGGTTCACATGACGAGAGAAAATATCCATTGATATTACTCTTCAGTTAAGTATCATAAAATGTATACTTAATAATATATATAAAACTGATATGTATAGGTACGAACACTACGAACAATTGAGCCACACATAAATAAATAACATACAAAACCATAAATCATTGTAATATAATATTATATATATTACAATTTACAAATTATAAATTATAACACACCGGGATTTAAAAATATAAAAATTAACAATTTTTACAATTTTGCCTCTCCTTTTTCACTAAATTAAAGACATTGTGTGAGTAAGAGTAACATTCTGATGTGAACAGTTGCTTCCAATTTAAACAAACTTATTACTTTCAGTATTGGAATATTTAAAATACGTAGGTATTTGATTCATGATTCATTATACGGTTTTTGATAACGACATAAGTTATACCATACCAATACTATAAATGTCTTTATTTACTATCAAATTTAATTAAAATACCTTCAATTAAACCAAGTACAGTACCTACAACGCTAAAATCACAGTTTAATAATATTACACAATAGCTGTAGATATAGTTTATAAGTATTAATCAAATGAAAGTACAAAACTATAACGAAGTTGAGTTCGGGCAATAAATACTGTAAAGTTAGGTATACTTTATTATACTAGTCCAAACATTATTTCATTCATATGGTTTATACAAAAATCACTTAAATTATGTATTAATTTTCTGTCAAAAAAGCTAAAATTATTGATTATGCTAAAACTAAATATAATTTTTTAACAGTTGCATTGTAAGTTACCTATTAGACTAATAAACAAAATATATTTTGCGTTATACAGTGACGTGGTTGGGAAGGGGGAGTTAAGCATAAGATATCCGAAGAGAATCGTTTGACTCTCTAGGTATAGAATAACCGTAACCTGCAAGGACAAATAGATACATGGATTTTAAATAAGTAACTGTTATTATTATAGTTATCATTTATACTATATTATTAAATTAGTTTAATTACATATTTTCTAAGGTACACATTTGGTCTTCTCGTAGCTACTCGGAATTCTATAGATTTGTGCTCGTAACGGTGTTTGACGATTCCACACAATATACCATTTTATCTATTTAAAGATAATTTATTTTATGTAAGTAGTTTTTAGAGGAATTGAAAAAATAATTTAAGGATAAATCCATAATAATTGTTTATGTCTGTTTAAAATTAAAATTTTAATTTTGATGAATTTTGCTATTTATATGCATTTAAAAATTTAATGCAAGGTTCCTCATAAATAATTCATACCAGTACTAAAAAGTCTATAAAATATTTAAACCAAATTTTTTGTTACTATTTTAAACTATTTTGGCCAGATATTTTAGTTGCTTAACGGGCATTGTGCAATGAACTCTGAAATTTAATTAAAACAACATTCTATAAGTTTTTTTTTGATGGGCTGGGCTTATATAATACGACAATATTTAATCAAATTAAATTTAGATGGCATCATTGGCCATGATAATATCCACGTAAACCCATTTATACTTGTTGATTTATACGATTTACTACCCATAGACTATATGGATTACCTACTGTACCTATAATATATTACCTATTATTAGTTGGTCGTTTAACCTGGATTGCGTTATCTATACGGATAATTATTATGTACTGATTGAATTGTTATTTTTTATCTTTTATTCATACATTACTGAATAATATTGATTTGAGGAAATTGAATATACGATGCAATTTAGTTTTGATTTAAATTTTGGTTACTCATTAAAATGAAAATACGTTTCATGATGCATTTCAAGAAATTAAATCTGGACCCCCTTTAAACCGTACAATTTTATGTCAACATAATATTCTATCTTACACTATATGATCATCTCGTTTAATATATTGAACAAAGTCTGTGATGCGATATGGATAACTTTAATTATTTACATAGGTAACATATTAATTGTACATAATTTGAATATTACAATGTATATTACGTTCGTATTGCAGATTATTATTAATGTATTTAAAATTATAATTTATATTATTTATGGTGCCATGAAAATATATCTGTGGATTTATACGTACGTTTTTTTTTTTTTGGGCATGTAGCTTAAAAATTAATGTATCTTAATTCTCATATGAAATGTATATTTAATTATACAATTGATCCCGACCCACTGGGAATTTTTCCGGTTTCCCGATCATCCAGTCCGCCTACAATATTAGGTATTGCTGCGATTATAACATTAAAATCGTTAAGAAAAATACGTTATGTGATTTTTAAATAGATATTAAAATATTTGATTTGTATCAGTGAAATAATAGTTATGTTTATGACGGCGTACAGTTGGCTATAATACTGAATAGGTACCTATACAAAATATATTTATACATATTTTAGTACTATACAGACTAGTAGGTGGTATACATATTTCGATAAAACTGCGGTAGGTAATAACTAAACAAAATATATTATTTATTGTGGTTATACTGCTATGGTGGTATAAATATAAAGAAACATTTAAATAAATAAATTACTCACTCCAATAAACTATAATATATATTATAATATTTTAAAATTCGATTGCACAAATAGCTGGTTTTCTTTAACTATATATAGTGGTTACTCGTGTAAAAAAAAAAATTAATTGTACTTATACAAAACTTTATAAAATCGTTCGTTTTAGTGTTATATAATACATACTTATATCATCGTGAAACTATGTATATACAATTTTAAACATACTGTGATATTAAATATGTATCTACCAATAATTGTGTATATTATTTATTATTCTTTTTAAATAATAATATATATATAAATACCTAGTGTATTCTCACTTAACCCTTATAGATAGTCTCTTTTTTATTTTTTTATCCAAAAAGCAATATACTAAATATACATGAATTCTTAATAAAGAAAGTTAAGTTTAGTTTAACAATTAAAAATTTTGCATATTAAACTAGACAAAAATAATTATTTAAAATATATTATCAATATATACATTTATAATAATAATAATGATGTATAGCTAAATGGTTATCTTATTTTTTTTAACACGACATTCTGAGTTCTTCACACAACTTTTACAGTACATGTCTCAGCTATGGTTTATGAATAACTTATTCTCCGTCAAATAGGAACTAAAAAAACATTTTTAAAATCGAATACCTGATGGATTTTCATGAAAATTAAATGTGTAGCTATAAACAATTATTTTAAAAATACAATTACAAAATAAAAATAATATTTTTAATATTGTGTAGCTTATGTCGCTTACAATAAAATAAACGTTCGAATATAACTCAATTGTGCTTACACTTTTCACTTTCAGTACTTACAAATAACAATTGTTATGTTAATTAGTGCATGGCACTTACACTAGTCTTTTAACGCCCTTCGTTGAAATATTATAATATTTTAGTTTTAAAGTTATTAAATAAGTTATTGTATAACTTTATCAATTATAGGTAAATTTTTATTTTTCATATTGTAGTTAACATGTATATGAATGATGCTATGGGATTGTCCTTCCCCTGCCGTAAATATTAATATGATGGTTGAAAATCGTGTTATTTGTTTATAAATCACATTTGTATATAAATTATATTATCTATTATTTTAAATTAAGACAAACATGCACAAGCATAGCTTGTTATGTATTCGTAGGTATTAATAATATTATGATCTCCATTATTTTCTCAAAAGTTACTGAGTAATTCAAAAAAAGACCTTTGGTAAGAATGTTATAAGATTCTCTACCAGATCAGATACCTTTTGTGACACAATCCAAGTGATTTCATACTGAAAAAAGTGGTTTCAAGGACTACGAGTATTAAAAATTAAACTTTACTATAATATTTACATATAATATAAAAGCTGACATAAGATTTAAAATATAATGTGTATTGTAAGAAATATAAAAATTTTTCAAGTCTTTTTGGTTTTATTTTTAAAGTGAGTAAAATTAAAATATTAAAACAACAATATTATCACAATTAGTCTTTTTAGTACATATTAATATTTAATAGGAAATTAAATCTAAATAATACTCATAGTATATTTTACAATTAAATACAATTGTAATTAATACCAGTCTTTTGGTTATAATATTACCTATGTTAAAAAGTGTAGTAAATTATATAAATCATCTGTTGGTATCTTATTAACACATTTAACTAATAGATATATATAGTAATATTAATAAAATAACAAAATAACAAAACCACAATTGAAATGAGTAAACAGGCTATACAGAAATTAAATAAATAATACTTATTAGATTAGAAGATTAAAATATAATATTTAATACTTAATAATTAGTTTTAGTAAAATTGTAACATAAATTCATCATATTTTTTAATATTTTCTTATTTTAAAGTCAGTTTTTTTCTTCTGAAACATCATCATCACTCATCAGTTTCTGTTAACATATTCAAAATATTTTTATCATGGCTTAAATTTTTGTACTCACCATGATCTCTTTTTGGAGTAATTTCTTGTTTACAACGTTTTATTAAATTAAAATACTTTTGTGATGTTATTTTTATTGAGCTTGAACAGAGTTGTTGTGATTCCACTAAATCTTCAGTATTTGCCTTTTTTGGTTTTCTTATTCTTAGAGAATGTTGAATTATAATATTTTCAAATTGTTTATAATCATAATAATCAAAAAACACCTGTATTTTTTCCCATTTAGTGAACTGAACACTTTTAATTTTTGTATAATATAATATTGATGATAATGGATAAACAAAAAAATATAAAAACAATAGTAACCAACATGATGTTAGGAACGAGTTTCATAAGCGCCAATTAAATTGTTGTATAATGCCTAATTGAATAAAAATTATTATTTTTTCGCTTACTCGTATTACTCCTTACAACAACAGACGTTTACGTATTTTTTCAATATTAATGTGACTTACGATCAATTTTTAAGTTATTATTTGAATGACATGTCGCTTTTGTCAAATGTTTAAATGACAAAATGGCATGCTTAGGTTTAAATTATTAGTTAGTCATTTTACAGATCGATGCGTCAGAATTTTAGAAAAATATTGACACCGATATTTCATTTCGCCAAAATTGTGGCTTACGCCCTTTTGCCTAATAGGGCTCGATTATTATGGTAAGTCGATGTTGACTCAGATATTTATTATAATAATATACACTGTCATAAGAGTTAACAATTTAAAATATGTAAATACAATTTTTTTGGTGAAAATTAATTCAACTTACCTACTTGTGTATTTTTGATTGTAAAATTAATCACTAAAATAGTAATATAAATTTATGATAAAATAAACTAAGGCTTACATGCTGACAAACTATCATTATAGTGTATAATACCTATTTATTTAAAAACTGTATCCTAGTTTATTTTTTTTTATTTTTTTTTGGAATTTAATTAAAATACTTTTATTACTTTTATATTTATAAGTTCTAGTTAAATTATGTACCTACAATACATCTTTACTAGTTACTCACACGAATTCAAACTTTGAACATGACTATCCACGCCTAATCGTAGGTCAGCTGACCATATCGCAACTGGCGTTAGGTGCCATTTACGGCTTCCGCTAGTGAGTAGGTACACCAGTGTCCACATTGCCAAAGGCTTTTGCGTTTTGTGTTTAATTGTATTATGGTTAGTTTTGTTGTATATTTCTGATGTCTTTGTTTTAGAAAATAATATTATATATATGATTATGTAATTTCATTAGTCATCATACATTATATGTATTATTATGTATATATTATATGAATAGAGGTATGTATAGGTAATTTAGTCATAAAGATGCTTAATATTTGTATTTATACCATCTCAGTTGACTAAAGCTATATAAACTGGTTTTTCAACAGTGTTTGTATATAGACAACATAGTTATACCGGAAAGCACAAACACAAAGGATACACACATTGTATATTTCAAGAATAATAAATAATATTTTTACGTGCGTAAGTGCAAAGTGAAACAGTTCTATGTTTAAAAATCGAAAACCTACCACAATAATCCAGAAAAATGGACAATTAGCTAAAATATTTTTACAAAATTGAAATACAATCGTCCTAAGATTGTCTAATTAGTAATTAGTCAACTTAATATCTCTAAAAGGATTAAAATATTTTTTATTATTGAATGTAATCACTAATCATAAATTATTATGCTGAATATGTGGGTGTAAATAATGTTATTTGAGGCACTCGTATGCATAAATAAAAAACAATTGCCTATCTAATACTCCTTAGAAAGAACGCACAACTGATCACCGGAATAAAAATAACGCAGTAAATAAATATTTAATTAACATTATATCATCAAATATCGAAAAAAGAGCAGTTTATAAGTATTTAAAATTTCAATAATATGTCGTATCTTTATTATATTTTTAGCGGCTGATTTGTAGTCATAAACATTAAAGTTTTTACTATATATATACATTGACAGTTGTGTGTTTTTTAAATAATTTATAATATTCTGATGGTGAAATAATTGTTTCAAATTTTCTTAATTTATGTTCTATTCTAACTAAAACCTGGTCGGGAGGCATATAGCTATATCATCTGATAGGAAAAAAGCAAAATCTCAGAAAAATCTATTAGATTTAAAATTGATAAAATGTAGTAAAACAGCCAATATAAATAGATTTTTATTTTGACCTGAATATGAATTAGAAAATAAGTTTACAACAATAGGCGCGTCTTCTTTGTTTTGAAATTTATCATCAAGCATCTTTAAAAAAATGTATTAATATTGATCCTACTTTATTTGATCCTCTTCCGCTTTCTGTTTCAGTTCAAGTATACATGTGGCAGTTTTGTGGGATTTGTTTTTCAGTGGTTAGTACGTACAAAAGTTAAATTATAAATCCAGTAGGTGTACCGGCTAATTCTATTTCATTACGAGAAGAAGTCCGCTTCTTTTCTAATTTGGAAGGACAAGGATATGATTGGTGTACTTGTACTCAGGGTTGCGAAATGAATAAATGCAAGTGTAGAAAAGCAGATAGACTATGCAATTCCAAGTGTCATATTTTTAAACCTTGTGCAAATAAATAGGTAGTAATAAAATTATAACTATTATAATAAAATTAATTTAATAATATTTGTTAATTTTTTTTTTTTTGTTATTCCATCAAAATATTCGTTATATTATGATATATGAATAAAATTAATAATCACTGTTTTATAAAAAAAAATTATTTATATATAAATAAATAAAGGCAGTTTACCTGATTCGATAAGGTTACGTGGAATTTTTTAAGAAAATACAAAAAAAAATTACCATGTTGATACAGTCCCGGGGCATTTATAATAAAAATTTAATGGCACATATGTATCAGTACAAGTATGGATGTTACCTATATTGTTATAGAAAACGAGACGTTACAATTTGGAGCTTAACACTTATACTAGGTATTTGAAATATTCCTTGTTAATTATTGGTGCGCACTTAAACATGCGGTAACCTGCAAACCATTTTAATTAGCTATGAAATAATTTTGTCATTATTAAAAGAATTTTAGTAAAATATTTGACGAATGTTTATGAAGTATAAAATTATTATCCAAGCAATGATGAGTGCATGAACGGTGACGGTATAGACTTCCGGTAGACAGTGGCGAATGCTGACTCTGAAGTAAGGTTATACGCTCATTTACTAGATATAATATGTGTTATAGTTCTATTTTACTTTTAATTAATTAATAGCACACAAATTTGTATTTATTTTTAAATAAAACTTTAATTTAATACTTAAAAATAAATTAATAATTTTAGTTGCGAGTTAGTCAAAATATCTAAATTACTTTCACATTTTTTTTTTTTTTTTTTTATTTACAAATTCAGTTATTTCTTCTTTCTTCTTCAACAAAATTTTCTATTACTTATCGTAAAATGTATGTTTATATTTATATAAAAAAGTGTAATACACTCGTACACGTAATTTATAACATAGAATCTATATTATGGATCAGGGGCGGCCAAATAGTCGATCGTGTTAGAATTTATTTTTAGGCTACGCACACGAAAATTAATTATGGTATACTTAATAATAAAAATTTTTTTTTATCGAAGTTGATCCTCAAAGGTGAAGTATATTTTTAGTAAATCGCGGCCAAAAAAAGTTAAGTCGTCCCTGTTATAGATCATTGATGAAGCGCAACAAAATAAGCATGCTCTGAGTGGTTTTAGTATCGCATATGCTATTGGAGCAGGTCTCAAATAACCGGTATTTCAAAACGATACATAGGTACGTATAATTTACGCACACAGCTATCGTGTAAGCATGCTCAATCAATATATATTACGGTAAAGATAAACACAGACAATCAGATAGGTACAACAGAAATATATGACATTTTTATCATACTTTATGATTTTATTAAGAACATAAAAAAATAATTTTTGTATTTATTCTACTTATGTTTTTATTTTAAAATATATGCCCGGAGAATTCGCCATTGCCGGCAGGTGACAAGTGTGATGCACGAATGCCGCGAAAAACAATATAAAAAAAAAAAAATACGTCAACGATTAAGGTAAATTTAAACAAAGAATAACATTTATTAATAATGATCTTTCCATCACAATGTTTAATTCATAAATATAGTGACATAAATATTATTTTTATAACTATTTACATGCATATGTCGTATAACCTATGCGTATAGGTTAATGTATTGTAAGTAGGTACTCATAATGACTTTAATGAATACATAATGATTAAAATATATTAAATACAAGCACGAACCCAAGATGTTTAATTGAGAGTTGAGGTATTAAATATCAATATATATAGGTAGATTATGTTAAAATTTGTTTACATCATAATTCATAATAATGATAATTGAAACTCGAAGTTTACCATGGAATTATTTATTTAAGTTGACCAAAATTGAAAATATTACGTGCAGACTATTGGTGCTTATTTAATGTTACTATAATATATTAAAATTTGTAAAACATTTTATTTTTGATGCTAGTTAATATTCAAGTCAAAATCAAAACAGAATATAGTAGTGAAAACTGGACTTGTTTAGTTAGAGGGTAAGGAGTCAAAAATAATATCTTCACAATATCTTCATTAGAATTTTGATAAAATTTGATCAATTTCATATTATTAATTATTACTTCAACTATAGTAAATTTAATTATATTGGATTCTAGAAACATGAATTAAATGTAGATTGTACAGATCATCATTCTGAAAATTAATCTAATTATCTAATCCTATAGTTAATTTTGTGGACTTGAATAAAAAATAAATGTAAGTACCTGAATCTATTTTTATAGTAATTTACATTATGATTAATTATTATTTTATCACTAAAAATCATTGTTCCATTCATTTGATAACATCATCTGGGTAATATATTTAATGGAGTCAATAATATTTCTACTAAGTAACAACAACTATATACATAGTGTACTTATAGAGGGATAAAGTAGCATGAATTAATAATGTTCTCTGATAGAAATCTTAATTGTTGCATATTTAAATATAATACTACTACCTGTTACAGTAGCATATCTTTAGGCCTTGGAGGTGAACTTCAGGTTCAGATCCCTTCTTTTTAAGTGTTATAGTTATAATGATGAGCTACAATGATATAATTTCAAATATCGATATCGTACAAAATTTACCGATATCATATCGCAATATTGTAGTTCCTGCAATATCGATATCGTAATTCGTATCGAATATATATATATAATACCTAAAATAAATAAACTTTAAAATAATAGATTAACTTCACAAAAATAATCGAAAAATTTGAAAATTTTATCATAAGTAGAAAATGTTAATAAGTATCTATAGTGATTTCGAATTCGTTATTTTTAAGTAACATAAAAATAAAAAAAAAATAGATTTTGTCAAAAATCGGATTTGTGTAAAAATTTCCGTTTATCCTTAAATTTTTATTAGTTTTTCTTGGTTATAAAAATAAGTACTTGGAATTTTAAGTTTGATCTCTCTCGGATCCCTATAAAATGTTAAACTACATACTACTTCGCTCACCTAAACTTTAAATAGGTAGGTATATACATATAAACTCATAAACCACTCGTCTAAATTTTGATTTTTTAATATTTTGCTTTTGAAATAATCTGCAGTGTTATTCAATAGAAGAATCACTTTGTATAGGGAGCTATCGATCATATTGTCTTGGTGAACGACGTTGGCTGCGTTGCATTGTGTAAAACATATTATGTATGTAGCCCCGTATATAGCTATATTATTTAACCCTAGGGTTAAAAATATGTTCTCGCCACGCCAATGAACGCGCGGTAGGTCGCCTATATACACGTATATAATATTATACCGCGGTGAGTGGTCGTACCAGCCATATTAACGCGGTGTACAAATATACGGTGCATAAATATAGTCGCGGTGAAAAGCTGCTGCAGCGCATATTGTTCACTAACGATCGGAGAGGCGTCGAGAATTTTTTTATTTTGTTTTTTTTTTTTTAACGAAAATACCGCGCGTTTTATACACAAAACTATTATTATTATTATTATTATGCAAATCGTGCGATGTACTGCAGGTACGCGGAAAAACACTGCTGTGCAGAGTGTAAAGGAATGACCTGCGTGTGTATATACGTGTATACCTACGGCTATATCACATTGTGTACATACTTTATAAACTCGTGCTGCAATTATTATTATTACGTATATTATGATAATAACGTAGCGGTTGTGCGTTGTGTTCGCGCCGAGACGGCGTTTAATGGGCGGGTGAAGAACGAGTGCTCCGACGGAGCGGACGGTGGAAAGTGTGAAGGGGGGAGTGCTGCGGTTTCGGTACTCTTGTCAGTAGATGGCGCGGTGGACGGGGGAATAAAAAAAATAAACCGAAGAAAATCAACGACGAGCCTGCACACATTATCGCCGCCGCCGCGCTGTATTTGTGGGCAGCGTAGAAGCGGCGGGGCGACGGAGGTACGCCCATCCGATTGGGCCGCGTCGAGCTATCGGCCGACGGGCGGCGGGGAAGGGCGAGATCGATATCTGGACGGCCGCGCCCCTTCCCCCGCGACCGCGGCTGGTGGGCTGGGCTCGACGAGACCGCGGCCACCGCCACCGCAGACCGTCTCGACCTGCGCACTGGCGGTCGCCACGTTTTAGTACCGCGACGTAAACTCGACTGACCGGCCGCACACGCCGCGCACACATCGCACACGCACGTCGTACGTCGCACCGCGCACACGACGACCGACGGCGACACAACCGCGCAGGTATATACCACCGTATACCAGACCTTCAACCATATTCAGTCGACGACGTCTCACGGGCGCGGTGATCTCATTCGTTTTCGGCACGTCCGTTCCGTCGCTACCGTCACGTCGTTTTATTTTCCATAAACAACATTTTTCGTATCACAAAGGCAAGCGATATGGTCCACGAGACGACAACGACGACGGCAGCCGACGCCGCTGCCGTTCGCGTTTGACCCGCAATCCAATAAAATTACGTTCCGTTTCGTAAAGCGGTTTTCGAGTGTTTTACCTCGTCTCCGGCACAGTTGTACCCGAAGAATATCAAATTATTTTTTAGGACCACGATCTGTCCGTCCCGATACCGTATACCGTGTTGTGGATACCTAGATCTATACACTTGCAGGTGCCCTCCAGGTATAATAATATTTTCGTCGTTCGCCGCTCCGTCCGCGCGCGTTTTTCGTTTCGCCGGCCGACTAGGTACGGTAACAGATACCTTGTTACCGGTAATAATATGATAATGGGTACGGCCAACCAGGAACAGCATCCCGCCAGCGCGATCAAAAAGCCCACGGACTTTTCGATCGACGCTATTATGCGTAAAGATGACGCCGCCGCTGCCGCCGCAACCGCTGCCGATTCAAGACACAACATTATGTTCGGTAAGTGTCAACATATTATCGTATATTATATACCTAGTATACCTATGTATCTGGTGCTTTTTTTTCGTTTGATATATAGTATAATATGATTTTGAATATCCGCGGTCTATAATATTAACTGCAATATCGACTTAAAAGAAATTTAGTATTGTTATATCACAATATTATAACTACACGGTACCTTTTTATTTTGTTTTTTTTTTAAATTTCATTTTGGCGTTGTTTTACTATCTAATAATAATTATATTATTGTAATCGAATCAAAGCTAGAAATATACCTAGCTCATTTAATTGATTACGTTTGATGGTCGTGTATGTTAGGTATGTATAAGTACTTATATAATCCTGTATATTTCTATGTATCTATAATACAGAAATATGTTAACATTTTTGTATAAATTTCATTTTTATTTTGTTTCGTTAATATTTTTTATAAATATAATATATTTCGTTGATTGAGTATGTAGGTACCTAAGTATTTATCGTTACACGCTATATGTGCCTCAGAAAGTCGTACAAGCAAATATTTAAATATTATGAAATTAATTTTAGAGCACTGTAACAAGAACAGGGATAAATTATATAGTCCTATAAAAATTATAAAATTTTATCATAATATTCCTAATTTAGACACTACGATTAAACTCGGCAGAATTCATTTAAAATATTTAATGCACAGTTTTATAATTTAAAATGTAGGTATTATATATTACATAATTGCATTGAAGTAGTTGGGATAAAATTATTTTTTTCTCTAATTCATTTTATTTATACAATTAAATACTTTATTATTTTTACTACAGTCGTAATTATTATTAATTTTAATATTACCCATATGATACATACGTATAGGTATTAAATATATATATATATATATCAACTACAATGCTATGCCAATTAAATTTGATTATTTATGTATTACTATTGAATTTCATTCAGGCACGGAAGGTGAAGGTTCGATGGGTGGAACTGAAGATTTGGACATTGAAGTGGATGTCGTTGAGACTTCGGAACCGGAAGACTTAGCCGCCAATCGTTATCATCGTCGTTCTTCGGTGGATGCGGGCAATGGAAAGCAGAATGGCTCAGCTAGTGGTTCAAAGAAAAAGAGATGCCGAGAAACGGTTAGCGCTTCGTCTGAAGATGGTGACCGGACACCGCCCCCACACGATTCTGCACAGGCTACCTCTAAGAACCAAGCAACAATGTTAGCAAAATGTACCAGTCCAGATTTGGCATCTACGGAATGCTACCTCGAATCCGTTTCAAAAGAGCTCTGGTCAAAATTTCACGAACTGGGCACGGAAATGATCATCACCAAAACTGGAAGGTATGCATCATAAATGTAAAATAATTAAAAATACGATTTAGCTTATAACTTTAGGTATTATAGCGTATTTTGTCGAGCGTATGATTAATTAGGTAATATAACGTTCGGTATATATTGGTATTTCACGACAATACACACTTCAATAGTTATATAGAACTTTATACATTTAAATATTGGTATATACTAAAATTTCCAAACCGTCATTATAATTTTTAGTCTATATTATGTATATATATATATATATATATATATATTATATAAATGTCTTGTATGTGTGGATAAAGTAAAATACATTTTATATTATATTTTTATTTTATAATATGAAATAATAAACACATTTCTATATGAAACTATAAATAAAGTTTGGAATTTGAGGTTCCTAAAATAATCAAAATAATAACAAAGTTTAACCACACAATAAATCATTTTAAAACATTTTGATTTAAGATAATATTATTCATTATACACTATGGGCAATCTTAAAACAATAAAATATAAATTCAGGGCTAGTTTTTCCATTTGTGTCGACCAATTCAATATATCTAAGATAATACAAAATGTTCAAAGAAAATTAAAAATTGCAAAGTAGGTAGTGTTAAATGATAATATCTTAAGTATTTTTATCAGTTTAAAATTAACTAATGAATATTTAATGCTTATCCAATGATTTCTTAGGATTTACTTCCCTTGATTTTTTTTTTATTTTGATTCTAAGTATATTAAATTATTAAATTAATATTATATATCTAATATTAATTTATTTCTGTTTGAAGTCTACAATCAAACCATATGACTATTTGCAACTATTCATTTAAATTAGTAGCTATGTAAAATTTGTACAAATTTTCTACCTGTAATAGTACAAATACTGCCCTTCATATTAAATGCTGCTACTGCTTAAAGTAGTGTAAACGGTTTGCGCTTTTCATTTTCTATAATATGTAACTGTATTAAATGTACCACAAAATATTTGAACTAAAATAAATTGGTGTAGAGGTTCATGTATCTATATGATGTATTCGATATTCATTATTTAAACAAAAATCTAATCTATTTTTATCTATTTAGATACTGATAAAATTAAATAATGTGAAAGTATACTATTTAATTTTTAATTGAGTTTATGATTTAAATTTTATTATGCTGTTGGTACCAGCTAATACCTATATATTCTCTTACTTGCTTGCATTTATTAATTTCTTAAAAAATCATTACTGTTTTTAAACAAAGGATAGAAATACGAAATATTTGACGCGGTCATAAAAAAAAAAAAAGTTTATTTTACCTATTATTGATTTGGTATCATACATTTTGAATGAGTTCAACAAAGGACAAGGAATAAAAGAATAGAAAAATGAATCGCGTGTTCATATGTATCATGCATCGTTCCCTGGCACACACATTCATAAATATATAAAATTATACACAGGACAAAAGTTATTATTAATGACGTTTTATCAATGTTCCGAACGATCCGCCAACAGTAATAACTAATAATCTATTTATTATTTATAACTATTAGGTATATTTATATATTATTATCGACTTGGGTCATTTACGGTCATTTGAATTTTTATAATATTAATTCGCGTATACTCAATAATGCAATACTGTAAAATCACATCCCACGATGACATTAGATTTTACATATTTATACGCACGATATTAAGTATATTGCCATGAAACTACAAATACCTATTATACATGCATCATAGTAGCTATTTGTATATTATATACTTCTTATTTATACTCCACACGTGATAAATTTCAAATCAAAGATTGCACATGTAGTATTGTAATAATACTTATAAATTATAACATAATTAAATATATATAAGTAACTATAATATTCTATAAGGCGCAGTCAGACGTTTTGTCGATCAGAACTGTACATATTATGTACTCGTAGATATGATAATTTAATATCCCTATTCGACCATCAATTTTCTTGATAAATAATCGTGTACATTTAAATGTAACAATGACATTACTTACATAATATATCTAAGATCTAACCATACTGGTTAACCGCTTAAAGCAAATGGATAACTCGAAGAGACAGATCATAACAAAGGGGGGCAGTCACGCGGTTAGAACTCATCGATCATATTATCATGTTATAACATTATATTCGGGGTGATCCATTTAACTTAAGACACTCATTATTTCAAAAAAACATGTTTTTAAAAATACTTCTTTTACATGATATTTTAAGACGTTATATAACATTTTTAGAAATGAATTTGTTTTTAAGTTTTTACTCTTTGAAACGGTAACATACATTTTATTGATCTCATACTTTAAGTCTTTAAAGAAAATAGGAGTACTTCATTCTATAAAAATCAAATTTTGAACAAACAGTTTTTTTTAGTGATGATTTCAAATGAAGAATAAGGAATTTAAAATGTGTTGCTATTAACAAAAAAAAAAAACATTAAAATATTATGATGAATATAAAATTAATGAAAAATGTTGTTTTCTTAACGACGTGACATTTTGTACAAACATTTTTTTTCGAAAGCGTTAAATAGTTTTTTAAATAATGAGTGGTCTTACATTAAATTGGATTATCCGGTTTGCCTATATTATATTATTCTAATCGTGCGTTACCGCAGTCGATCTCACCGCTGTAGGTCTTTATCACACGCGCGTATATATAATATAATACTATGTAGGTGCGTATAGGTACACAATATACGGCGATATATATATATATATATATATATAGTACAACGCGCGTGTGAGTGTGTATATAATATGACGATGATAAAATAATAATATAATGCGGCGAGCGGCTGCTGCGGCAGAAGTTAATAGTCCTCGTGAATTCCTCAAACGCCATAGCTGGTATAGGTATCGGTGTACGGCGCGGACGATGGTCTCTCTCGGAGGCGCGAGCGCGAGATGCCGAGACAGACTGCCGCGCGTATAGAACGTATTATATATTGTGTATATTTTGTTATTATATTATATACATTGTGCATATGACGTTTAATGCGTGTGTGTGTGTGTGAATGTTGGGACCAAGAGAGTAGCAGCGGGCACACACACATACACGCTCGCTCATACATAAATACATGTATTTATATCATATATGTATGTGTGAGTGTGTGTTTTGACGTTGTTAAAAGGCATATAATACAAGCGGCTATTGTCCCTTTCATGGAGAGATGATAAAACCACGCTCGTCGAGACCTCACACCGCGCCCCATCGGTTACGTCGCGCGATCGTCGTCGTCGTTTATATTGTGGCTAAATACTTTGCGTCTCCTGCAAGTGTGTGTGTGTGTGTGTGTGTGTGTGTGTATACAACTATACACAGACACGCATACAAAACCGTGCACAATTCATTGTAAATAAACGATGGCCTGAGTATTTTTACGTTTTTCTCTCTGTGTACTCACTCACTCTCTCACTCTCTCTCTATCTTTCCAACTGTCTATTATCGCTGGTATCTTTCCTCATCCAGGACTATTGTCCGCGGGAATAAGAGAAAACGTCACACGTTGTATACCCCAGCCGTATACGCAGTGTGCATCTAATAATATTAATATATACCTATAAGACCCGAATGCACGCTGTGCAGACGTTTTCCTCAGTCCGCTAACAAACCTTTCTGCCCGCGGGGATGCAATATATCGTCTTTCGCTGCAGTTCGTCGATATATGTACCTAATAGGGTCTATATAATATCCTTTCGGCGTAACACTATCGTTACCCTTCTTGTAATCCTTTGCCGTCGCCGCTGCCGCCGCCACCGTGCAATTCAGGGTGCAATTCGTGCGCGCGACAATATAACTTGTTACAAAACGATCGATTTTGCCCGCTCGACAATGTATAATATATGTATTATAATACATAGTCGCTTTAATGCGTTTGTCCAACATACCTACTGTTTTCCCTATATATATATACCTATACAACAGTGATGACTCGGCCGTTTTTTTATTTTTCGGATGTATATCAATCGAGAGTGCTTTACACGTATACATAATATAATATGATAATACGTACGATAAAAATATTGTAGGCACATTATATTGTGTTTGTGTTTCTAAAAAAGAAGAAAATATTTTATATAAACCTGCATTGAATGTTTGCTTAATCCCTAAGGTGCGCGCACTGTAGGGGCGAGTTTGTCAGTCTTGTAAACGTGATACATGGCACAATGATTGATAAATTACCCACAACGCTGTTCTCTGTGTCTGTGATGTCGAGAACACAGAAATAATAACAACAATATAATGTATAATAATCCCCAGAGATATGCTGCAGCGACGTTGTCCGTGCACCCTAGCTGCGCGATCTGACTGTCCACAAGACACCCCCAAAACTTACATTTTTGGCCGTCCGTCTACAGGCAGTCGCGGTAATAGATATTTGCATAACCGCAAGAATTTTATCGCATTATTTGTACGTTCGACTGAATACGAGTGTATATATAATATAAGTACGCATGTGTCTGTACAGGAAAATATTATGGCATAGGAGGGTAGTAATTTAATATTATATGTTATATTGTTGCAGAGTACAACAAAAAAACATTCTACAGATTAATATATTATCCATAATAATAGGTAATAATATAAGCTATCACATCAGTCCCGCCTGTTTATTTCATGCGTTTTTATATTTGACATGAGAATGAGATACACGAAGTTATGAACAGACCAAAGTGTTTGTGTTTAATTGTGTGAAATCATTTATATTATTTAGTATACCTATATACAATAATTGAACATCAGACATGTATCTATCCATGTATATAGGTACTGTAACATATAATATGTGTTATGATGGTTCAACGTTTAATAAGATCGATTTTAGAATTTCAATAGATCTTGCACGGCATGTACATATTTTTATTCTTCATGATGAGTTTTGACGAAATTGTATACGTGCTCGGTTATTGCGTAGTATTATTTTTGATAACTTAAATATATACTAATCGTTTTAAATGCAACAATCTTAAACTGCTCAATAAACATTTTATTGATATCATGTTGTTATATTAAATTTGTAATAGCAGACTAATTAAAAATATCATTGTTTTTTATGTACATATCTATATGAATTGATCACAGTAATGCATTATATTTATAAAAAACGTTTGAATTCGTTAACATAGTTTATGTGATTTATTATAATATATAGATTGACGATTAAAGTAGTTAATAATATATATATTATATATTTATATCTTTATCAAATTTATATTTATATAAATGTATATAATTACACCAGGAACATTTTTGGAAATTGTTATTAGGTCTGTATCCGTGCACGTCCGATGTGCGCTCCCTGATGACAAAATCTTAATTAATTATATATAGAGTTTTAGATTTTATAGAATATCGTACAACTTATTACGTATTCACTATACTTATTTAGAAGACTATTTAGTGCAGGTAATGATAAATATTAATCTACGATGTGATACCGTTGACGTATATCTGCAGTAGGAGGTATATATACGGGCTCATAATCGCATTAGCCCGCGGTACCGCGGTTTCAAACACAATAATAATATATTATAATCAGCTACCTACATATTTTAATGAAAGTTTCTATGTTCCAAATTATACGTTTCCGTTGCAATAACCCAATCTTTAAATGTAATTATAATATAGGCGTGCATATATTGAGTTGGTGACACGGCCATCACTTTACCACTCCTTATATTATGTATGTAACTATATATAAACTGATGAATTAAACATTATATTCAAACACTGCTGACGTATAAATGACGCGTGTTATCTCGTATTACCTACTTATTATTATTATTATAATAAAATATCTGTCCGACTAAATACATAGCACGTCTTGGATTTCGCTCGCACATCATATGTATTAATCAAACGACTTTTTGTTTGAATTCAAATACCAACAACCAATCGATAAAATTATACAAAAATATTATGTTTTGCATACAATATTGTTTTCCAAGAAAAACCTATATGATATAACTTAGCATGACAATTCAAACTTAAAATATTCTTAAAACCAAAAACTCGGTTAATTGGTCAAAAAGGTTAACACTAGTTTTGATTTAGATACCTATAACTATATTTTACAGCTCAACATTTGTACAAAAATTAATTCTAATAAAATAATTGTGTTTCTTATTGAATTTAAGTCTTTTGGTGAAGACATGTAATTAACAGATTTTTCTTAAAAAAGTATATCCCTTCCCAAATAAAATTTTTAATATTATGGTACTGTTAAATATAGTCAGATAGATATATTATAATATTGTATGTATTCCGTGGTGTGCTTTTCACAAAATGTTATTATTTTATCTTTAATAATATATGATGCGTATATAATAATATCGGGCTGTTAAAGTTCTACGATATATTGAAATAATTGTATCGGCTACACGCGACCTCGTAATCAGATGAAAAATTATTTTTTACTATATATCTAATATATATACTATCACGCGAGCGAGTACTGAGGTAGTATTGAACATTTGAACAATAATATATGAGTATAATAACGCGATGAATAAAATATAATAAAACGTGAACGTGCAGCGGATCTCTCGACTGGTTATAACCATTACACGCGTATATAATATAACATATACACACAAATGTGTGTGTGTGTGTGTGTGTTCCAGCGTTTAAACATAATATCCAGCTATATACATATGTGTCGCCAATAAAAAACAATAATAATTCTCACCTTTATATGGTGGCGGGTTTTTGACAATTTTGTGACCGGACACCGAATAATAATAATAATAAAACGTGCAGGTATTTCTATATATTATTTTATACCTACCTACCCGCGGTGATATAATATCATATACGTCACGACGCCATAGAAAATTATCGTCGAGTATTTTTTATTATTCGAATATTGACGTCGACCCGCGTGTAAAGAGGCGGTCGCATTATATTATTAAAAAAATATGTATACAATACATGTCATATATGTATATATTATTTCGATGTATGTGTGCGTGTGTCTGTGTGTGTATGCGCACACAATGGTCCATGCTGATTGCTGATTTTGTGCACATTTTGCGATTTGATTTGCACTGTGCGAAATATACGTTCATTGTAACTTGTCCAGCGTTCACACGTCACGCGAGTTTTGCGTGTATAATACATAATATTATTATACATGTATCATATTTATATTATTGTTATTTATTACACAACAGATGTGTTCTTGTTATTATTTTTTTTAAATATTTACCTGTTGATGATGATTTTTACTTTGGTAGTCGGCTATATTATGTATAGTTATAGTGACAGATAGAACTGTTGTTTGTATAACTTTTGGGGTATATGTATATGTTAAATGTTGGTAAATATATACAAGTCTAATATTTAAATAAAATAAATCTTCTCTTTGTCGCTGCATTTTATTTATTAAACAGCAAGGCAATTGCATGTACCTAAATTAATTTATCAATTTTACGAGTATACATATTTTGAACGTAAATATAATGTATACCTATATTATTTAGGCACGAGCGTCTATGAAATAGTTATTACATCAGCAACTATAGTTTTGACTGTATGCACAGTATTTATATGTATTATAAAATCTTAAAAAGTCGACGGGGGAGCAAAATAAAAAATGATCGTAGTACATTCGCAAAATTCGTTGCGTAAATATTACAATGTAATATAATAATATTGTATTTATAAATTATGTTTGTATATTATAATTTTTGTGGTGTGACTTTGATCTTTGGGGACGCGATTTTATATTCTATATACTCGTATAGTGTTCGTCCGTTGACGAGTCGCACACACGTATCACCCCGCACTAACTGACACATGTCAAACGTAATTTCACGCCCGTTGTTATTCAAATAATACATAACAATAATAATCATAGCATAATATCATCGGCTACTGCTTCTGACGTTATAACTTATACTGTTTCACATATATATGTGTGTGTACTCGTGTACACGCGGAAAAACTCTAACGGTCGCCTGCAGTCTTATATTATTATATTATATTTACATAAGTGGGAAACGTGTGCATATTCAAATATTATTTTTAGTGTGCCCCGTTCACATGATGTAATATACAATGTCCCGCAACGGGAAATAAACTTTTCCGTCCTGTTTTAGACACCAGTTGTACGCCTGTGTATAAATCCCGATTTGTCTATGTACGATAGTGTTAGAGTGTACAACAATAATAATACAAATTGTAAATTCGCTATCAGCGATCGGATTTTTCATTTATATATATATATATATATGTACAATAATAATAGTAATAATGTACGCTAACAAAACAGCGCGCGAGTCACGGTTCGACTGCAAAGTACAACAAGCGCTTGTTAAGCGTTCCTTCTAGTGCCACCACAATAATAATATATTATACAAACATAATAATATAATATAGTAGGTATACATAAAACCACAAATTATTATTGTATATACGCACAATTCGACGATGGATATATCGTGTGTATATATATACTGACGTAAATGATACTACATTGACCGACGTACATAGTATTATGTACATAGGTATATATATGAACGCGCGCGTACAATAAAAATCGCATTTTGTATATAATATAATATATTTGCGTGTCTGTCATCTGTGCATAAAATTCACAACTGCGTTTATATTGTAATAAATGTACACAACAGTAATAATAATAATAATAATACGCGATGATGATAAAACACAACGCGGTTTTCGCCACCGAGGCCTTTGTATAGTGTCATACATTCACACGTCGCGAGTTTAACTGCCGTCGCCACCGCCGCCACCACCTCCGCGTGAGTAAATTGATCGTTTGTTTGCCGGTTGGATAGAGAAAGATAGAGAGAAAGAGAGAGAAAAAAGAGAAAAAAAAACACCTTTGACACGACACTCTCGGTTTCAGCGTTTTGTATATATATGTAACGCGTACATGGATGGTGTGTGCGCGCGCGTATATTTCGCACCCCGTCCGAGGGGCGTCGTGTGCACGTTGTTTTGTTTACATACGCTGTACACGCACACTTTTATACATACATATATCATATATTATACCATATAAGAGTTCTATACATATATAATATTGTATTGCTATAGGGTTGGTGTGTATGTATTTATTTATATATACATATATATATTATAATTGTAAAAGCGGGTCGTCTTAGGAATTTTCTGGGCGTTTCAAAATATTGTATATTGTCTTCTGCGGAAGGGACTGGAGAAAGCTAATTTTTTGATCAGCTATGTGTTTTAAGTAACACTTGAAAAATATAAATACATAATAATAACACTTGCTTATTTTAAACTATTTTTGAGCGTGATGTCGCGATTGTTATTCAACTTCAACAAGTATACCTACTAAAACTAAACACGCCATTAACACGATAATATTATATTTTAAACCGGAAAAAAAATCAAGTGGAAATGCGAGTAGAAAATTATTATGATATATTATAGGTAGGTACCTACGTTTTTGTGTATTTTGACTTGCAACGCGCATTTGACCGTCGCATGTTTGAATTGTCGAGAGAAATTATTAATAACGTAACGATAACGAACGTAGGTACTAGGTATACTGCTGCAGTTATATATAGTTATTAATCGCGAAAAACGATGTGAAAAAAAAAGAATTAAAAAAAAGAATCGTGTTTAAAGTAACAATAATACACTATTTTCACTGCTTGCAGAACTCGAATTACATGAAATAATAACATATGAAATATTTGTTGATTTTTTATTATTATTTCTTTTTTAATTACATTTTCACCGGTCTGAGTTGCGTTCGAACGCCACGTAATGTAATATATAATATATATGTATATATTTTATCCACGTAATATTAATAACAATAATAGCATAATCTAATGGCGACAAAATATGCGTGTTTCGCGGGCGGCGTGCGGTGTTCAGTATATAATTTGTGAAATTACCAAAAATGTATACATATAGAAGTTATTATAATATCATATATAGAGGTAATTTTTGTTCATTTATATATATTATATACATGGATATTTGGTGGTTACGCATATATATATACATTTGTACATATTATAGGTATAGGTATATATGAAACCGTTGAACCTGCACGCCGGGGCAGTGCAACAATAATAATAATAATAATAATAATAATAATAATAATATTTCGACCGTTTCCATGGGAAATTATATTGCGATAATTATAACACATACACACCATTAAACACATTAAAAGTACACGTATATACACAACTTTTTTCTTTTTGTATTAAAATAGTTTTTTTTTTATATAATTTTAACCTGGACAGTGTTAATTTTTTTATTACTGGAGTTTTCCAACTCTATGCGGCAGGTGCGGTATATATATATATCTGTTGGAAAACGTATCGCATACGAGTTGATGGCTCAGGCAGCACATAACCTGCGAAATGCGTAATAAGTCTATGACGTGTGGATGGCTCATGAAAACGTGGGTGGATGGGTGGTGTGTGACCCGATATTATATTTTATATAGCTCTAGATTTCACTAATGCTACCACAGTTTAATATATCTATTATATACGCACACGTATATTATTATTATGTATTTATGTTGTAAAAAGCGAATAATGAAAACAGAAAAAAATAATAAAAAGACCGACGTGCATTATCCCCGGGCGTAAATACGCGCACGGTGCACGGATTACCTACGGGCGCGGAACGGACGAAAAATACCGAAATCTCTCAAATTGTTTTTTATTTCACGTGTGCGCGTCTAAACGACGTGAATTACCATATAATTTGTTCGCTTATACATTTGCCGCTGCCGCTGCGGGTCAGATATACACATATACATATAGCTGCAGCAGGTACATATTATAACATGTATATATAATAATATTATACCTACCGTAATTTCTTCTGTTTTTTGTTGTCGGTTATTATCGTCATTAATTTTTTTTTATATTATAATTTTCTATACACCCCGCGCGTTACACAGGCGTACCGCGGTCGACATCAGAGCCCTGTCGTGGCGTATATTTTATGTCTGTACTCATCTTTATATATATATATATATAAGTATGTGTGTGTGTGTGCTAGCATTAGCCGACGCCCTATATATAGTAGATATAAGGTGTAAATTATGCGTTTTCGGGACGCCGTGGTTGTTGTCGTTGGCGCGAGCTTCGTACATAATATAATATTAAATATATTATAACGTACATGATAATATAGGCGCTGATGAGCGGTTCGCGTGATATTCGGCGGCGGCGGCGACGGCGACGGCAGCCCGGTGACAGCCGTCGGTTGGCTCCGCCTATTCGACTTCCGGTTATTATTAAGCCCGCCACCGCTGCAGCACCACCACTACTCCGTCACTAGTACTCTATCGCGATCGTCATCATCATCATTACAACGCGTGTATGTGTGTGTCACTTCGTATAAGAATAATACGGGAAAAAATTACCCGACTACAATAATATATTAAACGCAATGTATATACATATATTAATATAATAACTTACCGACCGTACATATCCTTCATAATGAATTTAAAAAATAAAACCGCGCACACGTATATAATATAATATCTGTATAGTGTACACGTTTTTTTTTACGCGAACGCGATACCGTCACAAATTATTGTACGCCCGCTGACATTAGAACGTAATTAGCGGCGACGAGCTTCCTCCTTTTTCGTGTGCACGCTCATATACCTGTATGTATGTTTTATAATGCGTAAATAGGTACGAAAATACGCCTGAGTTTTATATTATTATTATTATTATTTTTATTATATCAAATAATATGTACGGCCCGTGTTTTATGTTTTGTTTCGTTTTTCGAGTGTACCTACCTATAGGTAACGTGTAAGATATAATATGTGCATGTAGTCTAATGTGTTCTGTAATGCACACGTTTAAGTTATTCCTCCCATTCGATGTGCGATCCATTTACGTCATCCGTTCAAAGATAGCACTATACGTTATTAAACTCGTTGATTAATGATTATAATATGCACACGCGCACATTATTATTATATTGTAATTGTAATTAAAAATATCGTAAAAGGTAAATATACATATATATCACAAAACCACATCGAGTTCATATATACATACAATGTTGGATAACCTTAATTGTTGGTATATGAAACTGTTTGGATAATAGCTGGTATTAGATAAAAAAATTTATATTATGATAGTTAAACTTTAGAAATATTACATTTTTTATTGAAAATTTTTCAATTTTCAATACATTTTAGTCGAATGTATCTACACAATATCGGAAGTATGGGTATCAGTTTCCACCATACTTAGCGTGAATCTATATAGAATAAGACTGCATCATAAAGATATCTGATATTTCTATTATTATTATATTATTGTGTCTTCTTTCCACCAAATTTGAATTATCTCTGTTTATAAGGATTTCAATTTCGACACGAATATTTGTTTATTCAATTTTCTCCTGAAACCACAGCGGCGCGTTCCTTAATGTATGTATATTGTACATTAGTTACAGGTATAAATTGATAGTAGGCATATACATAATTCGTATAGTATTTTATAATAGTAAGTATACAGTAGTTTTATAGAACACTGTATATCAATATAATTGATACATTTTTACAAATCAAACGTAATTCGTTAATACGACAACTTCAACGTATTATATAGAGATATAAAAAATAAAAACAAGTTTGAACACATTTTTGGATTATACCACAGACCCCTGAAACTGTGCTCGTAAAATACGTTAACAACGCACGTGCGGATTAAGCGTATATACGATTATATATTGGTCGCCACTTGCCACTGATGAGGTGACTAAAAACTCGCTCGACACAACATAGGTTACATAGGTATACGCCTGCAACAATCGATCGGATTATAATAACCGCTGCATACAAGCGTTAAAACGAATATTAATTTTCGCGGTTGCGGGAAATATTATCATAATACGCGAGCGAGAATTATAAATGTATAATATACGATTTCTCGTCGTTTTCGGACTCGACGCTAATCCTGCACTGAGCCGTACCGGGCGCGCTGCGTTAATAGACGAATTTGACTATTTTAATCTGCCCTCTCTCCCGCCGACCAATCTGTAGGTGTGAAATTGTTACTGGACCGAAAATTAGAATCGGCATTGCGGATTATGTGTTATTTTATACTTAACTTCCGGTTCGGATCAAAAGGCTTAACGCGGCAAAACCGATTGATTGTTGTCCCATCACCGCCGCCGCCGCTGTTACAATATATATAAATATACACACCTACCTACTTCATTTATATAGATTTTAAATACTATTACTATGTGTGCCACACACAAAACAGGAAATATTTTTGATTGTGAAACTTTTTAATTCTATATAACCTTAAATATATAAGTTCAAGAATTTGTGTATCAATTACGCTAATAAATCAATCATTATTAATACAGTATTTTGAGATACCGCTTTTCAAACTTATTTAAAACTAAAAAAAAAGTCTTATGTTTAATCTATAAGTTATTTTTGTATTTAAAGAAACAGAGTTATATTCACTAATCAGCTGATTGCTTATTTATTTTTCATTTTATTTCTATTATATGTAGGTATACTGAAATATCCGTTTTATCAAATGAATATGTAATTGTTTTCGATGGTTTTCATGAATCGGTAAAAATAAATGTAACTTCATTGTGATGTGATATATCGCAACCATTTAAAAAGTATATTAATATCTGCATACATTTGGTATTGACTCATTAATAAAAGAATTAATTTTTATTCTATATATTAGCTAATTATTATTTATTAACTATTAGTTATTTTATAGTAAGTCCTTAGTTTTTATTAATACCAGCTTAGGTTATTATAGTATCTGTTCGAAATTAGTAACTACCCGTAATTTTTTTAAGATTTAAATTTTGTTGTAAATAATTCATTTCTAAATTTGCAATTATTGAGAAAAAAAAATCATTTTGAAATTAAGTAATGCATATTCAGCATGAAGATTGTTGTATATACGACACTAAATGCGTTGCGGCATCAATTGTAATAATATGTAATAATAATTAATATTATAGTAAACTTAATTATATATGTATATATATTATAGTATTTACAAAGTAGGTATTATGTATTGGTGTCTTATAATATGTATTAATACCTTTATAGTCTATAATCTAATATACTAAAGTAGCAATACACTGCATACTCATATAAAGTTTATATATAGTTATACTATAAATAGCAACAAAGTTTTTTTGAACTCTATGCATAAAACACAGACGTAATAATAATAATAATTAGTAATTATAATTAATGAACAAAATTATATCAAAAACGGATATCGTGCGCACCGGGTCTCCCGATGTAGAATTACACAGAAATCTACTCACGGTCATGTTTGGGTAATAAAAATGATTTTATAATACATACAATAATATATATATATGTTTATATGTTGTACAATAGTTTTCATGCGAGTTATTACTTTCGTTTATTACATCCGGGTGTCCTGGTGCAACAGCAAAAATGCCCTCGCACCGGCCGTATAAATGTAGAAACTATAAAAAACCGTAGGTACAACATTTTATATTTTGTTACTCCGATAATAACGAAACTACATATCTGCAGTACTTTAATTTCTATATTTGGTAAAAGGTTGTTGTTGCTGGGTTGCATTTTATGTTATATAATATAATATAAATAATGCAGCTTACTTTTACAATAAGTGCAATGAACAATATGTTAATATTATAAAAAATAAAATTATGACCGTGCTTATTTATATAAATTAGAATTATTTATACATGTTAAGTATATATATATATATATATATATACATATATGCATGCATGTAATAATTGAACGTTATTTCATGTATAATATATAGGCAATATTTACAGAATTGATATATTAGTGTTCTTTAATATATCATAATAATCTTCTATAGTAGTGACTGCAGATGAGTGCGTTTTTTACCAACCTGCACCTACCCGCGACACACACTGCATATTAAGTGATATATTTATATATACCACTAGCAACTTATCTGCAGATACTAATATATACATAATAACATTCGCGAATCATGATACTTCGATTATTATGTTGTCCCGTGTATTTTATATACATACATATATATATATATGCACAATATAAAGGTAATATCTCTAGCAGTATAAAACTGCAGATAGATATGCAGACATTTTAAGAGCCCTATATAAGCTATAACCCGTTAAATTGGCATTGGATATGTTTGTAATATTCTTATTCTTTTAAAATATGATTTTTATTTCGAATAAAAATATTGTAGTTTAAGGCACATTTAAGATTTAGTTATTTAATTCATACGAGTGGCCGATTGGCACAAAGTTTTACAATTTTATTGTTATGACGTCCTATGTGCATTTTCTCTATTTTCAACACTCGATACACAGCATAAATTTCGAAATCAGGGCCCGGTTTTTATGTTTATGTACTGTGAATTTGCAAACATTACAAAAATAATATAATAACAAGCTGTTCTAATTCATATATACTATTATGCTTCATATAATAATAGTTTTATTGCGCGAAATGATTTTAATTTTTAACTATTTCGTATGTTAAACGCAGTATAATTTAAAATATAATAGTCTATAAATATTACAAATGATGAAATTTCAACGTAATTTGTTTCTATATTACATAAAATGTAATTATAAATGCTCTTAGGTGTGTAATTAAATAGGTCACATAAATGTATATAATATTTATATAATATTACTTGAATGCGTACTTATTGCATAGGTAGCTATTTTCAAACAGTGCATTTTGCATGTTGTCTATAATATGGATAAAATATAATAATAACATTGATAATATATTTCTACATGTATACACATAACCGTGGTATCATGTATATAATTATTAACATAATAACTCAATTCGATTATCATATAATTTAATTATTATATTAAGTATATTTATCGTTTATAGTGCGTAATATATGGTATTAAATAACTTATACGGTGGGTCTCGAATATAACAATAAATGGTTTAAGATTTCTTGTCGTTCGTAAACATAAAACCCTAAACTTCAATCGATTCTACCTAAAACATAAATGAAAAATAAAAACAAACTTAAATTATACTTCTCATTAATATGCAACGGACCAATAAACATTTATTATTGGTAGATACGGTTTAACTTAACTGATGGACACTATATAGATGAATGTTTACATTGCATAATGAAAGTGAATCAATTTTGGTATTAATAGTATTAAATTTAAATATATTTGTAGTTAGATTTCTAAAATTTTAGTTCTGGTGTTACTTGTATCAATATATTTTCGTTTATTAATAATGTATTAAAATCTATAGTCAATGTTGAAGAGTATCTCGTTTTTCATATTTTGACGTATATGAATAATGGTGAAAAATAAATAGACGAATCGATTATGCACAATATTATACTACGCAAATGGCTTAAACTTTCCATAATATTTAGTTGTGTGTCATATACTAAACGCAGTATATAAAACTATAATACGGTTGTATTCGTCCGTGTCATGTAGTTTGCGATTCGTATGATCAATTAGAATAGATCGTTGGACAGTAGCGCATGAAATAATATACGACGCGAGAGCAAAAAAAAACGTTCTGCCGATCGTCACTCGTCAGATATCGACTTGAAGGTTTCACAAAAACACATATTAATATATTAAATAGACAACAATAGACACAGGATGATATTATTATTATTTTTTTCTACCGTTGCCGCCACCGTTAACAGGCCTACCGACAAGGGCGTGGTTTGTTAGTTGGCAGCGACTGTGGCGGCTCGCGATGAGGGGTTCGGCGAAGGGAGGCGATCGATGGTTTTCTACGCCACCACCGACCCCAACGGGCACCACTTGCGGGAACGGGTGGATCGGCGCCACTCTTACGTTTCGTATATGTAATAATATTATACATATGTTTATATACTTACATATATATTATAATATATACAGCAGCGATGGCGCGAGCGCGCTTTGTGTACATTTTATTTACGTATAATGTATATTATGTAACGGTTATGCGGGAGAGTAAATTGGTCAAAAAACTGCAAACAATAATGCTATTCATATAGCTATAATTATGCGACGACGACAAAGACATAAAATTAATTAACGATGTTTATCTTTTAGATAACTGTACATATTATAAAATTACATAATAGGTGCACACTCACGATTTCCATTTTCAATTATTGCGAGCGCGTGACGGATAAAGATATCATACAATTATTCGATGGCGTTCAATTTAAATCACACATATTTACAAAGTGCACATAATAAGTTTTGTTCTTTGGTATTACTGATTATATGGCCTATAGATATCGCTAAATCGCCACTTTAGTAATCATCGTAGAACTTAAATATTTGTGAATAATATTAACGATGATTTTGATTTGTATAATATTGTATCTCAATGTAGTTAATATGGGTGTTTGATGGTAATATAGATAGCGATTAAAAAATGGCAACCCTGAACCCTCCCAAATAGTTAGATCAGAACTTGAGTATTAATTTAAATACTTATATAATTTATGACTATATGGCCGATAATGTCTGTGCAACTGCATTTCTTTAGCATTTAGTTAATATTAAATACACTCTGTAAAATAATTTGTATTATTTTATTTTTATCAATTCCATTTTGTCAATTAACATATATTAATATTCTATTTGTTCGTTTTACGTTTTTCTCGTTTCTTAACATGTAAACTTAATAACTTAAAACTTTTTTTCTTTCAACATTACATAATTAATTAGGTATAGTTATCATTTTGTTAGAAGGTAACTTCTTTCTTATACTCCATCACAAGTATAGCTTAAAGAAATAGATTTATTTTGTTTTATTGTATTTTTATTATTTATGTGTTTATTGTTGTAACGAAAAATAAAATATTTCCATACATTATTTTATTATAATTCTTAAGTTTTTATATAAAATGCGCAAAGAATATGTGTAAAATAATAGTTTAAATAAACAATATTACCTATTACAATAATAATTGTACATGTAGTATCCACTGTAGTATTTCCTTGTATATAGATGGTCCATTGATTTCCGAGCTATATAGTTTCAGAACACGTTTTGTTCACCAAATCGGTCGAAACATATGATACACACCTTTAAATCATATAATACTATATTGTACATTTCACACGACCTACATGAGCGCGAGAAAGGATAAAACGTCGTCGTTTTGGGTGTATATCGTTTCGTGAACACGTGCAGACCTAATTTTTTCTGTTCAAAATTTCTTTTTCGAGAAAAAGAAAAGATTAATGATGCTGAGTCGATGCCGGCAGCAGCGTATGTAGTTGCAAACGACTTTCCGCGCGGGACTACCCAATTATATATTATCTTAACATCATTTCTCATTTTTTTCTTTCACTCGAAAAACGGTGTTTATAAAAAGGAAAAAAGACGGTACTTTGTAGATGATACAATATTATATATTTTTATAATTTATAAGTGTCGTTTTAAGCACTACGGATGTATTGTAGACCGCGTTTTCGGACATATCTATATTATACGCTTACTTTTTATGTTATAGTGTCTTCGAAACGTCATATGTTATACCTACGTAGGTACATAGTACGGCATAACTTCACCTTAGAAGTATAATATATATATGAGTAAACATTTCAAAAATCAAAAATTTGAATTATGCCATGGCGATTCTTAAATAATTGAAATAGCATAATACCTGTAAAAGTTATGCACATACTTATAATGCATTATTAATCTAATGCTTAATGGTAGTGACGGTAGAAGATGTTAATAACATACACGATTGTCTACGTATAAAAATGTCAGTCTATTAGCTTATTAATTTTTTTTTTAAATTTATCTATTATCATGAGCAATATTGAATATATTAATATATACGTATTATATGACGTATATATTATTGGCTGCAACTTCAGTAGTCTCGGCGCGTGTTATTCGAATTAATTTTATGACATATTTATTATACATATTTATGCAAAACCCACCACATTGTATGACTGACGACTATAGTGTATACCTAATAGTAATAATATGATCATCAGCCACAGTATATATTGTATAATATTAAATGGTCACTCGGTCGAGGTCCAGCTCAGAAGTCGCACTGTGCGGTGACCCGCAGAGAATTGATTAACGCGGCACTGCATACTAATATAAATTTTAATATTTACTAGCTGGAGTATTGTGTACCTATAATAGGTATATACACTGCGTATTTCGGAAAATTTTTGACACGAATAAATGTTGTCCGTCGGTCAAGGAAAAAATGTTGAAAGCAATTATTCCGCTGTAATCACAACTACAGCTGTAGACGGTTGAAATTCTTTAAATGGGTGAAGGGGGTAGTGGTGGCGCCGCCAGGTACAATATTTCTGTTTGATTGGGGAGGAAGGACACTTTCATCATATTATTATGAGCGATTGATCAGAATATAATGATAGATCAAAGTTAGGTTAAATGACCTGTAAAGACCATAAATAGGAAAACTGTGTACTGTAATTGTGTTCATATCACTATACCGACTATTCATAATATTCGTAATTCAAATTTTAAAATAATCAGTCACAAGTTAGTAGCGAGCAGATTAAGTCAGGTATTATAGCTGACTTTACACATTTTCTAAGGTATTTACATAATTTGTAGTAAAACGTATGAAATGTATCCTGAACCATTTATTTTAATTTGACGTGTACCAAAATATGTTACTACATATGGTAATAATTATGCACTATGTTTAACGATAATCGTTAAGAGATGACGTCCTATTCGTTCTTTATTATCCGCTATACGATTATATATTTTGCATTTCAATATATTTGAAAATGGTTAAAATTCTATTAATTTTTGCTACTCTTTTCAAGCTATACGATTGATTTAGTTGCATCGGATGTATTAATCAATATAGTATGACGCTTAGAGTTGAAATTTTTATATTATCATTTATTGTATATCTGGTTATATACATGTTAAGCTATATACTACCTCACTGTGTTTACCAATTAGAGTTTTTTTTCATAGCACTAAAATTTATTGGATGTATACATAATATTTTAAATTATTGTTAAATAATGTGTATAGGTATACGGAATCACTGGTACGTCCCACGGCTAAGCGCAGTCGTCGTCGAAATCGGCGAGCGTGTTTAATTTTCGACGACGGACGACGTGGTGCAAAATGAAATAAAATAAAATTATAACCAGCCATAATAGCCTGTCAAAAAAAAAAACAACACCCAATTTTATCGCTTTCATCAATAATATTATAACAACGACGCCTTAACAGCAGCAGCCAAAGTAGCAACCGTATATAATAATAATATTATAACACAGCAGCTATAACATGTATATAATATATGTTAAACGTGGTTCCCGGACAGCCACAAAACGCAATATCGTATAATAATAATAACTCGACGAATATTATTATTGTCACTTGTTTACGGCATCTTATTTGCATAGGGCCAATGTTACGACGGTGATAATAACGAGAGACGTTTTTTTAACCGCGTATCCCATGTGTGCGTGAGTTTGTGTATGTGTATTTGCGTCTATACGTGTGCACGCGGTTCCCGGTAGAACAGCGTGATCGTGTCGTCGTACAGAATATTATTATTATTATATTGTGAATTTATAACCAAAGACGACGACACCTGTGCGCACACGTAATAAATTCGTGTATATAATATATACCTATATAGGGTACGTCATACCACACTGTACATAAATATATATATATATATATATATATATATGATGTATATTTATAATATGTTTAGCCGTCAAAGTGTGAGAAGAAACGATATCCGGTCGATATAACGTGTGCAATAATATTAGGGCACAGGGCACAGATTAATTTTTTTCAGAATATTTTTATTTCAGGATTTTACACCTGTATATATTGTTTCTGTCTGAGATACGACTATTACCTAAGATACTCCAAATAGGCTTTTATCGTGATATATATCTTATTGTATACCTTATATTATAAAAAACCAACGCATGAATACAGTTTATGTCCTTACCTAACTAAAATTGATAATCATCAATTTTCTGTAATATTAAATCTGACAATACAAAATTGGTTCTGTTTGGTTTCTAAAGATTTGCTTGACGGTAATGAGTGATAACACATATTTATGAGATGTTCTCTTACATAGGAACTTATTATTTTTTAAACTAACTGAAAAAATCTAAGTTATCAACATCTAAAATCTAGTAAAGTAAACCAGAAAATGAACTAACTTATCTTTAATTTTTTATTTAGCTATTGATTCCCGCTTTTACATACGATAATATTTTTCGATATTTTTACCATAATGATATTTTGATTTTGTAAAGGAATTTCTTCTTGGGAATCGACCGCAAGAATTAATATCAGTAATCGTATATTTTAATATTATTTCAAGACTCTCTATCGCCGCTCCCCTTATTACTATCTGTAAAGTAAAATATTTTAAAATAAAATACACAAAACTTTAATTGTATTATTGAAATTACCTATTATTATTATTATTATTTTTATTAAATTATTGCTGTTCATTGATAATATTTGAAAAATCTGACTATGGACGAGTGAATGACAACAGCCAATAATTGTGCATGTACATTTATCAAGTCTATTTCGAGATACTCACGGACGTTAACTGGTTCCGCTAAATTACATATTATTTAAACGTTTTCAGGCGATGAAACGAGCATTGGTATAATACACTCACGCGTATACACACACACACATACACACATCGTATTATAATAATATATTTATGTGTACTTCATGATCGTGTGTATTTAGTATGTACAGATGCTGCGGGCTCGAAAAAACGTATATTATACTATTTAATGTGGCATACGTACGTGTAGACACGTGTTCGGACTCGTTTACAATAATAAAATATTATATTTTAATAACGCGCCAACATGGCCATGTTTAATAATAATAACGTTTACATAATTTTGCGTCGGTTACAATTATACCGCGATGATTTTGTTTTTATGCTGTGATGAGTGTAAGAGGGTGTCTTATATAATAATATAGTAATAGTTGTTCTCACTTCGTGTAAGTAAATAATTTTATAAGTATAACAATATCATGTACAGACTATAACATGCGTATGATCCATTTATTCAAGTTTTATATTTTTAAAATAAATTGATAGCCACAAACTAAGTAACAATTTACAATAGCATATAAAGATGACTTCTTTATACCAAAATGCATTGTTTTTGTTTATTAACAGCAAATTTGCGTCGTTAAATTATATGTTATGGTGAATTGATCTATTTCTAAATTTAATGGTAACACATTTGAATAGGGCATTTTGTAAGTTTTTATCGATATTTTAATTTTAAAGTGATTTATAACTACGAAATTTTTTTTTTTAATGCTCATTAAGTTATAACTAATTTTTAAATCTAAATACAAATAAAAGTCTATGACGTCCTATATAATATTCTTATCTTAAATCTGATAAAGCAGTTCACCCTTATAAATTAATAACGCGTAATGGATTCTTCTAAACATAAATTAATTTGTTATATCGTATACACATTTGATAACAAAATATGTAGTGACAACTCATGTAGTCGTAACGTCCTTTTAAATCTTATACATTTTTAAATCTATACGAGTATATTTGAGCTAAAAAAAATACATAATAATTATAGAACAATAAGTTGATTTTCATTAAGCTTGTATGTTATTTGAAAACTTAATTTAAATTCTATTATCTAGGATATAGTATATAACACATAGATTATACAGTGACCAGGTATTTATAAAAAAACGAGGGCCCGGTCGATGACTGGTGGTTTAGGCTAATTCGGCTCCAAAGTTATAATGTTTACTTGCACATATCACCTGATATCATTTGATAGGTAACTAGTATCTACTAATAACATTATATAATGTCTTATATGCATACAACAAAATAATATTATTATACATCTAAACATGTTATATTGTTCGGGGAATGCAGTTAGTCCGGATTCGCGATGTCGTCGTACCTATATTATAATGTATACCTTTACTCATACGTTCAGTGCGCGTGTCTACGGCGTCTGTGTATATGTATACGTATATAATATGATAATTAAAATAAAAAATCGCATTAGGGTCGCCAACGGGCGGGCCGGGGACGTCGCGCGGCTATGACTTGACGCGCCATCATTAATATACATCGCGCGGAGACCGCGTAAATAAATACTTCATATATTATATAAATACAAATGAGCGAGGACGGTAAATTAAAAAAAAGTGACGCATACAATGCTATTGTCGCGACCGAAGACACATACCGACATACCAATATGAATATGATATAGGTATGTATTATAAATAATAACTACGTCCGTTTGTGGTAATAATTATATATACAGAATGATATTTTTCAAGCGATTATTTTATTCTTTAATAATGCATTTTGTTTAAGTTTAAATAATTTATACCTAAATTTCATATTTTTAGATACTTATCTATAGATTTTAATGATTTTATTATATAATTTATTTACACAGGGATTTTCCTACAGTAATATTTAAAATGAGAACCAATCTTTTATTTTGTAATTTATTTGTTTTTTTAATTTTGATGTGTCTATATATAAATTAGAGTATCATTGGTGTAAATCACCCTACATAATGTATTTATTATTGTTTTTGCTTATAATATATGTATGACGTATTCAAATATAATAGATAATAGTATGTTATTGGTGTTTAGTGTTTAGATATAGGTACAAGGTAATTCTTGTAGTACTCTTGAAGATACTCGGGATATGCGCGGAATTGTGAAAAATATTGAATCATGGTCGTGCACGTGTTTTCATCTTATGTGTTAAATTGCCATCGAAACATATTAAAACGTTAACTACCTATATGTAGTATTTATTCTTAATATCTTTACACTATTATCAATAAGTACATCTCAAAATATACCTTTCAGTTTAAAATCATATGTGCATGTTGCGTACAATATAATGAGATTAAAAATGAATTTATAACGATTTTGAAAATTTGATTAAAATAAGTGCAAAAAAATGTATCCTACAATCTTAAACAAAAACTGGGTACTAATAGAAAACTAAGACTGATGCACACAGATTTATCAATATGTTTATTTATTAAATTGTTATGTATCTACTTATGTTTTCCCACTTATGATTATCGTATCGGATAGCTCCTCCGTTCATCGTTGGTTCGATAGAGTGACTATACTATCAGCTCTTGACGGAGCGCAGCGTGCGGTCGTTTGTCGAGCTGCGTCGACGGTCTCTGCCTCCGGGAAACGTTGCGACGTTGACAAATGTCAACCGATTTATTATTATAATTTTTTTATTCGCCTGTCAAACTGTCGTAGTAGCGCGCACTTAGCTCGTTATTATACAGGGTGATACGCGAGCAATAAATTGTGTCTTGGGATGCCGATAAAACGGCTGAAGATGTGTGTCGTGGACGGGTTGTTTCGTAGGAGCGCTAAGGGTGGTGTGAAGGCTTAAGAATTCAAAATTTGTTACTTAAATTTATTCTATATAATAATATAATCCTATGTCGGGAATTTGCAACGTATTATACTAGTTAATTATTAATCCGCTACCTGGTGACTATTCGTCGTGTAATATTCGGCCATTTTCATAAAAAAATAAAAAATAAAACTTTCGAAAAAGGTAGGTAAATAATAATAATAATAATAACAATAAATTGTTGACAATTTATCGTGTGATAAATAAACACAAAGAAATAAGTAGATTTTTTAAACATTCTTTAGTTATTATTTCTTAATCTTTCTCACATATTTCATTAACAATATATTTTCATTATTTGAATGCCAATACCTAAGTAAAACATCTATTTTAATTTATTTTCGAACGATATTTGAAAATAATATTTCAATATTTTGTAAAAGATAGACATGTAGGGAACATTTGTTATAGGTAGTTGGTACACATACAGTAGGTATACTTCATAGTTCATAGTATTCGTGCAGATAGTATCAACAACTGATACGTGGCAAACTCAATACGTGATGCTTCAAGAAATAAGTTCAGCATTTTAAAGAGAACTTATAAATAACGAATCTACTAAAAGCTAGAAAAATTATAAAATATCGGGTCATATAGCTTTTTGATTATATTTTTTTTATCACCAGAAGGTACGCATTTAATTTCGCGTCACTTCGTTAAAATAACTCGATTTTTTATCAGTTGATAAAATTTATACCATATTTTTACACGCTGTTTTCCGTACGATTGCAAAAAAATATTCATAATTTTATTATTTATTATTATTTTTATTATTTTTATGTCAAGGTCCGGCGGTATGGTGTACGATTACGATGATGATGCGTGTATTATACCGTAAATTATATATATATATATATATATATATATTGTATACTCATGTATAGATACACTGACGCCATTCTGTAATTTATTAGTAGTTTTTTTTCTACTGTTAAATCGCACGCGACTTAAAACACTGCCAAATAGTTATGAATCAAATGATGCTGAAAATATAGCGGATTATATGCACGTGCGATGAATTTCTCATACCGTATCGTAGAAATACGTATTCTTTTTCTCTGCACGATTCTCTACATTCTACATAATATAATATAATACTATAATAGGTATGGGTGCGATATATTATATTATCATGATCGGCGGTCGTTTCGAACCAACTAAACGCGCGATAATTAAATCAAACCTATAGCTAGTGTTATTATTTTTAACCAAACATCTTGCTGCGGTATACCATCGTTGTCGACAAATAACGTTTTAGGCATCCGTATAATATGATTTAGGTATAAAAGCACACACGCGCATTCGTGTAATATATTATTATCATTATACATAGCGACGACGTTGAGGAAATTACGGTCACCACCCGGAGCGCTGCGATGCGGCAAACCTATAATATAATTATGTTTGGCTGGGCACACGGGTGTACAGATATTATTCATAAACTGTTTATGTATATATATATATTATATATATAGAATTGTAGGTATATGCGTACAGCTGATAATATAGCCATGTCGGCAGTCCGTGGACACTGTATAATATTATAATTGCCGAAAAATTTGAAATAATATGTAGTTACTGGTCGTTAGATTTTTACGGAACAAAACTGGGTATATATTGTGTAACCGAAATTGTTAGTCGCAGTAATTGATCGGCCAGTATGATAGTAACCGTCAATAAGCCTGCTCATAGGACTGATTATGTATATACCTACTTCTTTTCCGTCATCATGTAGTCGTCTGCCAGTCGTCTTGTAAAGTCAACGGAATTTCAGTCATTTGCAGTTTTTATTAAAGTTCAAGTGAATGTTACATACGCTCGCGCCCAGTTCGGCAGTAGTCACTGATCACCCGACAGTCGTGCGTAAGTGACCGGCGTTCCGATAATGTTGCTAGAATAATATTTTAAAATTATTTCGACGCTTGCGCGAAATACAATAATAATAACAAAAGCAACAATAATAATATAAATTCACCACCGCCACTCGTTGAACGGGAAAGAGATAGAGAGTGAAAGAGTTCTTGACACACCATTTTATAATCGGAAAGCGTGCACACACACACACACCCATAAAATATTATATGTGTGTGCATAGTACGGGGATGATCGTAATTAATAATAAAAGCCTCTACCGAACCCAGCGAAAACGATAATTCATATAATATAATATTCCGACTTAACGGATAATTAGCCGCGCTTGGTCCACCTGCACTTTTTACGTCAATGTACCTCATATATAATATTTATTTTATATGTATGACATGCTCATGTTATATACGCATAAGCCGCAGGTGCGACACGACGACAATACGTACGTCGTATACTGCAACTATAGGAAAATGTGTGGCGACGATGACGGCAAGGCTAGTAGGGTTCTTTAATTTTAAACTGGTTCATGTCTATGAGGCGGAAATCATAAAATCAACCATGTTGAAAAAAGTACTATAGTTTAATTATTTTTTTTGGATTGATGTACGAAAACGAATCTATATTGGTTGTATACAGCGCGGTCATCATACGAGGTAAATAATTTTGTCTTTGATTTGCAAACTTTCGACCCTCGGTTGAATAGATCAACTGCAGAGCATGTACACTTGAAGCGAATGATTGTAGTTCGAGTTTGTATAAAAGTCATTCTATCTACTGTAATATAACGTTTCTTTTTTTCAAGCAACTCAACTCGGTGTAATATATTAGTGTTATATAAAACCAGTCTACAATTATATGAGTCGAAGTATATTATATGCAATTTTAATCGATTCCCTTTTTTATACAGGTAATACTATATCGTTATAATATTTATACTATAATATTATACAGCGTACTATTATTATAGCTACTTGTATATGACGTAGGTACACATTTATATAATATGATGTATATATTTATAAATACACTAAGCAGTGAGTGAGAGCTACTTAATAATATATATCGCAAGTACCTAGATGTACCTTTATACACATTCTAGATATCCAATTAAATATAGGTATATAAACGTCAGTTAAAATCTTTTTTTTTGTGAGTTAATTGGTCTGATCTCGTAATGACATAATATAACAATATGTGCATATAGCCACTCGCATCGAGAATGCGGATAATGTATACACACTATAAAATATAAATTCGTATTTCCATAAATCGTGTGCGTTATATTATATACATAATATATAGCTTATATTTTATGATCAAACGATGAATTTTTTATACCGATGTTTAGTAATAGTCTCGTGTACAAGAAAAAATAATGATATTAGTTGACTACAGTACGGCTCGATATATATTTCTAGCAGTAAATTGCTCTAAATAAGTGACTTATACTTTACATTTCCGATACAATGAATTACTAACTAAGTAAGTTAGTTGCTGCAGTATAAAGAATCGAAACTAGCCGATTGAGTTATAAACTTGTTATTACATCAATAACTTTTAAACTTAATTTTAACTTTCTAAACAGGTTAGTGGTTCGGCTTTGTAGATAATGGACGCGAGACATCCGACACCGTCTGCACAGGCGCAGGAATTGATTGTGATCGTTTAATGTAATTAAACTTTTTATTATGAATATACATACGAATTAATATCGATGAACAAAATAATAATACCTAATTTTAGTAGCATTATAAGAAGTATATTAAAAGAAAGGATGTATCAAACGCTTATAATAATTAGAGTCTTATGTACCATTTACCGTTTTCTACATTCTTGTAGTTATCATATAACAATAAATTTAATTTAAAATCGTTTTTCGAAATTAAAGTGCTACATTGTCGAAAATAATTATGTAAACGCTTTAATTAAATTCTTTTGAAATTGTGATGTTATAGCAGTGGAATCATCGTATAATTTACGATTTTTCTTAATATAAATATTACAATTGTACCTATACTTTTCAAAACGGTATCAAATCGTAAAATCCAATCTATGTTGGTACGACGCGTCCACGATAAATAATTTTTTTATTATGTAAAAAAGAGTTTTGTTTATATTTACATTTTTTAAATAATAATTGTCATGGCAATGATAATACAAATGAATATCAATTATCATTATTTAAACACTTGAAACTATATTATTATGTATAAAAAAATAATCTATTCTACACATTTTATTATTACAAATTTGTAGATATGGATATAATTAAAGTTTAAAGATTCAGTGGAGTGACCCCTGGAATCGTGTCATGGCCGGGGATGAATTCACTAATGGGGTTGTGTAGGCCGATGGTGGTTGATAAGTAAAGTGATTAGGGGACTGACCTTCTAGTATATTGTATATATTATAATTTATAATAACATAGTATAGATTTATCTTTGCGATATTATTTGATTTTTACGTCCGTCATGGTTTGCAGGAGGATGTTCCCCACGTTGCGTGTGTGTTTCCGGAAGCTGGACCCGAACCAAAAGTATTCGGTACTCATTGATATCGTGCCAGTGGACAACAAACGGTACCGGTACGCTTACCATAAATCGTCGTGGTTGGTGGCCGGTAAAGCCGACCCTCCCGCTCCGCACCGGCTGTACACGCACCCTGACTCGCCGTTTACCGGTGACCAGCTACACAAGACGTTTGTGTCGTTCGAAAAAGTCAAGCTCACCAACAACGAGATGGACATCAGTGGACAGGTGAGAGCTGTTTTTTTAAATATTAATGATGTGTTCTCACGTTTAGTTTTTTTCGTTGCTTAATCTTGAATTTATATACATAATAATATAATACATTGTGTTGATCGGTCGAGTCACTATATGATGAATATTAACTTAGCTACTTCGATAGTGGAAAGGCCGCAAAAGTTGTAATTTTATAGTTTTTCAAAAATGTTGCATACATTTAAATCTACTGCAATGTTCATTATTTTTATAAGTTTATTTTATAGTGTTACAAAATATTACAAACTATTTGAATGTTTATGATTTATGAACTAGAGAGACGATTTTTAGTGCACAAATATTGTACTCCCTGACGTGTTTTATTAATATTGAGATAAATATTTATATAATAGTTGTAACTATAAATTAATGCATTTTTGGATTACAAAACTTATGGGTTCTCATTGGTATTGCGAAAGAGTGGTGATGGTACCTACCTATTTAAATTTTATGTTATGTAAAAAAAATACCTCAAAGACTGAAAAAGTTTGCACCACCACCGAATTGATTACACTGCAGCTGCCTGCATAATATATATAACCGACGGATATTAGGAATCGAACGTAAATATTATATAATATTATAATAAATTAAATATATACATAATGCGAGACTCTATATTATGACAGCCGTGTGAGAATTTTAAAAATGTTTTTTTTTTCTTTCTAATATTCATATTATTTATGAAAGCAATTTCGCACTAATATATGTATAAAAAGTGGATGTGACATATTTATACTATAATTAATAATTACGCGTTTGGAAGGTCTTTCGCCGATGAAATAGAGCCTACTATAATACGTCGTAGACGTAGGTACTCACAAAATGGCTCTCTTAGATCTCTTTCTCTCACACTATCTCTCTTTCTTTTTTCTCTGTGTGTATAATATTATGTGTTTGCGTATCCGATTTTGACAAGACGCGATGATTGATGAACGATATATTATAACACACCGCGCATAATTATATATATCTGCGTTGCACGTGATACCGGCGGCGGTGACGTGTCAACGGGAAGAAGAGACGTGAACAAAAAAAGAGAGAGGAAAAAACGCTTTTTTTGTGGCCGACGAGAGACATGGCCGACGACTGTGTAAGGACGAAGACGTTTCGTCGTCGGACGAACGTAAAGGTATCAGATGACGCAGGCGCGCGTATTTTCGACTTATTGTCGTGCACAAGTCTCCAATACCATCACCGCTCCACCGTCATCCTCATCGACCTCAACACGTACTTACGTACAGCAGCTGTACATGCTCAGAGTTTGGGACTTACAAAATAAACGTGTGCAAATCGTACGCATTAGATTTTTTTCTTCAAAGCTTAAAATGATTAATGCGTTGATCACTTCATTTTTATCAAAAATAGATTAAAATAATCGTCAATTACATTTGGCTTAAATAGTTTAATTATTGCATACTAAATTTATCATATCAGGTGTGTCTATTAAATAATAAATACAATGCTTTAATATTTTCTTCACATTAAAAAATCGTATATTTTTATGTTAAACTATGTACGGTTCAAGTGTAATGCACTGCCGTCCTATACAAATATATTGAGTATTTTACAAGCCACATTATAAAGAAATATATATATTTAAATAAACTAGATTTCACATTAATTAGTTACAAATTTTGTATACTTATAGATAAATTCTGAATAAGACCCTATAGATGTTTTTATTTTATTACCGCTTAATAAATTATATATAAGTAAAGTTGTAAACAATATTATTATTATTTTTTTAATCATACAAGAATAGTTGAAATAAAATAAATTATTATAATATTCGGACCTGCATACCTCCATTATTTTACTTTGTCGGTTTTATAATGTCACTTCCTACACAACTACCAATATGTGATAAAGTTTTTAGGAAACTTGTTTTTAGGAATTTTTAATTTTAACAAAAAATTATAAAATATTACGAGTCGCAACAAATATAATTTAAAAAGTAATGAATAAATGTAAAAATAAAATTATGCATTAAAAAAAATATTGTCATTTTTTTAAAAATAATTCATACAAGTTTTCTAAATAACTGTACAGGTATAGATATAAAATACATAGCTAATGTATCAAACATATTTAGATTTTTCAAAAATAAATAAAATATAATTTTAGTACAACCAATTATTGAAAAGCAGCTACTCGTATAAACATTATACCTGGGAGATTTGACAGTAATATTCATTTAATTTCTTGCACATGATAACAAAAATTATAAACCTATGTTAGTTTCTATTTTATATACTGGTAACATTTACATGTTGCGTAGTAAAAAATATTAAAAATAAATTATTCCGTCATATAGAATTATTATGAACTATAGAATCATGTGATTCATTAAAATTCGATTGTTTAGTTAATGGATTTTTATTTTACATCAATATTATTAAATTAAAAACACATAAATGTATATATACATAATTATGTATGTAATAATTTGTTGTCAACATTTCAGCACCCAAATACAATAATAAATACATATTTTACGTATATAAAAAATTAGTAAGAATAAAACTATTACAAAATTCCGGAATTCTTATTTCACCGGGATGCCAGTTTAGCTGGTCTATAAAAAATAAAGTCCGTCTGCGGTGTAAATTGTACGGTAATACAATAGTAGGCCTTTGAATACCTACTAATATTTATGTTTATATAGGTACATATTATTTTTTCACAACAATGTTAGGGTTTATTTTCATGATTTTGTAATTATTATTATTATTACTATTATTTTTTTTTAAGTTAATCTTATGAACCCACAAATACATTAAAAAAAAATAATAATAATAACGTCTCGATAATTATTGGAAACCTTACGTAAGATTTAAGCAAACACATATGTTTGATATTATTTGTTATTTTTTCACTACTATTCAAGACGAGGGCTTATACCATTTTCACTGTTTTTTTTGTCATTATCATTATTGTTAGTTATTATTATATATTTTTTTTCGATAATCTTATTAATCTTAGAGTAGGTACATAAAAAAAATGACGTTGTAATAATTATCGGAAACCATAAGTTAGATTTATATAAACGGGCATATATATATTTAATCGACCAAGTTTGTATTAATCGCTTCTAAACACCATGTATTATACACAAGGCGAATTCGTATTAGAAAAAAATAAACTCAAAATATAATTATTATTAAATTTATATATATATATATATATATCTACTTTTATCCGACCCACGCGCGTGTGTCTATATCATAATTCATAATGTTATTATTTCGTAATAATAGTTTTCATTTACCGACGGTGGTGGGCCATACGTGCGACGCGTTTGAGTGTTATACCGATTATATATTTTTAAGGTCTCGGTCGTCGCAGGTTCGGATTACACATTTTGACAACGTGATATTATTTTTCACTGGTACGTTCGTGGCTTCTCGTCGTCCAGTCTTAGAGCATTTAAAAATATTAATCTCCGAATTATCGCCAAAACCTTAATTGACTATCTATATAAATGATACTCATACAGCGAATACACTTATAGGTATTAGGTTTGGTATATTATTTCATTATGAACTATATAAGTATACAGTCTGTATAATATAGATAATTAAATACGACGCACACCACGTGTTCGAGCATGACGTGCAGGTCGCTTCGTAATATATTATATTCCAATAAGTACATTACTATAATAATAGACAATATAGTGTACTTAATGCTCATACCTAATTATACACTAACTACATTTTTATCACGACGGCTACACAAATCGATGATATAATTATATAATATAGAACACTTTTAATTTCAAAACAAAATTGCGGCACAACATGTATGAGTATGAACGTATATGATGACATCCATTAATAGCAGCTGAAATTATAGATATTTAGTCCATATTATAAACTTTATTAATATTATTTTTTTGTACTATTTGCATAAACTTTTACTCTAAAGTCCAAAAATACTATCTCTCTCTTATTCGATCATATACATTAAGATTATTATTATTTTACATTTACACGTATTGTATATATTATACAATATTGACTAATGCATGTTCCATTGGCTTACATTGATCTATATAAAGTTACGTTTATATAGTTATATAACATACATTTCTGTACTATATCTGCGTTTGTAATGTATATTCTGACAGCTGAACTAACAACGTATTTATCACTGTAATTACAAATTGATTCAAAACAAATTGGCATCTTTAACACGAGAGCAAACACTTCATTTATGACTTATACATATTAAGCATATTAGTATAATATCACGATATACTCTTTGAACCAAAATTTAAATAAATTCAACAAGTATTACTTTAGAATTATACGAGTAAAACAGTAATCCGGGATAGTTCTTAGTGATATTATGACATACGAGTAATATTTCCAATAAGCAAAAAAAACCTATATAAAAATACTCGAATTTAATATGCCAATAAAAATTTAAATAGTTTTTTGTTTTTTATAATATCTAATATATTTATATGGTAAAAATTACTGAGTGGTCTATTCACGGCGAAAGGAGGTAAAAAATGTGATGATACATACATATTACATACTATACATCACATATTGCAGATACGTTTTTAAAATATATTAATCACAACTGAGTAATAAATAAATTCGATTTATGATAACACCATCCTCTATATATTCAAAATCATAAAAAATAAGAGGCGTGCATAAAATAAAACTCTTATCGCTGTCATTATTTCGTTAATACAGGTATTATATATGTGGTGTGTTGGTGCGGTGTTAATATATTATAATATTATTACGCTTCATATTTATGTGTGGTATATTATTACTTATTATGCTTGTATAGGATGTAGGTAAATAGGATAAGCTGGATCATCGTTATCCCACTATATATACACACAATACGCTTGCACATTATTATATAGGTATTATTATTATTTATATTACGACCAGGCTCCGCACGAGAGTTAAATTGCCCGATGATTTAACGGTTAAAAAGGCGGCATGCGCGAACGTTTTTAAAGACTCAATTTCTTTGTGCACTGCACCTAAAACGACGACGACGATTCGAGGACTTGAGCTATGCACTGCGCCGCGGTAGGGGATCGGAGCTGCTGCAGGCTCGCGAGCGCAGACGATACGACGACCGGAGCTGGTTGACGCTCATGCATAAACAGTGTGTATGTGTATTATGTATGTGTGTACAATAAAAATATATATAAATCTTTTGTCATGTTAATTGGATAATCGTTAGCCGAAATATTCGTGTGTATGTATGTATGTGACAGTGTGAAAGCTATTGCGAGCACACATACGATATATGTATAGGTATACATATTATATGGCAATCGTTATGAGCGGCAGCAGTGACGGTTTATTTTTATGTGCGTACGCGTGTTATATACACATTTTTATACATTAAAACATAAATAATAATAATAATAAAAAATATATATATATATATAAATAATAACGAAAAAGAAAAATGCACCGGACACGACGACGTCTCGCGGGTCTGACCACCACCGGCAGCAGTTACCCGTACACACATACACACTTACACACACACACACACACACACACACACACACACACACACACACACACACACACACACACACACACGACGTGCCTACCTTTATGATATGTATACGCGAGCTTGGTGTGAGTGCATGCGGTCCAAACGCTGTGGAATGCTGCTCGTGCGCGCCCCCCCGCAGCGGACACTCGTCGTCGTGTGACAGTCGACAAATTTCCTACGTTCGTTTCCATTTTAATTTTTTTTCACTTTTAACGACTCGAAAAAAAACATAACCTTACTATTTACCACTTCCCTCCGACAGACGCGTGACGAATATTTACAGTCGATAAAGCACGAGGAAAATTTAAGCCGTAAAATCACTGTTTACTATTTAAACGTGGTACTTCTGGATGCTGAGCAGACCACAATAATAATGTTTGTAATAAGTATATGTCATATTATATTATAATATTATACGGTTTTTTCTTCTCAAGTAGGAATAATATTTTGATGCCCTAGGTTAAGGTATCCTACCACGATCATCGCCGCTGGTCGTCTCGGCGCGCGATTTCAATTTGTCGTTTTCAATCTCGTTTGTTACCAACTTATTATCTGGTTAGTTAATTATCATTTATCAACTTTATTATACTCGACAGCAGTCAAGTCTTGGTAGTACTACATCGCATCAACGTACTCGTTATAGAAATAAACCTCATATAATGTACCTGCCATTTTTCGATTGGAACCTAAAAGTTAGGATGCTGAGTTAAGTAGGTACCCGTATTTTAATAGTTGTTACTAATTACAATTTTTCTGAAGCACGTGACAAAATAATAATAATAATAATAATAATAATAAGGATTATTCTATTTTGCATTGTAAAAAGAAAATTAATGAATGTAACTTGCCTTGTTAAGAGCTTTGAAGGAAACCCAAAACTATCGCGTGGATTTTATATTATTCATGTCTGTGCAATCCTATAATATATCTATCATGTCACCGCACTCGACGTGTATTTTTATACAATGATATTATTATGTGATTAGAAGCATGTATATAATAAATATACATAACACTGCAAGTCCGAGGACAGATTGTAAACAATGTTTTTGGACGATAAATGAAACGATTTCAAAAAAATTTAATACAACTATCTATAATAGGTACAGCTTGTCAAAATGCACGCTCGCAACTTTGGTGCCTAATAAAAATAATATTACAATAGGTGGTCGCCGCCAAACTGCCTCTATTACGCTCGGTGTACACCTACGTGTTCAATGTTATATATGATATTTTTATGATCGACGAAAAGAATTTTATTGCGTATGCACAAGACGACGACGACGCGACGGTCGTTATGCTGAGTTTACGGCTGTTTTCATATTATCGTGCCGCGTTCATAATAATATTGTCGTGTTTACTATACACATCACATTGCGTACCAATAATAGGTAATTAGATAGGTCGAAACCGTACAATGACAACAGTACTGCGTTTAATCGTTATATTTGTTTATCCCAGATATTCCCACAAAGTTTTTATGCCTAAATCTAAAAGAATATCGTCAAGAATTGTGTTATACTATTGCTATAATGTTACAACACTTATAAAATAAAAACGTAGTTGGTATAGAAAGTCGATAGCTTTATCACAACGTACCTCTATCCACAACCCATCCCGAGTGATTTTTGGTGGCGGCATTGGCGCAACTTTAATACTAGTATTTTATCATATGGACATAAAGTCGCAAACCCATCGACTATTTCGGCCTGAATGTTTAAGTTGTTACGTGAATATTATAAAAAAAAAACGTTCATTTTAATAATTAAAATAATATGATTTTATTTTGATACGGTAATTTTTATTTTTGCCTGGAAAATACGTTCGAAATGCACATTTTTTATGAACTGGATTATCTTGCTACGAGCACTGTACATCCTATTGTTACGCCACTGGTTATTATTATTACTATTATGTATATTGTTATTGTATACGAGAATCGTTCGAGTAAAAAACTAACCAACGGCCTCTTCACGACGTTTCTAATATTTTTATAAAGGCGTGTGCGAATCGTGTAAAACATTATTATATTATATTAGTTGCGCGTAAGTATTGGAAGTTTATTGGTTACAGCGATGGCTAGAGCGGCTTTTTTGATCTCCGACGAAGAACATCTAATAATACATCTTTTTACAGCGGCAGTGGCGTTGGCCGGACGTGTCGGTAATACCCATATATGCCTAAGTTTTTTCTCCGCGTTTAACTACCCGCCCATATTGTCGTATCGTTTATTATATAGCCGTTATACGATATACAGTCGTGGTCGATAACGTCTTCGTCGTGGGGAGGGGAGAATTCTCGCGCGCAAAGTAAAACTATTATACCTTTACAACAATAAAAACGACTCGTTTTCGCGAGTGAGGAGCAGTCATCATTACCCTTCCCCCTCATATAGACATACATACGGCACATATTATACATAAATGTGCATCGGAGTGGGTATATTATATACTGAACACCACTCCAGGTAATAGACGCGCGCGCGTCCGGGCCCGGTTTTATAATAATTACTATCGTCGCGCGGCGAGTCGGAGAAACCTTTTGTCCAACACCTGATAATTAGGAAGTGGGCGTAAACACGGGAATTATGAGTGACAATTGACGGTGCTGCCTCTCTTTCTATTCCCATTACCGCCACCGCCGCCGTATGGTGTTGTTGCGGCGGTGTGTACTGCAACAGCAACAACAACAGTAATAGTAATATGTAATATTGTAAGGCTGGCCGGCGTGTTATTATTTTGTTTTTGTTTTTTTTTTTTTTTTTTTTTATTTAATTTTTCGAAGGCAATTCGAATTTATGATGGCTCGGACCCGTAGCGTAGTGGTGGTGGCGGCTGTGGCGGACGGAAGACCCGAGTGTTTACCGCGCGTTTAATACATGCGGTGGTGTAGAAACGGGATAGATACCATCATCTCGGCGGCCCAAGGTGTCAGTTATAAAAAACGTGGTTAATTGCCGGTTAGTTATCCATTATACGACCACCGATGACGGACGGGGGCTAGACGATGACGGCGGCGGCGATGTATATGATATACCTACCTATATAATATTATACATAGGTACCTACTACATATTATTATTTCACTATTATTATGCAGTGTAATTTGTAAATAATAGTTGATATACACTAATAAAACGTTGCCGCGTCCCGTTAATGGTAGAGTTGCTAAATAGTAGTAGGGGCCTTTTAGTTTTTCGTTTGTCGTGGTATACTAGCGCAGTATTATGTGTGGCGTCAAGAGCGTCCTCGTGACGACTACTCTTAAGTTACAAACATGATATCATAAAGAAAAATGTTAGCTATCGAACGTAATTATTCAACTATAACTAAATATAGATGGATGTTCTATACTGAAAGTTTGGGGGAGGCCCCAAGCCGTGTGTACACACAGTCGAATTTGCGCGGAGTCAAAACATAAATTGAAACAGCTAAATTTAATGGGTTCTGAGTAGTGTAGTAGAGGAATTACGGATCAATAAAAATAGGTACATTATTATCGAACATTATAATATCGGCCTGTTCGGGCATCTCATCGAAGCCGACTAACAGTAAAAGTTATTTTATAGTTATAATACCAACCACGGGGTCGTCTCTCTAGATGTATAAATATATAAAATAAGACAAGTAGATCATATGTTTTAGTGATGTATAACAGAATCTTCGGAGATTCGACAGAAACAGACAGACTGCGGTAGATAGCAGTTTCGATGATCATAATAATAATGATAATGTAGCTGCAAGTCTATATAGCCGGCGGAAATGACGTTATAACGTCATGATCTCACTGCGCACTCGAAATCAATTACACTAAAGACGGTTTTTTATTCACTTTGAAAACTACACAGTGTTCATATACATATACATATACATATTTATGCATATATATATATAAGGAAGTACTGCGGCGCGCTGCGAGCGATGTCGCTCGACAGAGTCGACAGACAGCAGACCGATGTGGTAAAACGGAGAGAGAGAGAGAGAGAAGAGTGAGAGCCTTCCCGTTTCACAACGATTGAACGGTGTTACTACATTATCCAAAGTCGCGTCTGAAATACACTGTTATATATATATATATATATATAAAATCGTTCAATTATGTATATAACTCGCGTTCTAATTGCAGACCTATACTTACACGTGTATGTGTGTGTGTAACATCATAATATTGTATTCTCACGCTTAACATATTTATTGTGTACGTCATCGTCTTCATTTTGTATGTACATACCTATACATCATAATATCGATCCGTTATTTTTGTTTTATCCCCGCAGATCATTTTGAACTCGATGCACAGATATCAGCCCCGGATACACCTGGTCAAGTGGAGGGGCATGGTGACCGACTTGGACGCGGAAAAGTACCGGTCTTTCGTGTTCCCAGAAACCGTGTTCACGGCCGTCACGGCTTATCAAAATCAACTGGTAAGTACAAAACTGCATGTTATGTGTATATATATACCTATATAAATATTATGCGCAAGATGGTGCAGTAGCGTTTGACTTCTGCATAATATAACGTATACGCACTGGTTGCTATGGTATAAAATATATACTATATATAGACACTCGAATATCCTTTTATACACCGCGGCTGCGATATCTTGAAAGTATAGGAGAGAATTTTTTTATATTCAAGAACAAAACATACGGATAACCGCATATTGTATAGAAAAATGTAAAATGGTACATTAATATATTTTCTTAAACGTTTGATGTATAGATATACATAGATGCCGGTTTAAAATATAATCCAAGTATATCCCTATAAGACATTTCCGACCGGTTCACGTCATGTACCTAATAATTCGACATTTCGACAATATGTACACGTCTGTCTGGTCGTCAACGGCGCGCGCGCCGCCACGGTCTTTGGGGATTTAGTTGACAGTCAGCAGCAGATAAGTAGACAGGTCGTGTACACGGTATTCGTATTATTTTACAGGTGTGGGTACCGCGGAAGCCGTTCACCTGACAAAAATCGTTTTTTATTCCACTCGGTTCCTTTTCACTCTGCGCGTAAATTATTTCCCCCGGCGCTCGTCGTTTTCGAGTCATGCGTCGTTTGTATGACATGAACATATTATACATATATATATATAGGTACGCGCACTTATATACGACATGTACCTACGTGTGTTATACGCTGTATGCTAATAATATTATTATCTTCACGCGAATTAAATTCCAAACGTGGTAATATCACCACCACCGTGTCACAGCGTTTTATTCTGTTATTTTATGAATGCCGATCCCGAACTTCCTCCTCCCGAAGCTAGTTGTAGCGTCATTGTTACACATATTATACCGTAATGCTGTATTATATATTATATGCTTCGTGGATTGCTAACACACTTTGCCGAGAGTAGAAAAAGTTATAACAAACTGTATTTTTTATTACGCTTTAATTTTAATTACACATTTTATGACTTCGGTAATCATATACTTAATATAAAGTCATGTAACTCATAACTAATAAATGTTAACTCTATTAAAATCTATGTAGGTAATAAATCACGCGCTAAACGATTAAATATTTCAATTGAAAACAACAAATATATTATCTGTTTACTAAAATCATGAAAAAAATTCAGTTTTAAACAGAGGAATAATTTTTTTCATATTACCTACACCTACTATTATTACTTGTATACGGACGGAAATATGAAAACTGCGAGTAAAACATTCAAACTAGTTTTGTTCCTTTCATAGAATTTCTTTAAAATACTTAAATACTCGTTAATACTGAACACCTATATATAATGATAACCAACTTTCCTCTGGTAACTAACAGGAAAGCCATAATGAGCCATTACAATTTTTAATATTAAAATTAACATAACTTTTTAGTTGTTCATACATGATTATTGTTCGAGAAATATAAAAACTTAAGTGAATGCAGTATACGAATTGAAAACTTTGTCTTTATTGATACAATCTTTATTTTCGTTAATATCGTTACACATAACATATTTATTTCAAACTACTAAATGGCCCTGTAAAACTAAATATGACGTTAATATTTTCCCCAATACACTATTATCGTATATCTCAGTATAAGCAGGACGACGTTCGGCGTTTAAAGTCTAAGAAAAAACTATAAAAAAAAAACACTGGCCCTACGTGTTATATAAAATATATAGAATTACTTTTTTATACCTTTACCTATTTAGATAATATAAATATAAGCTTTGTACAGTTTAGAGGTTTATTCCCCACAAATCCCACTCCTACCACACAGTATAACAAGTGACGAACTGTGATATTATAATGTTGTATAATGTGGTGATCGATACTCAACACTGCTGTGGCCTGTGATCATGCTGTTTATATACTCATTCACGTATAAAATTTCTATTTTATCTTAATAGTCGCATTATCGACCCATGAGCAATTTCAATGCTAATTGTTAGGTACCAAGAGCTTATTGCTTACACGTGAATAATTGTGAAATCATCATTATTATTATTATAATAACAGAGATTTTTAATGTTTTTCTTTCCGTTACAGATAACAAAATTGAAAATCGATAGCAACCCATTTGCCAAAGGATTCCGTGATTCTTCACGACTAGGAGAACTCGAAAGGTGAGTAGTCGATTTTTAATGTAATAATTTTTAAAATTATTTTCAACCATAAGGTATATAATTGAACTATGAATTTTTTTCTTACATTAAATCTATAATTTACGAATAACACGTGTATCTACTAGAAAAAAACTACTAATTTCACATCGTATTCCATTTAAAAATAAATAAGTAGTATTAGATATTTCATATTACTCGACATTTTTTGAATTCTTATAGTAGAAAAAGTATACTTAATTTAAACAATAGTTTTGTTAATACTTATCAAAGGTGAGCCTAGCTAACAATCGTGCACGGAATTTATACATAGAACACCAATTAATGCAATTTTTGTAAACAAAACCAATTTTAAAATATTTTAGGATACTAAAATATTTGTTCTATGCATATGAAAGTATATGTACTTACTGCAATAATATAGTTGGAATTTGTATAAAATATGTTGTATATTGTACAATTACTGAATTTTGTAAAATATATAGCATATTTGAATATATAGATATAATAAGTAGGTACATAGATACTGTAGAAGTATAAAAATGTGTGTAGGTAATTAGAGCCGCCGTGCAAAATATTTTGTTGTTAAAAAATAAAATTAAAAAAAAAAAAAAAAAAAAAACGATAATTATTTCTCGCGCGTACAACGTCGCGTTTTTGTTTCATACCATTACATATATATATATATATATATATAACCCGCAGTAATATATATATATAAGTACTGAAACTGTTATTTTCTCCGTACGCGCTTAATATTGTTTTTTTTATGTTTCGACACCTCCTACTCGATATATAATCACCAGCGGCGGAAAAGAGCCGGTCACAAAAGAAAAGAAAAAGTAACACACATACACACACACTTACGTATATAATATAATACAGTCCCCTTAAAACCTATCATTTTGACACGTTGTTATATTATGGCAAATTTACGCACGGGTGTGATGTTTATAGAATCGGGTTTCCAGTCGTGCCACAAAATTATAGGGCACGGTATCGCCGCGATGAATTTTACACGCGATTCCACTTACTTTATTCCTGTACATTATATAGGCGTTATACTATACGCCAGGTACACACACACATTCACACATTCACACATTTATATATAAAATGTATATTCGCTTTGAGGCGTAGAGTATAGTATAAATGTGTATAATTGTGTATACATGAACATTAGCTGGTTGAGACTTGTGCGTGTAACAAATATACGGCACTCGCAATGCAAGTGGCGCAGTGGTGGTTAAAATCGGAAAAGCCCCGCCTGGTCGTGTCCGTCGAATCTAACCCTGCCGCGTTTTGTCTGCGAGAGGTTTTTTGTCATTTTTATTATTATAATCGAGGTACATTGGCACTTTGTATATTATTATGTTATATGGGTAATAAGTGCACACGACCGTTTCTTTTCGTTTTTATCGACCCCGCAATTGTAACTATCGTATGTACATACATAATTTACCTACTTGATAACGTCACACTCGTGTATTCTATCGCGAGTTCGCCATAATAACACTATAACACTACTACGTACTGAATAACAACAACAATAATTATTAAATTCTGTCAAAACCGAGCGTGGTATAATTTCTTCGACGAACGACGAAAATAATATTTGAAAAAAATAAAAACAAAACCATTGCGTGTTTCGCCTCTAGCTGTGTAACGACAGACACACGATCGTGTATGGTGCGTAATATGCCTACATTGTGTGGTGCCATTCATTTCGGATCGTTATTGTAGGCAATACTACGACTAAGTATTGTCGAAGTTATTGACTTTCCTTTTTTTTCCTTGAATTGTTTCCCACATAAATGTAGAGTAATAATAACAATAATAATAACAATATAGTTAATTCCGACAACGCACGACACTTACCACGGTTCGCAATTGACGAGCATGTGTCCCGTGTGCATATTACATTTTATTAGATTTTTCAGTTATTTTTTTTTTTTAAATTAAGGCCTTCAAAAGCAAGGGTTATTAGCTATTATATATTACATATTATATTATCTGTGTTAGGTGTTAGGTTTAAAAGTACAATATTACGTATGTTACATGAATTACATGTATAATATAGGAGTGTATATTATATTAAGTTAGGTTTAAAATTACAATTTACTAATAATATTTGTGATACTTAAAAATTCGATGAATTTCGTAGTTTGAATTTCATCAAGTGCTTTTGTTATATTTGGCGTCATGTTTAGGTTAGGTTATGTATTTCAATTATTATTATTTGATATTTGAAATGGTTTGAACTGTACCAATTTCCTGAACACACTGCATATATTCTAATATACTGCTGCAGAAACTAACAAATTTTACTTAATTTTCTGATCGAAAATTTACTTTTTGTATTTATCATTTGCTATTATCATAATTAATGTCACTACTATTCTATAATGATTGAGGAATAATATAAATATTATACCTATACAAATCATCATTGCAATAAACAAATTTATAAATAATTAATAATATCTACCATTTTATCATTCCGAAAATAACATCCCTGATTTTATAATTTCGTAACACAACGCCTAAACTAAACAATAAATATAAATGCTACATAAATTATATTTTTACCATCTATATTTACACATTAAGTACTAACTTAAATAATATGTACACACGTCTGTAGCTAATACACGGCATAGGCATAAAATGTAGGTCCATTTTTACTCTCAAAATCCAATCACTGGCGGATAAAATGTAATTTGACCATGTGCTCGTCTATCCGGCGCAGACTTCAGAAAAAACCATAAGCTATAGAAACACCATACTGTTTGATAGTAACATTTTAATGCTTGCACCACGCGGCGTTATATTATAGGCCACATTAATATATTTTATATCAAAATGTTGTACATCGGTCTAAAAGGTTGAACGTCGCTATAATATGACGTCGTCATTTATACTTACGTCTCGATGAAACGATAAGTGTTTCACAGGCTTTTCGTTATCGTTTTTTAACCCTATAATGAGTATTCTCTGTATTAAAGATGTACATGGGTTCGTCCATTAGGATCGTACATTCGACGTGTTTAAACCTCTTGGGATGTTTTCTGAACAGGAGCTGTGCAGGGCCATGTGTCATATACCCATATTATATGCATTTTGAAATTCAACTTCATACATTGTTTATCGTTTTATCTATCTTTATATAACCAGGTCTACAGAGGTCGATATTCTTCAACATGCGTCATTATTTGCATTTAAATTGTGTCTAAAATAAGCTTATAAACATTATATAAATAAATGTAGTTTAATCATGTAGGTACAACTAACTATAGACATTGGTATGTTACAAAATTATCTATTTGCTGTAGTTCTTATACGCCTAGCTATACGAGTATATTGTCTGCACATAGAGCCGACTGGTTTTAATTTTTGGTGGTACTTTAGTATCAAACAATTTTGACAAATACCTAAATATATGTTCCTTTAAAATTAATTTGGTTTTGTTGTAGTTGTTAGTATTTGTATTTTATTTCAATTGTCAGTTTTGAGTACCGATGTGTTTTGTTTATAATTTTTCATTTTCAATGCTACCTGAAGTATTATATGACGGTATATAGACAGTATTGAGTATATACACGAACTCTATACTTTGAGTATAAATGGTTGGTTTGGATTTTTAAAGCAATCAACGCACTTATAGTGAATCACTTATATGATTACAATAAGTCACTGTATATACGGTAAAATCGAATATTCAATGTAGATGTGTATCGTTTACAGTGACGTATATCGAATTCACAGCGCGACCAGACTTAGTGTCGTTTATCCAGCCACTGCTGTATACGATTGATTTCTATAAACTATATAAACTACAGTAAAGTGTTTAAATATAAACACTGTTTACCCATCAACATATTAGTATTGCACATATTTTAAAAATTAATTTGATTGAGATAAAAAAAACCCTAACAGTTAGTTTTTATTGCCCCACCGACTACCGCAGCTGATGCCACAAGTATATAATATAATAGATACGTCTTTATTATTATATTTTATATGGTATCTATATACTTAAGTATATCAGATAACGCGCCTAGTTGACTTTCGGTCGGGTTAGGACTCCGGTCCGCTAGCGCCGGGTGATGGTTTCCACGATAATTCTGTGTACTACTCCGAAACCGAAATCATTAAAAAGAGATTATACACGGGCGCGCGATCGCCAGTCATAGTAGAAATGTCGTCACTGTTGCGCGTCGGAAACGACTTCGATGAAAAACTGTGCACAATAAAAATATAGTCCCGTAACTATATTATTAATAGAATTATATTGTTATTATTTCTTCTTTTTTACGCTTCGTTTCGACCGTGCACGGGAAGTCACCTGTGTATATCTATATATATATAATTATTGCAGTAATGCATACTCTGAAATGTAAACAGATGCAACAAAGTTGGAAAACATTAGTTTTGTCGCAGTCACCATCGCCTCGAAATAATAACAATAAAAAAAGTAATAATTAATAATCGTAATATTCCATGATCACAGTGATGGCTTATCTGTTATGCACGTTCCAAATGAGAGGCTTCATAATATATTTTATTTTACTATAGAAACACGCTATTTATGATGTATCAACAACTAGGAATTAGCAAGTGCGATAACGGAAGTACACCTACTTAGGTATGCTTATAAACAAGGTTGAAGGTAAATCGCCCTCTTTTCTAGATTGTTTTGTTTCCTATTGGTCACAAGCTCATAACCGTCAGTGCAGCGGTGCGCTGTATTATGGTCGACCATGTGAAAATTTATATAAATCGTGTTTTTGCAGACATTGATGGTTTGAAAAGTAAAATCCGACGAATCGAAATTTCGAAAAATATCACCATCCCTATACACATACACAATTACGATGAATATACGAAAGTATATAACGTTTATTGTTAAAACTATGAATGATATTTGTGTAGGAGCTAGGCGAAGGCTAAGCGATTCGACCTTAATACGCGAGATCATATTATATACTCGCGGTTTCGACACACCGATAACAATAATTTATCATAAGTACTATTTTATACGATTATAGGTATATGTGATTTCTTCGAGAGCGTTTAATACATACGCCGATAAGTTGAAATCATATTATTATTATGACCACACTGGCTGTTTTGTATAATGCACTGCATATGATATGATGATGTATACCGCAGTCGGTATGTACCCGCGGTATCTATACACTCGTATAATGATAATAATATATCGTATAATATTATCGTTATACTTGTATAGCAGTGTAGCTGTGTAGCTACCTGTGTAGTGTAATATATTATTATAAATGAATAAATGATATCACTGCCGTTTGAAGTATGTGCACGTACGATGTAATATCGAAATAGGTATATAGAAATCGTAAAATCGCCAAGGACAAAACGTCGTTTAAATAATTGAATTATTACCACTCGTTCGGGTTCGTGCGAACGTTATTATTATTTTTAATAATATTATACCGGCTGCCTACTGTAGGGTTTTTGTATTTTACTTTCCTATACTAAATTATTATTGTCTGTCAAAACGGCGCGATTTCCAAATATTATATAGCTGCAGTAGTACAGTGCATAGTAATACACTCGTGCATCAAGCGCACAGCGTGGATTCTATCAATTTTCATTTCTCAAGTCTTTGATAATGTTAAAGACTTGAATTCGTTTAAGCGTGACTATAAGAATAACCGAAAAGACTAACTAACGTGTTGAATAGGTTAATGCGCTCCTTATAGTTGTCGCCATGCCCGATATGGTCTCCGCAAAGTCCGCCAAATAAAAACACTCGCGTCTGTTTCTACCCACCTGTTTCGGTTGTATTATTATTAATTATTACAAATGCTCTGGCCTCACAAAACCTTGCAGTCACTGATCTGAGTATATAATAATATTTATATTTATATTAAAATTTTGTGCATAATATTTATTATTATTTCCTACTATACTTTCAGTGGTCGTCCAGCGCACGTTATTTTCAAACGTAATACATTTAGCAAATTTTGCTTTTAAAATTGTTTAATCTACCTATATCGTAATAATACGCACATAGTCATCTACATATATTACTCACCTTCACGTTTATATACCCAGCTATATAAATCGTTTTTTTTACAATATCGTTTATAGGTCGATTGTCTGTGGTTGTATTTGTACGAGGGTAAGAGAAGGGAGTGACAAATCAGAATTGGCAAAATTCATGTTTTTCGTTTTAACGACGAAATAAACACGGGATTTTTAATTGTTTTAAGCGATAAAAACAAACACGTTTTAAACGCACGATGCGCCAACCTTGGGACAAACCACAGGGAGATACCTTAAATACCCAACAATCACACCTGCGATGCATATGGCACTCAGGTATCTATAGTATTCCATTGTCCCATACAAATAAAAATAAAAACGATTTTATAATAAATAAATAAAAATGCGAATCGCGAAAATGAAGAAATTTAAAAATTTTATAACTCAAATATGTATCTACATCGCCCATAACAGGAACTAATGTATTATTGATCATATTGTGCTAGATGTTACTTAGTTTGTTATAAAAAAACTATTGTGCAAACGGAGCGCAAAAGTCTTATATTGTTTAATCAGAACGTATTATTAATAGTGGTGAGCTGCTGCTATTGAACCTAACATTTATTTTACATGCACAATTTATTGATAATGGGCTCATTGTAATATTATATTCAACGCAGAGGAAATATAAAATTTAAAATCAGTATAATAGGTGTAGGTATGTTTAGAAAAGTTTTAATCAAATAGAAACACTCGATAAATTGTCAACGTGATAAATATATTGTACGCATATTATGAAGCAGACAAATTGTGATCGGTTCGTTTGTCACGATTGAAATACGTAAGTTTACGTGATTCACATCAATGCTATATTTATTTATTTGATAATATCGTGTATTTATTACGGCGACGACTGTGAACTAATCGAGATGAAAACCAATAATAATTATATGTCATAACAATATAGTCCATGATAAATTTTGAACTGTGCACACACGAAATTTGTGCGCAGTCGTGTATTGCACCGCTGCAGCTGCTGCTGCACGCGGGAGTCGTTGTCCGGTTTATCGCTTCTTGTCGTCGCGATCGGCCACGCGGGGGATACGATTCATTTCATTGTAAAACATAGGTATTATTCGTTCGTAATGATATATATATATTTTATTACCTCCCCGCGTACATCGATATCAATACCTTAACCTGTACAATATAATATACGTATAATAACAGTAGGCGGTAGGTATACCTACTGTATAAGTGTGTACCTACCGCATACCAACCGCTTATAAAAACGATTACGTCTGTGTATTAGGTATATACGAGTATTTATATGTATGCCCAATGTGTATACGTAATAATAATAACGATAATAATAATAATAGAATAATAATTATTATTTATTACATTTTATGGTGAAACCCTTTCTTTTGCCCCGCTGCCCGCGATCCCGGAAACCTCCGCGGCGTTGTGGACATTTGAAAATATTCCTCACAGAGGAATACAATATTGTTAAAAAATAATAATTATACGCGTGTATAATAATATTTTCATCGGCTATTGAGTTTGAATTTTCGCCATGCGTTAGATCGAAGTCGGCAGCGTTGCATTTGCCCGGGAAATTCAGCCATCTGTATTCTATATAGTATTATATTCTTTCTGTATTGAAACGGAAATGTTAGTTCTTTACATTACAAGGCTTTTACACGTTCACGATTATCATACACCATTATATTATAATGAAGTGATGTTTCTATTAATTTAGTGAACCAATTGTCTTAATGGTTTGGGGTAAGTTTTACGTTTATTAGTTTTATTACTAATAATTATAGCCATCCTTACGGTTTATCGTGTTAACTATACTTTTAGTCGTATTGATAACGAATAGCCCTATATAGTTGCTGTATTAACAGAAAACACATGTTAAATAAAAACAACTGTTCGTTTAGAAATTGAAACACGCTGCGGCCGGTGCACCTATATAAATATTTTAAGTAACATAGGATTATATTATGGCGTGTAAAAAGTTTCATTTGATAATATTATTATAAAAACCATTTTTTTTTTTTTTTTTTTTATAATGTAATTATTATTCTATTTTTCTTTGAAAATCTTGAAAAAATTCACCGCTAGTTGGTGCTATAATATTCAATATGCATGGAACGTGTGTTAAAAATGTTTTTGTGCGTTGAACTCTGCACGTAGATAAACTCTGATCTCAAATAGCAGAACTGTAGGAAGAAGTTATGGTTCTAGGCATAAAGCAAACGAACTAAAATTAATAAATTACATTACAAAATATAATATACATTTCCGATAGGGTTGTACAAATGCGTTTAACCGCCATTTGAAAATCAGAAAATAATGATGTTCCTTAACACGCGAAAAGGAGATCAATAAAAAAATTTAAATTTGGCTGGTGAATCTCATTCCCTGTTGAGATGATTTCCGCACTTGTTATATGCGTATTATTAAATAGGTAAATTCATCGATAAAGCTAATTAAATACGACAGTGTCTTCCTCCCACAAACTCACTCATTACGATCGAGAATTTCTGCGGTAGTAGTCGCGTGCGTGTTTTTCCAAAGTAGTTTTTTGAAAATTTATCCGGTGGCCCCGGGCGGTCGGTGGTTTGATTATGTTTACTGCAGTGGGCGTAACCTACGTGGAGAAGAGGAAAAAAAATTGTGAGAACGGTGCGCATCATTGTGAAGTGTTAATAATAATTAATCGACGGACCTATTGTTTCGGATGTCCGAGCCGTCGCCGAATGGTATCACGGGTGGTGGTGGTGGTGGGGGCGAAATCGTTATTATATTATGTTATTAAAACCGGTAATTTGACCGTGGCAAACGGAAAATTGCCGACGGCGGCTGCGGCAACGAGTGTATACGCTCGATGGCTTCTAATTATTATTATCATGTATAATTTTTCGTGTTTTTTCTCTCCGTATATTATAATATACGCATAACAATATTAATAATCGTCTTTATCTCTCTCTCTCGCTCACTCTGTACACTTCTTCCCTGAGAATATTATTATTAATATTATTATCGTGTAGTGTTTAACACGTTCACCGCGTAAATTATACACACAAAAACCTATGTAGATGCATCGTAAAATATTATGCGACGACGACGCGTCGTCGGCTGGAAATTTCTTCGCACCTCTCCGACACGTATGATAATAATAATAATAATAATAATAGTAATATTTTAATAACACGCCGGAACGCGCAAACCGCGTACGACGTTATATTATTATTATTATATTTTTCGTTTTATTATTATTATTTTTTTATTATTAAGCTCCCGCGGGCCGCAGCTTGTGTACGTGTGTGCGTGTGTGTGTGACGAAATCCATCGGCACGTTGTTATAACAACCGCTAATGGATCATAACCGGCCTCGGTCTTCACGCGCCTTCGTCGACCGGTTCGGCGCGGCGGCTCGCGAGTAGTATTTATAATAATAAATTATAATAATACGCGACGTGGCCTATTTATACGCTCGCGAGGGGCGCGACGAATTTTTTTTTCGAACCGTTTGACGATCGTACCGACCGTTTAGTAAAATAATAATCTAGCGCTGCATCGGTTAAATGTTTCTGTTATCTTCTAACGTCAATGGATTCTGCAAGAGTCACCGTGCAAATATTCGCGCGGACTTTTTATATTTCATTTAGAATTTTTGTATTTATCATAACGATATATATTGTTATGCATTTATTCAAAATTCAGAATTCTTCAAATCCTTCAATTATTTTCGGATCAATAGTAGATATTTCAAAAATGGAATTGGTTACGATATTGATTCGCGTGGCGCCTCTTCGAATTGTTATCGCGACATCATCGCAAACGGCGTCTTCCGGCGGATTTGGAATCTAAACAATAAATACATATATCTACACGTGTTGCTATCGGTTCGAGTAACGATATAGTCGACAAATTGACACGTGCCGCTCGGTCCAACACCCCGCTTTAGGACGACGATAAATAATTGACACTCACGATGAGACAACTCCGAACGCGGATTATCCGACAGGCTCGGCGTACATGTTACAATAATGAGCCGCCCTCTCACGACGAATCACTGTACGTCCTAATGGGTCTGTGATATTGTAATAATGATGTGTACGCACCACCGTTCTGGTGCAGTGTGGTGGCGATAGTTTTGCACCGCGAGGGTGCATCGATCGCAACGCCCTGCACGCCTCCTGCAAATCCGTTTGTTGCTGTGTACTGCAGTATACATACACACACAAAGTGATTCACCTAGTACGCTTCTCCCCTTTTTATTCTTCACTAATGTAGTTGTTCAAAATCTGAGTTTTAGAATAATTTAAGTAGGTATAACTTATTATTATAGTAAATTAACAAATTCTTGAGATTGTTTGTACCGAGTATATTTAAAAAGTGCTCTGCGGAAAATAACAATCTCCTGTTATCCATCGACTGATACACCCCTTTTTTGTACAGTAAATTATTTAATGGGTGATCGTCGTGAAAATTTCGAACGAATAAACCTTGTATGATAACTTCATAGCGACTACTTCAACAACTCTTGTGACCTAACCTAACCTATGGTGGTATACCTACAGCACTGCACGTAGAAGCCCACGCCGTATCTTGTTTTAAATCAATTGAATTTGACCACACACGTGCGGGGTCATGGGGATCATGTTTATTTCTCAGTAATTTCATTTTAAGTGGACCTATAACAACACGAAATTATAAATAACATTTTGAAAAGACGAAACGATAAGTTTACTCGCACAATTTAAACAGATCTCACGTTGATACATCTCAGTATAGCACTACACTCTAATGCACACGATTTCGTAAAACGATAAAAAAAAATAAAAAAAAAACGACGAAACACTTGAACGTCACAGCGAACGCGATGAATTTATAATATAATAATCTAACCTAACGCGATGTAAATTTTTGTTTTGCAGAGATCCGGTGGACTTGATGTTCCTGGAACACCAGTACAACCAACACCTGCTCAGTCGAGCGGCCACGCCCATGTTCTGGCCGTCGTCCCAGGACGGCGGCGTCGTCCATCCCGGACAGCAGTCGGCAATGGAACAGCACCATCAACACCAGCTGAACCAGCAACAGCATCAACTGCAACAGCAGCAGCACCACCTGCACCACCAGCAACAGCAACAGCAACAGCAGCAGCAACAGCAACAGCAGGACCAGAGCAACGGCGGCGGCAATTCGGGATTCATGTTGGCCGCCGCGGCCGCTGCCCGGGCCCAGTTCCACATGTTGAACAACGCGGCGGCCGCGGCCGCGGCGTCTGGCGGTGGCAGGGCGCAGGCCGGCGGCGGCGACGGCGGCAGTGGCGCCGGCGGATCGGCCGCCCAGCACTACCAGCACTCGGCCGCGGCCGCGGCGGCCGCTGCGGCCGGCATGCACTCGCTCATAGTGTACGGCAACCACTTCCAACAGTCGCAGTCGCGTTTCGCGGCCGCCGCAGCCGCCGCAGCAGCGGCCGCGGCTTCGTCGTACCCGGGACCGCCACCCCCGCCGCACCCGTCGTCCATGTTCACGGGCCGCAGTCGCAGTACCCGAGGTACGTGTCGGCGGCCGCCGCGGCTTTCCAACCGCCGCCGATGCCGCAGCAGCAGCAGCAGCAGCCCGTGGCCTCGTCGTCGTCGTCGTCGTCCACGGTCGGCCCGCCGCAATCGCCGCCGCAACCGTCGCTCCAGCAGCAGCACCCGCCGCCGCCGCTGCCGCTCCAACAGCAGCCGTCTGCGTCGACGTCGTCGTCGTCGTCGTCGCCGTCGTCGCCGCCGTCCACCGCCGCCGCGGCCGTCGTCCACCTACACCACCATCACCCCGGCGCCGGCGCTGCCGCAGTGCACCAACAACACCTCCACCAGCACCACCACCACCCGCGGTCGTACAGTCCCGCTCGAACGCCGCCCGGCGCCGGCGGTTCGTCTTCGGCCGAGTCGCTGCCGTCGCCGGACGTGGACGGCAGGTCGGCCACCAAATATCAGAAGCGCCGTTCGCCGTCCGCCGCCAGGTATTCGCCTTTCGACGCCACCAAAGCCGCCGCCGCCGCGGACGAATCGTAATTCGTTCCGCTTCGCGCCCGTTTTGTTTTTTCCTGTACGAATCTCCTCGCCCCCCTTATTCCTTACCCCCCCATTCTCTATCCTTGAACCCTCCTCGCCATAACCCGTTTTGTAAATATATATTGTATCATGTTTATATGTATATATTATATATAGTATTATTCATCCGCCGGACGCTATACTATATTATGTGTTATATTATATTAAACTCATAATTATATTATATATACCTACTATACTTACTATAGTACTTATTATTATATACTACACTATTACCTACTAGGTACTTAATACTTACTATATAATAAGATAATATTAAAAATACGTAGGTATATTATACCGTATTACTGTTTATACCTCGACTTACTTTCGTGTGTACTCTGCGTACCACTTTACGGTTCGTGTTTTTAAGGGCTTTTTATGTAGCGCGTTTTCCTCGGGTAACGGCGACTAAAACGGTGGTTTTCCGGTTTTCGTTTTTAACGCGTGACCTGAGTTTTTTTTTCGTTTTAATTTTACGTATAGAAAAATATTTATATATAAATATATATATATATATATATATATTTAATACCTCCCCTAATTCTGGGAATCGTAAAACAACCCTTGCCCCTCCGACACCGCTGCAACCCAAGTGCACGCCGCCGCGCGTAGGTACCGCGGTGTAGCGTAGATACATGAGGTGCGCGAGATCTATGTGCAATATATTATTATAGTATTACTTCGTCGTGTTTTTTTTTTTCATTTCTTCCAGTTGTTATATAATATCATTATAGAATATTATGGTATTATAGTCTTCGGTTTGCCAAAATAAAACGCGATTTTAATACAAAATATTATCTATAGGTACGTACGTCCGCGACATGCGCAAAGTCGTAAATATCCTTTCATTATGTGTTTATTATATTAATTGTTTAGAAAACGACTCTCGTCTACGTGCGCAGATGGAATACGACATAATCACTAATAATTTAATTTATAATACTATATCTATGAAGACCGACATAATTGGTTGTAGTCTATTTGATGGTGTGCACTGTAGCCCCGACAGACGGCAACGAGTTCTTAAATAATAACGAACGGCAAGAATAAAATTATTACAAAAACGATTAGTATTATGATTTGTATCTTGGAAATTCTCGCAGTTACTAAAAAACAATCATTCCTTATCGATGATTCATTATTTTTAAATATACTTTTGGTTAGTTTTGTTTTCCTTTTACATATGTACTTATTAATAAAAACCCAAAACTGTTTCCTGATTCGTATTTCTAGGTTTTACTCGATTCAAGTACACACATAAATAAATGTATTGATGTAATATACAAATGTACATTGTATATTAGATAAACATAGATAGGTAGGGTAATGGATTGATAAAAACTAGGTACCAAAGATGTTTTTTATTATTATTATTATTATTATTATTATGCGTTTCGCTCTGCAGATGGCTGTCGCGAAATGTGTCGTGCGTGTAATTATTTTTACGTACGCTGTAAATACCGTTAGAATTTTTTTTTATTTATTTAATTATTTACTTACTCGATATGTTTATGTAAAATTATATTATATTATTATAATTATTAGATATTTTTTATTAAATCATATATCTCGCTATTATATAAATTATTATATTTAATATTAACATAAAAAAAAAAATAAATAAATAATAATAATATTAATATAAATATAAATAACAATAATTGTAATGTATGAGTATTTGTTTTGAATTTTCTGTCGTACCTAAATAATATACACACATATATATATATTATATATATCGTGTGATTTGTACATAATATTTAAACCGTTTTACTCTTAAGTAACACTATTGAAATCATAATAATATACATATTATCGTGTAAGTGAACGTTTTATGTGTAATAAACAATATAGAGTATAATCGTATATAAACAATATGTGTCTTGATTTTTATAGTTTACCAGATCCTTTCAAACGTCTTTTCATATTATTATAAGTATATATACAACGGTCGGGCGGTTATCTTTAAGGTAAATACGCCGCCAAGGATTTTAATGCAGCTCACCGACCTTCTGCGACGGAAATGGTATGTTAACGTAAAACCATATTTTAAACTTTAAAGGAATGCAGTTAAACGTTGTTTTTATTTTTTTGATGAAAAAAAATAACACAATCATTAAACCATTGTCGACTCTATAATCAGCCTAATTCATATATATACATGTCTGACATGCAAAAATTAACAACCACTGTCCATTTAAAATACGTGTATAATATTATTATGTATGTTGTATATGTATAATAATAATAATAATAATACTATGTAATATTGTGTTAGCACGCCAGTACGTGATTATGGGTAGAACACGATTACTAGCGGTCCTTATCGACAGCACCTCTTTGAATAACACGACTGCGAACATTTTATGTATACTAACTTTTAAATGCAATCGATACGTCAACGATTTGTTGTTACCAATACACTGATCACAAACAAGTAATATTTAATTTAACAGATATCGCATGTTTACGAAATACTATATTTTATGGGACTGCTGTAGTTTAACGTTTTTTTATATTTTTTTTATATATAAAAAAAAAAGTAACATAATCGATAAACAATTTTCGACTCTAATCAGTCTAATTCGTATATACGTGTCTGTCATGCAAAAATTAGCTGCCACTGGCCATTTAAAATATATATGTATGTTATGTAGGAATTATATATATTACGTTAGCAAGTCGATACGACGATACGTGATTATTAACTGTCAAATGCGAACAAAAAAAAAAAAAAAAAAAAACACCTGCAAACTTTTATCCGCATAAAATCAATAGTAGCTAGTACTCATATAAAATAATTATTTTGTAGTTCATAATTAATATATTTTCAACGTTTCTATTATTAAAATAAAATAACTATCAAATTACGATATGTAAAAGTGATGCGGTTTTATAATTTAAAACAATTTTTTGATAATTCAATAATATTTTCGAAGTGGTATTGTGGTCGCTATAAATAAGTCGATAAAATTTATCAAAAAAGTGTTTTTAAATTATAAATGTAAATTTCACAAATATAATAATAGTACCTACTCGTATAATATATACACTACTGCATATTATATATTATTATTAAATTAATCTAATAACTTGAAAAGTAGGTACAGTTTTACAAAGTGTAAATATATATTTATAAACTGTGTTTTATGTGATCGTATATTGCGATTACTATTATAGATTTTGTATAATAGTAATTGGTAACATAAAATCTAATAATATTTTCACACTGCAAAGGCAATCTTTTTTACAACTGCACATTCGTATATTTATTTTAAAAAACACATTTAAAATAGTCTATATATAGTATGTATACAATGTATAAACCATTCAAAAGTTGATTAATATATCTTCTCCGTCTATCATAAATATTTTAAAAAATTATATTTTTTGAAATAATAATCATCCATGGAATAAAATATAATATACTAAATAGAATATAGACTATTTAGTTACTATAGTCATAACTAAGACTAGGATAGAACATCAATTAGACATCAGTTTTGACATAAATTAATAAGATAATTTTAAATATCAAACGTCAACGAGCCGTTTTATCATTTGGTCTCTATAACCTTTTTGAAATTAAATAATTACAAGATGTTATTTTATCAAAAGATGTGTGATTTTTTTTTGCCTTTTTTTATATATAAAACACAATATAGGTTTTTTTTTTTTAGGTACGACGTATTAGTTGCAGTTGCCCATCCACGGTATATACAATATATAAACCATGAATATAATTAGTTAACAAAATATGTTTAGTTCGATTTAAATATAAAAAGCTATTGAATTGAGATTTTTCCATTCTCGTTTCAGAAATAAAATTACCACCCGGGGTAAATGGTCCGTTTGGATACCATCCTAAATACAGCCTTGACCATAATATTTATCGAACCTTATAAAAATCACACACGGAGGGCGCAAACCGACGAATGCGCCTGACCTTTACGTATTATAATATATTATACTCGTATGTATTTGTCCGTAGCGCTGACGACGTCGAAAACATAATATAATAACGATATTGTTGTCTGAAAACGTTTTACTAAGCATATTAGCCATAGGGTGTAAGTATAGTTTGTTTCAAGGGCGCGCATCGTCCATACATCTGGAGGACCTCGTGGGTGGAGGGTTGGTAAATGCGACAAGAAATTAGCTGTTGGTTCGCAGTCGAAAAAACACTACAGAATATTATGCGTTATTACTTATTAGTATATGTACAGTCTCGCGAAATAATAATAGAGATGTGCTCGCGTTATGTGGGTTCAGTGTCGTCGCCCGTCGGTTGTACCTTTGCTGTCGCCATGCATATAAGTTAAGTGGTTAAGTCGTGTAGTGGTGGTAGTAACAAATAAAAAATAAATAAAAATAATTGCTAAGAAATTTTATAACTCTTTTTTTCTAGTAGGTAATCAGCAGTAAAAACTACAGAGCTATAGTTATTCAAAATAATTCATCTGCAGGTGCTTGGCGCTTGCTCATCGATGTTAAACCCGATATTACTTCACGTTGTTGTAATAAATTCTTTTGGGGTTTTGGTATATTATAATATGTTAAACATTCTATGTAAGTACCACAGACCACAATCATCATTAATCATATTGAGTTGAAAATATCGACGGTGTTTTATCACAACGGAAATGCTGGAACAAGTATATATAAGACGAATTTGACTAACAATATTGGTCGTTAATGCGGTAATAAATAAGAGTCGTATAAAAGATTTATGTGTAATATTGTATGCCAAATTTCAAATAATATTATTATTTAACTAAATGTATCAATTATCACTTTAAGCTTAAAATTTTAAAACATAAAATAATTTAAAACCTAATAAAATATTTAAAATACCCGATTCATTCATGAAGGGTTAATTATCCGGCGAAAAAATATACTAATTGATATTCGGAGAAATGCTTAATAATTTTGGCATTTATTGATTAGTATAAAATCATGTTATTATCAGTTAATCTGCATTTCTTTAAAATTTGAAAATTATTCTGTGGTAATAATTTTTACAGTTTTTACTTTTAAATTTTAATACTTTATAATATTAAAAATTAATATTTTTCGATTTAGCAATCTTATATTAGACTTTAAATTCTTAGATGTGCGTTAAAAAGATGTTAAGTTGCCAAATTTCGAATAATGAGGTATGTAAATTGTACACCATGCACATATATATTAAATTGATTCATTATAAAATAAATATTAAAAAAAAAAAAAAAATACTTACTAATATTATTCTTATTACAATAACATTAAAAAGTCGTTGGTGGAATGCCGCTTACATGAACTATTTTTAATCTTTTAGATACTCTTCAGAGTTTATATTTCTTTCCTGACCTTGTTTTTTTATTTTTGTGTATGCGTGGAATGACTAGATTCTTTACACTTATATTATTCACAGTTTCTATCAACAATGTCATAAACTGAGGACGATTCAAATAGATTATTACCATAATTGATAATTGAAACTATTCAGTATAAAAACAAAATGTATTCGAAAACATTTTCGATTGTATTTCATCGCACAACAAAACGAGTGTTTTAAGTGATAAAATAAACATTATTCCAAAACAACGAAATTTCTATTTGACGAATAGAAGGGGCCCACCAATAGTTTGTTGAATACTTTGTTTGTTATGTTTCACTCGATGTGTATACAATACACGTAATAATACGGTCGTCAGTTGTACAAATCGAACGATTATCATACAATTAAATCGTTTGTGCGTTTATGGCGAACGTCGAACGTTGCAGTTAAGTACAGACGATTATATTATTATAATATTGTGATCCGCAGAAAAGCCCATTTCAAAAGGTTCGAATAATACTGCGTCCATCGACCGCACCGCGGACAACGAATGGACGTGGTAAAGTCTCATTGCCGTAATTCGATTTGAAAAAAAAAAAAATGAAGCATAATCGTTTTGTTTTTATTTTTCTCTAGTAATTTCGCCCCAAAATCGCCACTCGGACTCGGCTGTGTGAAATTACGAGGTATTGTTAAAAATTGCTGACGTACATGACACGTGTCTGCTGGCCATTGTGCAAACGAAGCCCGGGAGTCGCGCCTAGCGCATTGTCCGATTACCGGATCCGGCCCTCCATACAAAACATATTATATTATAACAATAATGTAATATCGTAAAATCGTAAATTTCCCGGACAAGTGTCTCGATAATCCAAATCCGATTAATTGAAATTTATGCGATTCGCTACCTATTCTGCGTATATTATATTCTATTGTGTGGTAAATAATTTCCGATTATTATTTATTGAGCCCGCAGACTAAACAACTCGCGAAATGTGTTTACACTTCAAACGGCTTACGTTAGAAACGAAACCGTATACCTAGCAAGTATATTATACTCTACGGGGATTTTATCCGTCACGTTTTTTATCGTGTCGTCATAGCGACTTCAATACGTCATTTGTCACTACTCGTGTACTTACATATGCATGACGATCGCGTGAATAATACCGCATTACGCTAAACAAGTCTTTTTTTGAATTCTCTGCAACTTGTTAGACCTAATACAACGATATGAGGTACATCATTTTTGGCGAATCAATTAACTTCCAAAACAATTCGCGATTTAAATCACAAAAATCTATTTTGTATTGCGTGTGCCTACGAATTACACGTAATAATCTATTTTTAATTGATGCGGCTCAAACTGACGGTCGCAGATGAAAATGACTGCGCGGTATGAAAATATAGTACCATAATGTCAGTTACCTACATAATAATATAATATAGGCACCGCCTGTATTATTATTCTACGAACAGTTCAACATTATATATGTGTGTGTGTGTGTGTGTGTGTACGGTGAAAAAAGCAATAAAAATATAATCAAAAAAATAAGATAAAAAATAAATAAATAATAACGATAATAATATGAGAAGCTGTCTTAAACGACGCGCACAGACTCGCAATGCGAGTCTCTAACCTACCGCAACGGTGGTTGCAGATGAGGCTGTAGTCCGTACTTGTACATTATTCTGTGTGAATGTATTTTATGCGTAAAATATCTTACGTGGAGGTCTGAGCGGAGTTATTATATTATTATTGTAAAGGACGGTGCAGAGAAGAGAAGCAGCCCATCAACACCGTTTTTTTTTTTTTTTCGATCGATCGGCCGAGCTGCTGCAGATGTCTGCAGAGGAACCCGCGACCGACCGACACGGCCCATAAAGTATACGTTTATCGTTATTATTTATTACAATCATATACAACAAACACGGGTCGGCGGCCGTCCGCAGCATACGCACGCCATAAAAATTAATTATATTATATACACCGCAACACCATCCACTGGGATACGCAATCTTTGACGTAGGTACGATAAAAACGCGGATTGCCAACGTAAGTAAGTATTGGTACACGCGCACACTTAAATGGTTAAATGCAAATACTTTCGTTATCGGGTCCGGATTTGAGATAGGTACGTACAATGGGAATATAGATGGACAATCGGTTTTGGGCCAAGACTTGCAATCCGACACGATATACCTCGGTGTTTGTCGTTTGCGCATCATTAGTACTACAGATAAGAATAATTTGATTGGTCGTTTGCGCATCGCGAAAATTAAAAATAAAAAGGTTACCTACTATAGTGACATGCATGACCGGATGATACACCGATAACATATAGGTTACGATAATATTAATAACTGATGACTTATGAGTTATAAGTTTACGAGCCACAGTTGTAGATTCAAGTGAAAACAAATATTAAAATGAATGAAGAGTCAACCCGTTTAAGAAACAAAGAAATAAAAAATATACATTTCGTAAACGAACATTATTTTAAGTATACGAGTGGGGAAATAAATCGACAACAATTTTTAAGTATAATGGGACACAGGTTTAAACATCATATTTACTCGTAGATTATATTTATATTTTAATAATTTTGTATTTTTTTTATAAATGTAAATAATGAGTAATTTATTAGCAATTTATTTATAACGAATCTAATCTCATAAGATGATTAAATAAATGGTAGTATACGTTCAAAAGTATTAATTTTTTTTTTTGTTTTTGAATATTGACGATTATTTTTGTATACATTTATAGTTTTGTAATTATTGAAATCATAATTTACGTAATAATAATATTAATAAAAATTGTTATGTTATATAGGAAAACAATCTAAGCCTTTTTTTTAACAATAGCGATGCGCAAACGTCCTACGCCCATATACCTAATATTGATACTAAATTTCCGATTTCTAAGATCAAAAAAAAAAATCTTGTTATAGTGCACAATTCATAATATATGATATTATCATAACTCAATGTGTTACCAAACGCTCGAAATTTATAAAATAATATAATATACCACATAAATGTATAAAATATGTGCGAATGAATACAAATACAAAATAACAATAACTGTTTGCGATTTATAAATGTATTGTATTGTATTGTATACTTTTTTGTGCAATTGTAGTTTTATGTTCAAAAGTACACCAATCCAAAAAACATGTTCAGAATTTTAAACATTGATTATAAATTATTGAATTAATATTATTATTTAATAAACTCTAATATAAATAAATATATATATATATATGTATAGTATTTAAATAGTAACGTAATAATGTACGAATGTATCAATTCAAAAATCTCGCGCAAGGGTTTCCGCGGGCTATGGTGTTTAATATGCAGTAGTGTCTAGTCGATTTGTGCATTAAATTAAACTATAATTTTATTTCTATGATGATGTTAAATATTTACGGTATATTTTATATCCAATGTTGGTCATTAAGTATACACACCAACGCGAGTAATTAAGAAAAAAAATTATGAAATGTTAAACTCATATTATTATTTTGTATACATACGCATGTCATTCGTCTCGGTAATGTATTATATATATAGTTATAGGTCAACGCGCGTGTATATATAAATATATATATATATATATATATATAATATTATGTGTTGCCGTAAGTATATTATAATTTATAAGGTATTATATACTATGTATATAGGTATACAGAGGTACCGATGGCCGCCGATGCATGGTGTAGATAAATAACACTACGAAAGTAATTTAAATTGAACACGAAAAATACCTGCTGCAGGTATTCAATTTGAATATCCGGTAAATATCCCACATAAACATATATACATAAACATGCATATTATTATTATTATTATTATATATAGTCATTTTACATCACCGGGGGTGTACACCTACATGTATATATATATATATATATATAGATATTTATATATTATACTTATGGGTTTACCGACTACACGCGGAGTGCCATCGCATCACATATCAATGTGTGTGTATACGACACGATGTATTATATTATATTATTATCGAACGCGCATTACAATAATGTACAAACACATAATATCATAAGTAATGTATAATATGTGTGTAGTAATTTCTCTACGTCACTGTCCTCCCCCGCACACCCTCGAAAGAGAAGGAGCGAGAGTGTGAGACAGAAGAAAAGTTAAACAAATACACGCGGGCATACTATATTTTCAGCACCCACCCGTGGCTCTCGCGTGGCTGACCCGTCGTCTGGTGCTGAAGACTACACACGGCGGACTCGCATTTTATTATATTTTTATAATAAATACAATATTTTATTATGCTCCAGGTGCACTATACCGAGGACGTTTTCAATATTTAATATTAATATTATTGTTGTTGTTGTTGTTGTTATTGTAGTTGGTTTGTTGTGTGCTATAACAGTCATTCAAATTGTACGTTAAAAAACTGGTGGAGATTACAAATTCTTGGCCGGATTCCCCATCAAATATGTAACGCAAAATTTGGGTTCAAGACTCGTCGAGAAAAAAGCGTATAATTTTGTATCTGTTGCCCATTATAAAATCTATGTGCCTGTGTCGCTTGTACATTGTTACTGAAACTTAAATAATAATGTTCGAAAAATGTACTAAACATATTATGCACATTTAGTGCATTCAGCGGTTATATTCTGCATTTAAAACAACGAGATATTTCCACTTCCTTTAAAGTTCTTGTACATGCATTGTTTAATAACGAGTAATTTTAAGGGTTCGGAATTAAAATATTATTTAGCCAATTAGTTATAAAAGTTCAGTCATTTGAATTATTAAACATATTTTTGTTTAAGAGGACATCATACCCGCATGTGTTGTCTCCGTCTTACACACGTACGACATAGACAAAACCCGTTTATGCAGTCTGAGTAGATTTATCTTAAATTTGGTTCTAGAGTAAATTACCTATTATAAAATTAAAATATTTTTGAGGGCAAGACGTTGAGTTTTTTTTAAAATTTAAATTAAAATTTTGAAAAGTTAAATGTTATTTGAAAACTTTGAAATTTTTGCTAATTCTAAACGATTATAATGAACGTTATATTGGGAATAACGGGAAAAAAATAGCGTTTTGGCCTCCGAAATATTGTCATATTTTAATTTTATTATAGGTATATTTACACTAGAATCAAAATTGAGCGAGTTCTACTCAGACTGCGTAAACACATTTTGTCCAAGTCGAACGTGTGTAAGACGGAGACAACACATGCGGGTATAACGTCCTCTTAATATAGTTTTATAAAAAATTTATGCATTTTAAACTTATTTCAATTTAATGACGTGAATATTTTTTCGCATCTCTTCATAGTTAGTACAATACATTCAATGCATATTTTAGTGATAATAAGAGTGCATAAATGCATGCGTATTACGTAAGTTTTAGACTTTTAATGTGTATCATAATTCCGGGGCATTATCTAATATTCTGTGGCATATAATATATATTATACAATATACGTAGTGAAAAACTTTGCTTTATTTTATGAATTCATATATTTTATGATGCTGTACAAAACCGTCATCACTGCAACTATACACACGAATCACGAGCGAGCGACTTCTTTTGAAGAAACAATGGTCACTGCGTGCACAAAAAGTAATTAAATTTTATAAGTGGTAACGCGCTGGTAGGTACCTACCTGCAATGGGCAATGGCACATTGGCACTGCAGTAGTATGTATAATAATATAATATTAACCGACTGACTTAAACGTTCCGCGGGCACTGCCCCGACACGCCGTTGCGGTGTAATAATAATAATAATAATAATATGAATTCGGTCTCGAGACGCAGTGGATACCTATACCACGGTCATGTATTCATGTACATAGGTATATACCTGTTGGCTGTTGTGTTTATAATATTATAATATAATATGATATATGCTTTCCGACGTGCGCGCGCTTGCTCTCGCGTCTCCGGATCCGGCGCAGCGGCCCCTGCTGATATTATAATGTTATTATGCATTACGGTGTGTGTATAGGCGTACATAGGTGTACGTGAAACATCTGCCGCCGTGTCGGGCTGCACATTTGTTAAGTGTTTTGCCGAGTGACCGTCGTTTTCGATTTTGTTATAATTGGTCACCGGATTCCGGTCGCCGCGGTACAGTTTAAAACGTAAAATGTTAACAACTCGTTCACCGCCGGCGGCGGCAGGACGATGGGACTGTTAATGGTGGCGGAAGGGTGATGGGTGGTCGGAAAAAAACTCAACAGAAATTAATTTGTCTATTTGTTTTGTTTGTTGTTTATTTTATTATTATTATTATTTTTTTTTTTTTTGTATGTGTGCATCCGCACACTATATCATTTTGAACGTCGTTACAGTTATTATTAGTTATTAGTTGTACCTACTCCTCACCACTCGCATAATTTATATAGGTACATACAAAAATGAATAAAACGCGCTCCAGTGTGCCCGAATGAGTGAGCGTGTGTTTGTGAGCGTATGGTTTAAGTACCTACCTAGGTATATATACAAATGCGTTTTTCGTGTTTCCTCACACGCCCATTTTTCATTTGGCCCGCGCCCCGCCGGCGACGATATTAATAATATAATGTAATATGACGTCCGAGACGGCTACCGACCGCGACGAACCACAAGAATTGATATAACATTTCGAGATGCACACACTCACTCGTTGTACATCGTGTATTAAAAATAATAAAATTTATGAATAATAATTAATAGATATATTAGATACCGCTGTTTTTACTTCCGGTCACTTGTATTTACGCGTACAGCAATGTACGAGTAGGTACTTAAACTGGACAGTGTCTTATAGATGTACATTTGTAACTTGTAATCAAATAATTGCTTTTTTTTTAAATCAAACATTTTCATTTTATTTTTTCCTATGTCAAGACACAAATATATATATATATATATATATATATACTCGTATGTATATTTGTGTTAAAAAAAAAAACAAATAAATGGATACCTAATTTTTCAAGTTTTTTTATTCAATTTTGTTTAAGTGAAGTATAGGACTTATGCGGTATATTATAATAATGAAAATTGTGCGAGTATAATTTCCCAGTAATTTTCTTAGTCGCTTATAGATTAAAAAAACGAATCGTTTCAGTATTCACACACCAACATAAGTAGTATAATATTATATTATTTTAAACTGTATACCGTTTTAATGTAGGTTTACAATTAATACTCAAATTATACAGGTACTCATGTATATTATAAAAATATTGTTATAATGCCCAAACCAACTCATACGTCGAGTTATTATTTATATTAATACATAGAACACATTTTTAAAATAAAGACAAATAAACGATAATGACATCGCCCGGGGGTCAAATCCACATACACACACTGCACACATTTCCTCAATATTTCTACTATTCGCAATATTCTACTATTTACCGAGGTAAATTATTCAGAAAATACATTTAAAATAGTATAATTTAAGTCTTAAGCGAAGTATAATTGTTTAAGGATAAAAAATGCATGTCCTGGTATCCTGCACCGTGCTGCAGTGCAATAGCTGGCTTACGGGAATCGTACAGAAACGCAGGAATTCTCGAACGAAATAATAATGCCACGTATTTTAATAGACGGTGCACGATATAGTTTTTTTTTATTGTTATTATGGCAGTTATTGTGATCCTCTGAGATAAAGTTCATAGTAAAAAATATCAATTACTTAAGAAGTCATCGACAGAAACGAACGCGCATTAGCCCGGGTATTATAATTATTTTTGAAAAAAAAATTAATACCGAAAAAAACGCCCGTACGCATTTATCTTTTGATTACTATGAATCGTTATAACTTATAATATACTTTGTCGTGTAAGTACACGGCCGGCGGACACGGTGCACTCGTAACGATTATTATTGTCGTTTCTGTTATTGGTGGAAAAAAAAATAAATACCGGCAGGGAGATTTGGGGAAGCGCGCCGCCGGTTTGCCCCGTCGAAAGATTTGTACAATATATATATATACATTATTTTTAAATTGTCATTACATTTTACGTGCCATCACCCAGCCGTCCATTCCATTTACACGCGGGCTTATTTCAAATAACGAATTCGAAACTAATCGTGTGTGTAGCAGCAGCAGCAGCAGCAGTAGTCGATAACATCGTAAACACAACAAACACGTCTATAATAATAATAATAATAATAATAATAATAATAACGATGATGATAATATTAGGTATAACAGACAAGCGACGCGGGTCGTGTTATGTACGGCGGCGGGGCAATTAGTTTCGAATCGAACAGTTGTAAGACGCGTCCTGTACAGGTGTACCTGTCATTATAATAATATACATATTATATTATCATCATACGAGATGTACCTGGTTTATACCTACCTACCTACTACTACGACTTTACGAGTGGAAGAGTCGTATTTCTCCTTTTCGCCCGTCCGTGTGCGTGAATTAGGTATACTAAACTATACTAAATCCTATTTGTGTGTATAGATGTTATAATGATATGTGCGTACACCTTTATCTGTACTGCATTAATGTAGGTATGTTATGTATAGTTGCGGAAACATATTCAATGAAATTTGTTCGGGCCGTCGCGCGCATGCGTCCCGGAGTCGGACTCATTATGAAAGGAATAATAATAATAATAATAATAATAATAAGATGGCATTGGTTTATCTACTTAATAATGGCGCGTATGATATTTTCTACTACGCATACAGAATTTAAAATCGTTAGCGATGATAATGCACAGTCGAAACAGTGTCATTGACATTTGTATAAACAATATAAATTTGTAATTATGTTTATAATTTTACGATGCTTACAGTTTTCCAACGCGAGAGGATCATTTTAATATCATTTGTTATGCTACAGAGAGAATATAATATAAAGCACGCGACGATCGTTAACTACTGTTGCAGAGATTCGGAACAATGCGAGGTCTTTCGTGTTTTCACCGGTTAAATTTAATGTGCGAATTTCACAAATTTTCGACAGTGCGACTAATTTATTTTTATTACATCTAATAAATATACACAGGTATAGGGTAGATGCACGATGATTAACCGCAAGCACATGCTCGCCTAATATCTTATTTTAATAATTTCATTATTTATATTCAGAATTTTGGAATTTTTAATATACTGTAAGAGTGTATAAGCCAACATTAACTTAATTTTTTTTTTTTTTTAAAGGTTTTCGTTGATGTAGATACATTATAGGTACCTAAATATATTAATTAAAATTCAAACGACTAGATTCAGAGTTACTAAACTTAATGTACTAAATATAATAGTAAATAGTAATAGCCTTATAGAGATTTGAAGGTTTATGATGGTATGGAAATTATAATTATTAATTAAATTTTTATAATTTTCAAAAATTATTTGAATATACTGAGTAGGTAGGTACTATAGGCTAATTTATTATTACATATATTTTATAAGAAACCATTATTAAATATCCTTATTCTTTAATAGAAAAAAAATTCACAACTCAAAAATCACTCATTTGAATTTTGATTCTATTATACATGCTTTATTACAAAATAGTAGTTAGGCCAAAGTATAATGCATTTTAAAAATGCAAACATCAAACGAAGAAAGATTTGAAACTACAAAGTGTTGAATGGCCAGACCAAAAATGAAATTTTTGATATTTTAACGGTGTAAACCTATATAACAAAAACAAAACATAAACAAACTATTTAGGTACAGCGAATAACTGTAATAAAATTATATATGGTAATATATGGGATCTTTTTAAACACACGATATAAGATATCATATTATAAAATAACTCGTTTCATTTAATTGCAATAATTATGTATGGTGCATTCGAATTGCATGCCAAAAAAACAAATATAAATTGTAGAAATGTCCAAATTGCATGCTAATTCTTAGAGAGGTATGTCCGAATTGCATGCCGTGTACCCACAAGTTTATCTTTAATTATCATGCACTTATGTGTATTACTAAAATTTTATTTTTCTATTTTTTTTTTTTTTTTTTAACGCATGAGTAGAAACTGATTAGTTTTAAGATTGAAATATTTTTATATTTGAGTAAATATTTTACCAAATTATAGAATATGATACTGTGAATATTAAATAAAATGATTATAGTTTAAGGTAATCAAGTGAATGTATTTTACATTTTTAACACGGCATTTCAAATAAATAATAATATTATAAAATTTGGTGGAGTTTTGACAATATACAATATAGTGTATAATTTAAAAGAAAAAAATTTGAAAATTCAAAAAATAAAGTTTAAGTTGTGCACATAAGTGCATGATAAATAAAAATAAACTTGTGGGTACACGGCCGCATGCGATTTGGACATACCTCTCTAAGAAGTGGCATGCAATCAAGACATTATTTTATTTTTGGCATGCAATTCGGATGCAACCATTATATAGTGCCTTTATCTTTTAACAGTGAAATAAAATAACACTGTTTTGCTTTTACGTAACATTAAAATTATAAAATTGTTTTCAAAAGCGAAACCTGTACGAAACGAAACCATTAAGATAGTTTTAATGATATAAAAATGTTCTCAGCATTAAAAAGTTCATCTACATAATAATAACAGCAGGAAGTAAGTATAAAATATATTAATAACGATATAGAACTAATAACAATTCATTACTAACACTACTTTATTTGGGTGGAATTCTATAGCCTGGCTGTATAGTAGCTCATTGGATGACGATTTAGGTATAGTCTTATATATATATATATATATATATATTTATATATATATATAGTATAGTAATTAGTAACCCTGTATTTACAGTAACAGAAATTATGTTGATATAATACAATTTGTACACAAATATACTTATTGCCTATATGGAAATTATCTTAACATTTTTTTATTAAACATTTATAATTTTTATCATAATATATATATTTTAATAGATAGTAATGTAAAACACATTTATATTTATTTATTTAGTTAATTAGATTTTATAAAAGAATACTGAGCCTTATTTTAGTGGAAATTCTTGTGAAGGTCCATGTTTATTAAAAAACGTCAAAGAGTAAACATTTAACATACCTACGTAAAATTACTGCGGTAAGTGACTCGAGTAAAATTTGTAACAATACATAAAAAATAATATAAGAAAGTTTAGAAAAATAAATAAAAACAATAATTTAACAGATAATAAAATAGTCGATTTATAATTAATAATATTATGCAGATATTATATTATAAATATAATATTTTTAATAGGCAATTAAAGTAATCTTATAAAAAATTCATGTAGAATTTTTTTTTTTAAATGTATGAAATATTAAATTTACTACGATATATTTTGGTAAGTTGATTAATTTTGTTCCAACAAATTTTTATCATTTATGTGTAACCGTTTTTGAGATCGATCTTTGAGACTAAAAATTTTTTTTGCATATGTAGTGTCAATTGTATAGTGTAAAGATGATGGTATAATCTGTTTTTTTTTTTTTAAACAGTTAATTTTAAATTTAAATGTTTAGAACGTTAAAATTTTCATGTACTTTTTTAGTATGGAATCTTCAATTTTAGATCTCTATTCAAAACAACACGAGTAAATAATGCATGTTGGCTGGTTTATAATAGCGAGAGTTTATTGATCTTAATAAATATTGTAAATTTAATTCTTCAGAACTATCTTTTTGACTGAAATAGCGAAGTTCATTTTGCAAATCAAAAAATGTTATTAAACTATTTTGATCCGAAGATATTGCTTCTTCTTCGTGACTATCATAATTCATAACATAATAATATCGTCTCCTCCATAATTATTATCTTTCGTTTAATGACCATTGAAAGTCAAATATCTCTAAGGGAAATTTGACTATTTCATGAGGCATGGTACTGTGATAGTTTTTCTTGTAAATGAATTTTTCGTACTAAAATCGCGTTGGATCAGACAACCACAATTAAATTATTACTCAATTTAATTTTATAGATACTATAGAAATTTTTATGATTCATGCCAATATTTATTTTACACAACATAATATTATAACCTTGAAGAAAAAGTATTTTGTAGGTAAATATTTTTATCTATACGTATGATGTAACCGTGAGGTTAAAATTAATAAGTATAATACCATAAATGAGGTAAAATATTGTTTAATTAATAAAAATTTATTACAATAATAAATTACAAAAATTATTACAGCAGTTAATTACAAAAAAAGTAGAAAAATAACTATTATAATAGACATTGGTAAAATATAAAAATAAAGAAAAATGGACTAGCGAAACTAAAAAATATATTATAATTAGAATAGGCGCCAGTGCGTCTAAGAAATATAGGTATATCTTTTTAAATTATTATAATTTTCGGATACACATGGTTACAAATGAAAAGTAATAACCGGACTTGTATAATACTCAGGAAAATTCTGCGATTATTTTATCTCTAACATTAATTTTTTTAAATAAATATATATATATTATACAATATACATACATACATATATATATATACATATACATTCCTAAGTGTTTTTGAAACTGTTTTTCATAGAAAATTCTTGGAAAAATGTCTGTATACAATTAATATAAAATTTAAAATGTATGAAGTTTGCATAGGTAGTCGTTTAAAACAGTAAAAAATTATAATGATTAAAAATAAATTTGTGGAGAAAATTAAACTGTTTGGTGGTAAAGTAATCTGATATGCATTTACTATGTAAATGTATCATAATCGCAAGCAATCTGTACGCACAAGTAGTTACGCAGTGTTTGCTTAACACTCTTAACAGGTAAATAAGTATAGGTACATCGAAAAGTATGGAAATATATGTATTTTTTTTTTTACACAATTTTTAAGTTATTAAAGAACAACATTTTTTAATGACAGTATACCTTTATTATTGTTGGTTCCTAAGTAGAATGTCTACCGATGCATAAGAATTCTTGGAAAAATATTCTGCATCGGAATACGAAATTAAAAGTGTATGCTCCGCTGCGATTCGAAAAAATAGAAAACACGAATATTTTTCGTGGAAAAAATGTATTTTTAAAACCACGAACACTCTTAGTGAGCTACTAAGAAATCAACCGCCCAATAATTCGATCGCGGATAGTTCGTTTATTTTAATATACACGTGTTTATTATACAACAACGAATTATACATATATGTATTATAATATTATGATACGATGGCTGTTGTTCGTTCTGTTGCAACTCTTTCTCCTTGCCACGGAAAATAATAATATTAACGAACAAAACATAAAGGACGTTCGCGGGTGTTGTTAATAATAATTAATGGCAACAAAATAATATTGTCTTTCGTTGTTTTTACTTTAGGGTACGATTGTTGCAGGAAACCGAGGCTTTAACGATCACGTCAACGCCGCTGCCGCCGACGTCGGGCCTATTTCCAATTCGGAATGACGAGGCGAAGCGACTACTACACAATACTAAACACACACATATATTATATATATATATATATAATATACTTAAGATTACTGCTGTCTGCTACTTTATATATATATATATATATATATATATATACCTACTTACATCGCCAACACCGCTACCTTACCGCGTCTACTGCAGGGAACGGCTGCTGCGCAGCATAATATAATAATATATATTATATACCTATACAAACTCTATGGCACACCGATAGTGAAAATCCGAAATCCGGTTTCATCGAAAAAAAAAAAAAAATAATAATAATAAAACCGTTTGTCTCGTAATTTGTTATCCGAATGTCGAGACTCTTTTTAACGCGAATGAGTTATCGTCGTGGTCGTGTCGTTCACTCAGTCCTATTTTTTTACGCTCACCTTATAAGACGTTTGTATATATATAATATTATATTATGTACTACAGTGTCTTATATATTTAGATACATATAGGTACAATATACATACTAGGTACCTACATAATATATATATATATATATATTATATAAACGAATCATACGTGATATAAATACAAATTTTTATAACTAAATAATAATATAATGTATAATATACCAAATGTACCTGCCACCTGGTATTAACCTAACTAGGTATGTACAATATATTATAATGTTAACTACACACCAGCCGGTACCAGGACGTGGAATATGATGTATATAAATTAAAACGTTAAATTTAAGACTAGGATTTTTATGCGATAACAATTTAAATTGCACTAACTATATACGTAAATGTATGTTGTTCTAAAATCAACCAACATTAATTAAATGTATCCATATTTTTATTATACAACGTGATGTTTTACTTTTTCAAAAATAAACAAATTCCATAAAATAAAATAACCATGTTATATAAAGTTCCATTTGTTCATGGTTTCATGTAATTTGTGTATATTGTTAATTTTGTGGATTTTTTATAAGGTGCGCAATGACTAATGACAACAATTCGTTCAATAATTGTGGCACACCCACGTCAGATAGGCTTAAATTGGAATTCTGTAAAAACCCAAACCTTATTTCTTGGAAGGACTTTATCATTATTATTTTTATTCATTAGAGGATATTATTTTTCATTTTTTTTATAATCAGAAATTTAAATTCTAAAACAATATGCCTGTTAATACCTACCTGTGTACCTATTAATTTATATTACTTTAGTTAAACCATAATTACAAAAAATATATTAAATTTTATATCTACGTATTTTAAGCCTATAATAAATTAAATAAATTATGGTTACAATATACGTACACATAAAACCTTATAGTTATATCCTTTTTTGAATAGATTTGTTCAAAAATATAATTCTTGATATATAGACAAACAAATTACACCATGCAAATAAATCAATAATTTTAGAGAAAAATAATATCACGTAATTTTTAATTTTTTTTCCATAAATAAAATATTGGTTAAACTTTACTAATAAGTTGAGAGTACAGTACCTAACTATAAAATTGTAATAGTTTCGATAGATAATATAATAATGCAAAACAAATATTGTAATACCAATATGTACATAAAATATTTTATAAGCAAATTTAAATTAGGATTTTTTTTCTAATGATGTACAAAATGTATTAATGTGTTCTATATTTATTATTTATCTGTAATATGTAAAAATTATAAGTGGGTATTTGTTTTTTTACCATGTATTTAACATTTGACTGTAATTTGTGCAATGGCATGAGCCAAGTTTAACACGAACAATGTCTATTATTCAATGGTTTATATTACTTTTACCAACGAAATGCAACATTTTTTTGAATTTATTAATTTTATCCATATTTGCATAATATTTTTAATTAATTATTATAATTTATAATCGAAAAATGTTATGCGAGTCACGAATATTTTTTAATACTCAATCGTTTCTAAAATTAACTTATAGTGCTAGAATGATGTGTATTATAATTTCTAAAGTATTTATGTTTTTGAGTTTTTTTAAAGCTATAACGACCGGAGCTTACCCCTACTCACACCTTTTATATTGGAGCACAGCTGACTATATACTTATATTTAGTTATCGTAATCACAGACTTCAAGTTACAAGACTCGGGTAACTCGAACCTTCGTACTTATATATAACTATTCTAAATATTCTCGATATCAAGAAAAAAAAAAATAAGGAATCTCTTTCAAACTGTCATAAACTGATATTGTGACTCTCTCTCCCTCTTTCTCTTGTAGTGTTTCCCTCGAATGTCGTCTATAACCCAATCGTACACCGAGAGTCGTCTTTGTACAGTGTTTTTTATTACTATTATTATTTCGGTATGTCGGATGTCGTCAGTCATCGAGTATTATATTTTTGATGAACAGCGATCGAAAACGAAACGAAACACTCGTCGCTCACCGCCGTCGCCGCCGCGCGTTTAGGTACGTAGGTGTTGTATACGCATTGCAATTAGAACTTCTCTCCGTCATCGGCATGACGACGAGCACGTTAGACGTTATTATTGTATACTGATGTTGTGACTTTTGCGTCTCAGCGTAAGCACACAATATAATATGATAGCTTGTATATTATATTACTATTATCATTATTATGAAGATGATTATGTTAGGACACTCATAACCTAACAGAATAACTAAATAATAACTGAAGGACATGTAAAATATGTAAAAATATCAAATATGTTTCAAAAAAAAAAATTTCCAATCGTATTCAATAATTAGTTGTTGTATTTTTATTCGCCTTTATCGATGATGTTATTATTGTTTTTATTATTAGCTAACGAACCGAATAAAAGACAATTGATCGATTGCAGACATTGTTAATAAAAAAAAAAATTATATTATGTGCCAAAACTGATTTAAAAATATCTAAAAAAACACAATTTTTAATTCAATGACGTAAACAGAACAATTCAACCGAAAAAAAAAATAAAATAAATGAATAAAAAAAAAATAAAAAAATATTCATATGGATAATTTATGAAACTCGTAATGATAATATATTATATTCGGTTCATACAAACTAAGCGGGATGACATTTACATAATTATTAAATCGTAGTAGTGTCTATACATTTATTATTACATATAACATCGTATATTGTGAGTTCAGTCGTAAATTACCAGAATGGAAAATGTATATTTTTTTCGCTAATAACATAATCTAGGTATAAAGCAAAGGATTAAGGGTGTCAAATACACCTAGTTACTTTATAAATAATTTTAATTTTTTTCAAAAAATAAAACAAAGCCTTTTAGCCAGAATATTTTCAAAACTACATGTAGTGCTACAACGTGTATATAAAATATTATTAGTAAAAAAAAAAAAAAAAATTGTACGTTACAATATACAGAATTTAAATAAATAAAAAATGCAAACTGACACGAGATGAGCACCTAAAAAACACACTTAAAAGAAAAAATTAATTTTAGCCAAACGTATTTTGTGTTTTAGTTGATTTTTTGTTCGTAAATTATATGTAGGTATTATACGCCTGTAATATGACTAATATACATGGTACTTATACATAATGTTTAGAGTAAAATATTTCTTTCGCTGCTTATACTTATTTATTTATATCTATTACTGTAGTGGGATAGAAAAGTTATTATGACTTTGTAATGCCAATATGTATTTTATTATTTTATTAAAAAAAAAACAGAATTCACATGTCGTCAATTATAAATTTTAGTAAATTATCATTTTTTATTATACTTGTTCGATCATAATTTTTCTAGGCACCGACATAATTATTTGACAAAGAATTTTGAGTAATTAACTAGAAAAGCTTCATCTTCGTACTAGAATTTCTCAAGAATCATCTATTGGGCCACTGTAGCAGTACAAGAATCCTAGACAATACAACCATACTCCAGTATAATGCATAAAATAATGAAATAGAATGCTTTAACAAGTTTTTAACGTTTAACTAAAAGTTTTTTGCTAAACTTATAACAAAACCAAGTGTTTTAAATGCTTTACATCGGGCATATTCTATATGTGATTTAAAACTCTAGAAAATGTGTTATTATACAGTAGACACTATATACAGTAACCAGATGACTATAAATTAAAAGGTAAAGAAACTGGGAAGTCAATGATGTTTTTTAAGTAAGTTGTAAGTTAAATAGATAAAAATATTTTGTAATTCAGTTAAATTAATTTAAACGAACAATTAATTAACTTAAATAAAGTTTATTTTTATTTTATAAATTGTACATATGGTTAGTTTGAAATAATATAAATATTCAATATCGTTTTCTGTTTTGCATTATTAATCATCATTTTATAAAATTATAAACATGATTTGGGTTTGAACAAAAGTAACTCGCGTTATGTTCTACGCATAAGTCAAGAGTTAAATGTAAGTCGAAAAATGTAAACGATAATAACTTGACCTTAAGCGGTTTTCTCGTTTCTGTCCAGCGCCATTAAATTATCATTTCTGCACGTTCATCGCGAAGATTTTGACGCTAACGTCAACGTGATTTGTGTTCGTATGAATTATCATTACCCGGAACTGTAGTAGATTCCTGCCCGTATGGCACCTCGCGCGTATGCGTTGGGCAACGTCGTTATGAGATGCGCAGGTATAAAATCTTGTACGAAAAAATGTGTTCTGGCGCGCGGGTTACGACGTGAAAGGTATACCTTTACATGTTTACGCAATAAATATTAAAGACGTATTGAAAGCAACACAAAAACGCGTCCGAAAAGAGTAAATAAACACAAACAAAACGCGTCGCGCGGTGTTCATATACGCACGTCGAGCATTGTCAACGTGTCGTTTTTTTGTCGTTCCGCACACACTGTTATAGTTATACCTATACAATACATAAACCTATTATTATGCGTTGGGTCGGGAAGACGCGTACATTATTATTGTTTGTTATTATCGTCGGATTCGTTCTAGTCACGGGGCATTGTCGCCGCCGATATCGCGGCCTCGGATTAAACCGATCTATATCGTCATACGGGCCGAGGCGGAGAAGGATTCGAGCTGCGATTGTGTGTGTGTGTGTGTGTGTACGAAAGGGGCGAAAACAACGTCGTCGAGGTTAAATTTATTGTACATTTGGACCTGCAGGTCATGATCGGCCACGTGTGCATGTGCCCCCGGAATCGACTTCTCAGACGTTACGGCCGTTTCGTTAAAATTTTAAAAATTTTTTTTCGGCACATGTTGTATGTATGGGTTTGAATAATCGCCACGGACGTCGTAAACTTAACATACATATCTGTGTAAATTTAAACCGATCAAAAACATAATTTATTCGGTGAAACGATTTCATTATACTAGTATGTAGCGTAGCATAGGCGTATGCACCAAAATACTATCCGACTGTATTCTGAATAACTATACCCGACATCATAATGATTTAGTTTCCTTTATTAAAAAAAGAAAAATAATAATAACAAACAGACTCGTTATGATAGTATGACGATATTATTTTTGTAATTATGGTTCTCTAGCGAAGTCTTTATAATAAGGGTACACTATACATTTCTTAACCCATGAATTACATACAACGCGCTTCTCATATATATTCTTTGTTAAGTATACAACGATTTTTCGTGGTGCGTTAACATTAATAGTATTAAATACATAATCATATCATAATTCTGTATAAATATATGATAAAGATTTATTTATATACTATAGTAAAACTGTCGTTGTTTCTTAAGCCGTAGTGGAAGTACGTATTTATACTTTATACATAGATTAAAATATATATAGTACTGTATTTAATCTGTGGTGAGTATATACGTCGAGAGTATGTTATATATAATATATTATTTAGCTTGTACAATAATAATCAACAGTTGTTGAATATCTCGTGGAATGTAATATACAGTGTAATTATTTTGTGAATAATAATAAATGACACCTACTGTTTTTATTAGCTATAATCTTTGACCATTTTTTTAACTGAAATATTTATTACATATTGGTCGAAATTTATACACGAGTTTGAAGTGACTCTTATAATTATTTGTTTTTTGAATTTTATTTTTGTTTTAGACTAACTTTTAGAGCTACACCTGTGGTGTTTAATGATAAATATACCAATGACCATTGACAGTAGTAATATATTGCAATACTATACGCAATGAAAATTTGATGGAACGTAAGAACACGGAGATCGTCCATAATCGTAAAAATGTATTCCATACAGATGTTATTGTGAACCTAATATATTTCTTGCTTCGCTTCGACAATAAATTGCAACACACTATTGCAGACTTCTAAGACAGATAAAAAAAAAAAAAATAATTACCTGGTAGTGAAAACCGATTATTATTAACAAGTAACAACACATTCTCATACATATACAATAAGTCACTATAGCTATAGTAAGCGTATAATAACCATAAAAATAAAATACTTTAAGACAGGCGACAAAAAAATAAATATAATCGTTGTTTTCTGACAGTGGGTAGAACAAAAAACTAAGTGATTCGGTAAATGTAATATGTAATAAATAATAATTGATGACAATCATTTTTTTTTTTTTTTTTTAATATGAATATTTCTATTTATTTATTTATTTATTTAGCAAAAAAAAAATATATCTTAACGGATGTTCAAATATTTCGTTATTTTCTAATAGTTATAGAAGCTCTGGACACGCTCAGATTTAAGCAAAATCCTTGGATTTAGTCCTCCAAAATTGAATGACAAGATTTTTATTTAACATTGTATCATATAGATATATTTTATCAAATAAGAAATTTAGTTTAAAATTATAATTTATTTTTTTTTTTTTTTAAAGTCTTATTAGTTATTTTTATTTCATTAATTTTCTTAAGTTTGTTAGTTGTTATTCTTATAATATGTTTATCTATAATCGGGAAAATTAATTTTTAAATGAGTTTTCTAACAAATGCGTTGTTCCCAAAAGTAGATGCGAATAAAAAAAATTAAACATTTTAGAATTCCACTCGCTAAAAAAAAGTTAAACTATTAAAAAATCATATAAAATTAAAATATCAAAATTATGAATAAATAATAATAATGTTGAGCTAAATTGCTTACTTGGTGTAAAAAAAATTAGCCAATGTTAGATAAAATCTTGTCCTTAAACTTTAGTAGCGGATCCAAGGACTGAAGGTCATTTATATACTTTTCTTGTTGATGTGTGGTACTTTTTGCCAACAAATTATCATTTATATCATTATTCACTTAAGTTGCTCTATAAAGTAGATTTTAATTCTCTTATATTAAAATGCTGTACTGTTAAACACTTATTCCGTGGTATTTACTGCCAACTATTTAAACATTTGAATTAAAAGGTTAAGTTAGGTTAAAAAAAAAATTAATAAAATAAAAATATAAAGTAAATTTTGTTGGACGTTGGTATAGATAATTATATGTAGATGATGTAGATCAGCGTTTCCCAACCTTTTTGCAATGGCGACCCATACATTTAATCTTTATTAGGTACCAATAGTATGAGGTTTATTATTTTTAGCAATCCTATATGCTAATAAATATGAAGCCTTCACAGCAGAAACTGTAGAGTGACAATAGGTCTTCATTGAATTTGTACTACTTTTAAACTGGTCACTTAAGCGTTCAAAATATTCGGTAGGTTTGTTTTTTACATTTGGGTGTTTGGTATCAAGATGCCTTTTTAATTTTGAGGGTTTTAAACTTTCATTGGCTAAAATTTCTCCACATACAACGCATTGTGGTTGAACCATTTTATTATTTTCATAACGTCGAAATCCAAATTTAATAAAATCTGTACTAAAACTACGGTTACCTGATGTTTTCTTGTTTTGTACTGAACTGCCTGATGGAACTGGTTGGCTAGTACCACTGGCTGTAGTATTACGAATTATAAATTTATCCATTAGGTAAAAATGTGTTAAAATAGTTAAAAATGTGTGTTTAATCGAAAACTTAACTTTTCGTAGTCTCGATGTACCGCTCGTTGCTCAACTGTATATTATGGATTATGGACAAACGACCAAGCCGATCGCATCGACTAGTCACTAGTCATTAGCACATTTACCGATAAGATAAAAAAAATTCCATAATCAAAATAACTTTACGTCATTTATTCTACAATACTAGTTATTTATACTATTTATCAATTTACGACTAAAATAACTGTAATCGTAACCTCGAGTCGCGACCCATCAAAAAAATTTCGCGACCCAATAATGGGTCGCGACCCATGGTTTGGGAAACGCTGATGTAGATAACATTAACTATGACCATTAACAAAGTATTAATTTTTTTTTATTGTTTTCTTATACTTATATTTAATGTTTTGAAGTACTTAGATTATATTCAACTAATTAAACAAAATAACTTAAATTACATTTTTAATATAACCATAACATTTTTTTTTCTATTCTTTGTATTTGTTTTTATTGAACTCTATTATATTATAATATACATAAATTATGTCTCGGCAGTATATGAATAATTTAAAATAATGTATTTTTTATTTCTTTGCATGAATTTGATTTAATTTAACCTCTTTGAAAGTGTAACATGCGTTTTACATATCCTCAGTAGGTATGTATATTTATGTAATTCATTTCATAAATTATTAGTACCTAAGGACAAAAGGTTATTTTACAACGGTAAAATGCTGTATATCATAATAATTACTTAATTAAAATATTTAGGATTTTTTTTTTAACCTCAGGTATATTTTACACTGTACATAATTTAATATATTATTAAGATACAATTTATTATAATATACTTACATTTAGTATGTATAGGGCCCGGGGTTCAAGAACTAAAAACTACCGGAATACACATGTGCTTAAAAATGTTGATAAATCATCTTAATTTTTTTTTCTTTAAATTTATAAATAACATTTAAAATTTAAACGAATAATGATTAAATTGTTAAATGGTTCTTAAAAATTATATAATTTACAACCTAAATCTTTGTAGATTAATGCCATACCATCAAACACAGCTTTAATTAAATTTTAAATTTTATTTATCGATATGTGTCTTTTAGAAGTAAATTATTTTGAAAATAACATAATATAAGACTCTATAATATGCAAATAACAACAAACAATTTGAAAAATATGCGAATAAATAAAAAATAACCTAGAAATATGCAATTTAATACAAAATAATTTTTCTCATTTGGGATTGCACAGATATAATTCAAATTTGTAACCAATCTAACAATATGTTAGCCAATTCAGTAAAATATGCAAATTAATGAAATTCCATGCTCTACACTAATATATTATAACGTTTGTAATCATATATTAAGAAGGAAAAAATAACACACACACTGTGTTCCGTGAAAGTATTTGTACCTAATACATATACAATTATAATGTAATATAAATGTCTATAATGATACATGGATATTATGTAAAACTTAAATAGCAAGTAGCAAGGCCGAAACATATTATATTTAATTGCCACGCTATTGATGCGTAAACGTTATGATGCGTATTATAAGTTAATTTTAGTGTTTAAACGTTACCATATTAAACAGGTGCGTAATATAAAAACCTTTTAATTTCACATTATAGGCTAATGCGCATTCGTTCGTGTTAATTCTAATTTAATTAAGAAGTGTTAAACTATAACGGATGATTTCCTCGTTGTGTTGTTCATATCACGTAGGTATACATATTGCTAATTATTAATCTGTCAAATTTGTTCACGGTTGTATTGTTGTACAGATTTGTAAATCGCCTCGTTCTAAACATAAAAGCGTTTTAATTCGAAAACTCTTGCTGCGGTATTGACAAATGCGTGTAAACGGCTTAATGCGAATCGACAGTCTCGCCGCGGTACCTAACTTCAAAACGTCAATTTATAATAAAATATCTAACATAGGTACCGTATAATGACCTGTGACTTAAAAACACTGTTTAGCATTTACACCGCGAAGGATATTCTAACAGGTATAGCATACGAATATATATATTATTATATACATATAGAATACAAAAAAAACCATTCGGGATTAACGTTCAGGCGTTAGATTAATTGTAATCCTACTATATACGCGTTATTTGCAAATTGGCGTGTTAACGATTGCACATTACACCTTTATGATAAACGCCGGCGATCGACGTACCGCGCGTTTAATACAATTATTATTATTATTATTATTTTAATAACTATTGTTATCAGATTTCCGACTGCTGCACCACCGAGTTCGTTAGAGATTATAATCTGAACACAGTAATAATAATAATAATAAAAATGATAATAAAAAAAAAAAAAAAATGATAATAATATTACACGTGATCCGATATTTCGTGAAATCGTAAACCCTTTGCGGGCACCGCCGCGGCTGTAATGCGCGCGGTGTTCACGGCACACACCTATATAGGTGTATATCATAATTGTTATTGGTCCTTTTAAAGGAAGGGAGCGGTATATAAATAAAGCGAATAAGGGGCAAAAAAATCGTCCGGAACGCGCGAGCATGCGCTCACAATACGCGTATTATTATAGTAATATTACGACGCCGTTACGCTCGTATACGTATACCTACGTACGTGTTTATATATATAAATATATTATATAGGTATAACGTAATATATACGTTTTATATAGCGCTCGTCTAGGTGCCCTCTAACGCGTATTGTGGGTTTTCTTAAACCGTGCAATCGATTATTACGATTATCGTTATGTTCGTGTGAGCGTTTGTCCGTCCCGTGCGATCGTCCGTCCGGGTGTACCTATGTATGTGTGTGTGTGTGTGTGTGTGTATGTCAATAGAGTGGTTTTATTTACACAAAAAGTGGTGGTGTCCTGCTCGTAACGCGCACACAAAAGGTCTGTGTTTTGTGCACGGTTATATTGTTGTCGGACGGTCGATCTCTTCTCCTCATTCGCTCCGTCTCACGCACACGCACACGCACACCACACTCTCTCTCACTCTCTTGGTATTTTTATTTTATTTTATTTATTTTTTTGTCGCGACTTCTCGTCGTGACAGTTTTAACCCTTCACACCAAACACCGGGAGCCGAAAACCGCCGGGCAACGGTACCTTTTCTCACACGAGAGACGCGCAATACTATACATAATATACCGCCACGACGGCCATAATAATATATATAATACGTCTCCGGGTCGATATATATATATATATATATATATATACAGTAATGCGTGTGGCGGTGGCGTACAATGCGAGGACGAGTCCGGAGCGATTTACGATCCCATAAAGTTGTCAAAACCGTATTTTAATATATGTGTATAGGATTTTTCGTTTTCGTTTTATTATTATTACTATTATTTTTTGTCTCCTTATTCTTTTCGTATTTTTTTCCGCACCTATGCATGTATAGCGTCAAGGACCGGAGGATTGAGGACCGAGACGGAAGAAAAAAACCGATTCGCCACACGCCGTAGAAAAACTCGACGGGACGGTTGGGGGCGAGGCAAACACTAAATGTATATATGGTACACGCAATGCGGTCGTGTCGCGGTAACGGGGTAAAAGGGTGTGAGCAGTATGTGTGCACACACTTATAACGATGACTGTATAAGACGAATATTATAAACGCATGTATTATTAGTTATTGTTATTATTTAGATGTGTTATGTCGCTTCTCTGGTCCATTCGAATTCACTAAGCGTTTATGTAAATTTTGATATTTTCAGATATTTTTAATTATATTCGCACCCGTTGAGATACTCGGAAGCACATTTCTCCTGACTATTTCACTCGTTAGCCAAATAATAAATGTTAAAAACTCTGCAGATAAAAGTAACATAATCACTTTCATAATTTTTAGTCTCTTATAGTAGTGCAACATAATGGATGTGTGCAAGTTATCAATACAGTTATTAATTATTATACTGCACGCTGTTGTTTAGAGAAGTGACATTAAAAAGAGACATTGACATTTAACGTACCTAATGTAGTTTCCAGTTTGTTAAATTTCGTGAAAAATTTGAATAAAAACAAACAGCGTAATATGAATTATTCATTTTTTGGCCATTCCCTGGGAGTATAGCAGACCAGTCAAAACTCGTCCACGGTTTGTAAACTTGAAGACCCCTATATTATTGAATAAACAACCGTATACTATTATAAAGTGGAGGCTTAGAAGATAATATGAGCGCCATAGTTATAAACAAAATAAAAAATCATATAAATTGTATTTTGGTAGGTGGGTACCTATTTTTTATAGTTGGACAATATTTAATACGTAATAAGTTGATTAATAGCTTAATATTGATTAAATCTTTCACGAGTACTATTAAGATCATGGTTCTCACGTAGAGTTTAATACTTGGATACTAATCGTTGGGATTTCGATTTCGACATTTCCTAAATATCGTGTATTTAAGCAGAATTCTGATCGCATAGTCGTGTAAGTTTAATAAGGAGCAACGTTTAGGCAATATGTAATTTCGTCACAGACGTCTGTGGCCTTTATATTATTATTCGTAAATAATATTTAGGGCCGTAGTAGACTATCTATACGTGCACGTTGAATGCGCATAAATGTCTACGCCACCGCCGATCAAATATGTGATTTTTCGCTTCAAACTATACGTTATTTAAGAAATAATAATTCCATTACTTTTTTTTCGTCGGAAAAAGAATAATTTTCTGCAGAACCCATTTCACTTGCGTAGATTCTTGATTACGTCGTTTAAAATAAAAATGTATTGACATTTGTCATGTTCAAAATTTGATTGATATGATTTACAAATAACATTTTAAAAATCGAAGTCAAAAGTACTATTCTTGAAGTATTTTACTTAAAAAAAAAAAAAAAAAACAAAACAAAACGAAATAAAAATAAAATTATCGAAATTGGATCACTCTACGAGGCATGTAAATTGTTTTCCGTAAAGCATGTTTTTGAGAAAAATCAGATCACGTGCAGACTCTAAAAAAATTCGAGTAAATAAGCTAAATCCTCATTTGAAAAAAGAAATTTATATTGCTCATAGCATTTACCATAACTATTTATAGGTTTTATTAAGTATAAAAACCTAAATAATTAAAATTATGATCTTTTTGAAATAATTATGGTAAATATGGTACATAATTCCAAAAATTAGGAACTGAATAAACTCAAAACTTATAATATATATATTGTATAACATGTGGGTGAGCATTTTATTTACTCCTTTACATTATATACAACGTATGTCTCAAGATATACTGACGTCAGCGTGAAGGCCAGAACTCCAACAAACGAAACGTGGTATTCCTATTTAAGTGTTTTTTTTTCAATAATATCTATTATACAATATCACACTGTGTCTTAGAATTGGTCGTGTGGGAAACCGCGAGGCCGACAGTAATATTTATCGCATTCTTCACTCAAACGCGTATCACCCAAAAAAAAAAAAAATAAATACGTAATAAACCCTAAGGAGTATAAGGACACAATGTAATATATATACGTAGTTTATTATTGCGTGCCTAGATATATATGACACGTCCTTATTTTATAGGCATCGCTCACCGTGTTACGGAGTCTTTTGTGCGAAACGCTTTTATTCCAATTTTTTTTTTTTTTTTGTACCCCAATAATCGTTTGAATTGCAGCGGCTTTTTGGGTGCATTAACGACACTCATACCATGAATGTGTTATCCGATGTTTATATGACTCCCGACATTTTTGGGGCACTGAATATTTATTCAAACGTTATTTCTATACCTAGTGACTGGACGGTTTAATACACATTAAACGCACTGAAAATGTGCATTTTTCAGTAATAAAATATTTTTTCATTACTAATCGAGTATTGGACGAACGTCAAAAATTAATTTTAAAACTGCTTAGGACCTGAAAATGTGTGAAATATACCTGTATTTAACTTTCTTTTTTGATTTATTTCTTATTATATACTTAAATGTATTATAAAAGTATAAGTATAATATTTAGAGTGTAATAATATGAAATAATATTAGTTGCAGTGATTAATTACATACTTGTCGTTACTAAATTCGTCAGATTTGGGCGATTCAGTGTGCAATCGATAATGGTTCATTTATTTATATATTATTATTATTATTTTTATATAGATACCACATATCTACATAATTAATGTATTTTATTTTATCACTATAAAATTTTTTAAATATAAAGTATATAACTTATTTTTTTTTCTGATTATACTATTATTCTGCGATTCATGTGGATAATATAATACGTATATTTAGTATATGTATATATGTCATATAGCTACAAAAGTTCAAAATTGTATTATATCAGATTACTATATACTATTTTTTTTTTAAATATTTAGCTACTAAGTACGATCACATCATATTATTTTCCTTTTCCCACATTATATATATATATATATATATATGTGTGTATATGTTTCCTAATAAAATTAGGTATGTCAAACTTCGTTGTAATAACTCTAAATTATTTATCAACCCCATAATTTCAGCTTTTCTAACTAAATAGTCATCTCAAATCTCTCAAATGATAAAAATGACAAATGCAATCAAGGCTCTTTTTGTCATCCATTTTAACTTTAACAGCTTGAAAATTCTGTTAATGTACCAACATATGTTTCGAGAATATAACTGATAACTAATCAATCAAATAAAAATTCTCAGTCAAGTGCCTTATTAATAGATATCCCTCAAAATACTAAATAATATTATTCAATATGATATCAAAATATTTTTGTTTCTTATAACACTTATTATTCATGTAGTAGATAAAAAAATTTAATAACAATATTAAAAAAAAAAAAAAAAAAAAAAAAAAAATAGTAATAATAATAAAATATACTTATGAATTAATATATATTATAGTCATAGAAATAATAAGATAATAGAAAAAATATTGTTTTATTACTAATGCATTCAATATAAACCTTCATAAGTGTATATTGTAATTTACAACTCGTTTAGTAGTTTTATTAAAATTTCTGTTTCGATAGTTAATTTAACGATTCTTGTACTATATTACAGGTTACCTATGCGTCTGATACAGGTGTCGCGGATATACCTTTATTGAAATTTTAACGTGCTTTAAAACTGCATTATCTCATTTATTCTGTGCATGTAAGCAATCATTTCTTAAATAAAAAAAAATTGACAACACGTATGTATAAGTACACTACCTACATACAAGATGAATTTATTTAAGCAAGTTTATAAGAGATAGATTTTTAGCTGTTATAGTCACTGTAATATGTATATATTGAAATAAAATTTGATATAATTAATCTGTTCATTAATTTGAAATAATTAATGTATCAATAAAGAATTTAACTGCAGTGTAATAAAATGTATTAATCGCGTTATTTTTACTATAAAAACATTTAGAAAATATTATGTGATAATTGATTTCCGATTACCAAATTTATCGTCGCACTAAACGGTTTTATTCTGCTATTTTTATACTTTGAATACTACGTAAAAAATCACATCGCTCTGACTGGGGTTTTACTTTAATAATAGTATCATACCGGTAATGTTATGCAACAACCGAAACCCTTTATGTGCAGCGTTGAATCTTGATATTATAATTAGAGGTATAGTAGGGACATGATTGGAATAAAGGTATCATTTTATATATAGCACATTACACGACACACATAACACACACACACACACACACATATATATATATAACATATTGTTATAGATAGGTGTACAGCCGGACGTGTGGATTTAACATCGTCGAGGGCTCAGTAGCGTAAACGCGTGTTTTAAAGAAACTTATCCTATATACACCCTCTGCAGCACAGTGCATACTAAAAATAATATTCTGTCACAAATTACGTACAGTGTAAAACTTTAAGACGTAACGATATACATTTCCGTTCGGTGAAGTTATGTTTTGATATTATACGCACTGAGCTGCACGTCACAGTTGGGCAGCTCGTATAATCGACAGTATGGGTGTTTCACCGAGCGTTATAAAACTCTAGTTTTTATTTTTATTTAAAAATGAATTTATTCAAATTCTAATAAATGGAATGTTCAAGTATAGTTAGCATAAAGATGATAATAATTACATTTATTTACTTTTTTAACACTTAGAAAGTGCCATGTAGCGATACAAACTATTTTTTCAAGTAAAATCCAATTTTTTCTGATTTTACTGAAAATAAAAATGTTATAACATAATATTGGAGTCTGTAATATTGTGAATAGATGAATTTGTTATGTATCCAAAATAAAACTTAAACGACTAGTTTCTAAGATCTTAAAAGTCATACACTAATGACTCATTAGTAATGAGTAATAATATTTTTTTTATTTTAAGTGGTTTTACAAAAAATTAAAAATGCCTGTAATTTTTATTAGATATACTAAATATAGTATCTATCATCATTAGACAATTTTACAAATTATAATATTTTAATAGATTAATATTAATTACTATAATTTTTGAATTATTATAGCCCTTTTTATTTCTTCCAAATTTTTTATCCTTAGTGCATAAAGTCAAATAACTCAAAAGCTACTTGTTCGAATTTTGATTACATAAATACATTTAAAAGAACCCTATGCATTAACTTTTTGTTGAAAAAACGTGGTTTCAGAATGCTTTTCAAATGTTAAAAATCAAAATATTTGAAAATAATATGGAAAATGGTTTTCATTTATTGGTATAGGTACTTACTTAAAAATTTCAACATTTTTAATAAAATAACGAAAAAGTTGGGATGAACGTACCTACATGTTTTTATACGTCGACGTGTTATTATAACGTGCCTGTACTATCATTGTTAAAACGCGACCACCGCAAATTAATATCATTGTTATACACGGCGGCAACAGACAAGGTGGACATGGTGCGGTCAGCAGGGAACGCGCGTAAATCACGAGGTCGGCTAATAGGTACAATACAAAAAAATAATAAAAATATTAATATTATACGTTTCGACGTAGAAAGTTCCGTTTCGGTCGGCGACGTATACGCGTATTATAGCAGCCATTCGGAGCTGCCGCCGTACTACAGGTGTCATATATATCGCACGGTAGTCAAAGGTCGTCAATTCGAAATATGTCGTCGTAAAACTGCGTATTAAAAACGTAATATATGTTATAATATAGGTATATTATGTATGAGCGCGTGTGTATACGTCCCGAGTGAAAATTACACGGCCGATAATAATGTAACAAACGCCGCCGCGTGATTTATCGACTTATCATTATATTATATGTATTATTATTACTATTATAGTTTTAATATATATAAATATATATATATATATATATATATATATATGATATGTACAATGTGAATCATATCTGTATGTTGTTGTGTGGTCATATACAGTCATGCAAGTATCGTGTAATCGCTTGTATACAATATGATAATAATAATAATATGTTCTCGGTAAAATTTTTAAACGACGAAGAGTACCTATACTTACACCTAGTGTCTACTGCAGCGGCGAACGCGTTTAAGGAAATCGGATGGAAATTAAATTATTCCGCAACTGAACACTATGATAATACAATAACGTAAATATTATATTTCAATATCGCTTTAGCTATCGAATATATAGACTGTGACAGAAACCGTTGATAATTTTATTGTAATTAACTGCTAACTATAATAATATATATACCTTATGACTTTTTTTCTAATCAATATTCATTTTTTTTTTTTCAAAAATATTAAAATCAACAATTATTATATCATCTATATCTATATATTTTTTTCAATAAAATTGATAAGAATAAAAATCAATAATTAGATCTGCCGAGTTCTTTTTTTTTTGTTATAGCTTATAAAGTACACGTGTTATTATTTTAATAGACGCGTGTGTGGTATGTGTGTGATTTATTGACATGATTTTTGTTTTCATTCGAACCGCACGTGTACATGAAATCAGGATTTTTGGAGTGGGATAAAAAAAAAAATCTTATACAAAATATAAGCCGTAATTGCCACACTCTTCAAATCACCAATATAATGCTGACTACATTTCGATAAGTATTATTTTTATTGCGTATTACCTACACCGTCAAGTATTTGATGAGAAAACAATATTTTTTAGTATCTAATTTTATAATCTATTTAGATAAAAATGGATATACATATCAATTGTCTGTCCTATGCAAAATTAAGACATTGCTTATTTATTATTTAAAATACAATATAATAAGAACACTTAATCAGATCTTTTATAGATTGTACAGTTTGAGTTGTTAAATTTGTCATTGAAAATAATGAAACGGATGTGATCAAATAACAACCAACGGGAAAACGGTATTACTTAATAACATAGGTATCAATATAAGTATCAATAATAAATATCGAGTTGAATCGGTTACTGAACACGGCGAGTATAATGGGTTAACTATTGATCGTCAAGTACTAATTATGTACATAACTTTGTCAATAACTTATAAAATATTTTTGATACATACCTACCTATTAGTTACTACACATTATAAAAATATTATGATACAGTCAACTATGCAGTTTTTTCATATTCAAATTCTTAAAATATAAGATAATACTATAATATTATAATGTTAGATTCAATACAACGTATGTGATTTAGTTATAATTTAAAATATATTAATGTTTTAATAAACAAATTAAAAATATATTCTTTGTATTATTAAATTTTAATTTGAAAAAGATGGGTTATTACTTTTAAATAGTCTAATTTCTTTGTCGTATGATAGTCATCACATATTTTTCACATATTTTTGTAATTCGTTCTACGTAGTATTCAAATGTATGTATATTTAAAGTAGAAACAAAGTCATTATGATATCTTTCAATAGAGTTTTTTGGTCCGTGTTTTCAAAAACATACTTAAAAAAAATTCTATAGCGATACTGGAAATAATGCTGACCTTTTATTTTTTCGATCAAGACATCAAATCCAAGTATGCGTATTTTTAAAACAATTTGTAAAAGATGTCAACATTTCTTCGTATTTTAAATGTATACAAATCTGATTTTATTGAATTGTTCTAAGTATTTTCTACATCCTTTTTGGATACAATACTAATAAGTACTGCCATCATTCGAAATTGTAAAACAAATTCCGATTCTTCGATATACTCTTATTGAAATAAATAAAAAAAGCACTCACGTACTGTGTGTAACCGAAAATACTTTAAATGCAATTTTTGTTCGACAATAAATTATTCTGGCGATCAATTTTATTGTAGGTACCTGTGATCAATTCACTGATGATCCACAGTAATTGATAATATTTTATTTTAACCTTTTATAATATGTGATTAATTTTATATTTTTTGTATGTAATTTATCTGTTATTACAAAAAAAATATTATCTGTCACTTATAACAAGTATCTAGGTATACATGAAAAATATTTAAATATCAATAGAACTTATATGTTTTTTGGATAAAAATTAAAGGCCAAAGAAAGTCAATGATGTCCTTCACAACCATTGGTAATATAATCTTAATTATATCATATACTTAGTACTAAAAATGTGTATAATTAATTTATGACGAATTTATGAGCGTATAATACATAATAATGATATTGGTACTGTCAAAATACTTATAGATTATTTTAGTTTTTCTGTATTGGTACATATATATATATATATTTCTGCAGTAGGCATACATACTAATATTACGTATATCTGATGTAGGTATCTGCATGGGTATGTAAATTAGAACGTTAAAAAACATTTACTGCTAAAAAAAAACAAATAAATTAAAGAAATAGTAAAACCAATTAAAATTCATCTCGCTAAGACTATATTGTAGAGGGTACCTAAAATATTAAAAACCTTTTTTTGTATCTAATCGTTTAGATGTAAAAAATAAAGTTTGGTCACATTATATAGATACGCAATTTTATATATGCATAATATGTAAAATAAATTAATAATTTAAAAAGTCATCTAAGTATAAAAAAATCACATATTTTTAGATTTCCAGTGGAGTGATTAAATTACTAGTCTTGGTTTTGCATAATGAAGTCTGATTTTACGTTATATTTACAAAAACATTTAAATTATCACATCTTTTTTTTATATGCATTTTAGGATCACATTTTACAAAATCTGGATATTTAAATTTTTTTTTATAATGAGTTGTTCTCAAATAAATTTTGTTACTTTGATGTAATTTAAAAATAAAAAACTGTTAGAGACTTGAAAATTTAACCAGATATCTATATTAACATTTTCTTAATAAGATGTATAAACAACTTAATTAAATAAATAAAGCGAAATGCTCACTACATGATTTTCTAGTTAAACACAGCTATTAATATTCATTATTCAGTACATTGTATAAAAAATAATACATATATTAATATTGTGATAAATGAAATAACGATAATATAGGATAGAACGAGTTTTATGATGCGTAATGCCTCTAAGGAGTTCCGTTTTAGGATAAGTGTCTCGAATGTGCAAAATAATTTGTGAGCTATTGTGGTTTGCCTATGCCTTGTACATGAGGCGTAAGAGGCAAAAAGTACTGAAATACCTAATAAACTAACTAGTTTTAAGTGTTTTAACTATGTCTAAATCTGTGTCTAGACGATTATGATAATCATATTGTTCAAAATGTTTAAAGCTCGCGGTGTATTCGGCGCATGGATAAACCGGAGTGGGGAAATACAATCATTATTATTATACAGTGAAAACGATAATTCAATACATATAAGTACCTAAATCATATTGTGTGCAATAAACGTGTATGATTTAATAATATAATGGTAGAAGTAGATACAATGCAATTATCAACTCGTATTTTTTACAATATTTGTTGGGGCGTTTGGATTTAATGTGTGCACATTATTATAACTCCTATATTATTAATATCAAAAAAGTGCAGCGATCTTAGCTTGTCGTATAATAATAATATATTAATACCAAATTTTTTCAATCCGAAAATATAGAACGACCTGTATAACTAGTTATTTATACGAATATTATGATGGTAACTCGAATTTAACGTTTATTTTGTCAAAATAATAACATAATATATTATACAAAATAATAATACCGTCTGCTGAAAACCACTGAAGTGTCGAGTCGTAGTTTTTTTCTTTAAATATCGTACTTGATTGTTTTTAGTTATTATATGTTACATATGTTATAAGTATAATAGGTGTATAATATGTTATAATCACACCAACTTAAATTAATTTCCGTTATGTTATATAATTAAAATAAATTACTGATTATAGGTTTAATCACTTGAAGCTGTCTGTAGTATTGAGCAGGCCAGTTACCTCAAAACCACAATAATATTGATATACCATGTAGATACAAAGTAAAAATTTTCTCATTTTAATAGCATTTCATTTTCTATAATTTTCTACAACTCATCTACTCCTCTAAGTGTCTTAAAAATGGTAAGATTTATGATGATATCACAATAACATATTACCTATTATACTACTTTAGCAGCACACTACCACAAACCACTGTAATCAAATTTTTAAAATACATGATTTGAACCTTAACTATTTTATCTGCTTTATTTTTTTACAATCATCTTACAATCACCCACTCCTCAAAATTTTAGTTGTTTATTTATATTCAAAAAATAAAAAGAATATACTTTTCGTAATTCATCGTATTTGGGACAAGGTTTCTTCAAGGTAATCATTAACTTTATTATTTAAAAAAAAAATCTTTTGAAGGATCAGAAATAATATCCAACATTTTAATGATAAAGATATATTTTTAGTTTTTTAAACAAATATCCAATAATAAAACCTATTTTATTAAACCTATTATATTTTATTCATTATTTATTTGTTCATTTGTTTACTTAATGCTAATGTAATAACCGTTAAACAACAATAAGTATAGGCATTTTGATTCAGTTTATCGATATGATTTTCAAATGTTTATTTTCCAATTTTTCTAAAAGAACATAGTATAGCAGCTTTGTCCAGCACAAATTCTTGGTGAACGTAATTTTTTCCAATATCTTGGTAAATAACAATTGTTGTGATTTTGATTTATTCTTATATTTTGATTAATAACTTGTATGGGTCATTCAGTTTTAAGACGTTATGTATGATAGTTCAGAGCTTTTATTGTTTACTTTAATCTCACACATTTTATAAAAACGAATGCCCCGTTATAAAATATTTTGTCCAAACTTTATTGTTATAATTATAATAGATATAAATTATATTATTTTTGATGAATAATTACGTACCATATTATTTCAATGAATTTTTAATTTTAGTAAAAGACTTAATACATATATTATATTATAAATTAAACTTTGCATTTCTCGACATTTTCCTCTGATAAAATCTTGAAATAGTCAAGTTGGAAAAGACTGTGGCCACTTATAAATATTTATACAATATACATAATATATATGCTGCTGTCGCTTTATAGTGCGCAGAGTTTATATGCGTAAAAGCGTATTTTTATCGATCAAAACAGCTACTTAAAAATGTTTATCTCATTCGCCCTCGGTTCTTCGTTATATGCTGTACGGTCACGTCGCGTCGTTGAGTACGCGAGAAAAGCGTTAGGGACGGAGTGAACCACGACACTGGTGGGAGTGGGAGTATACAGTTAGGGAGATATAGAGCATTGCAGGGGTTTATTTTTCTTCTCTGTTTATATATAATATATATTATGTATATATATATCTAAAGTTTTGCGGCCAATAACAACGTTCGTCGCGGGAAAACAAAAAAAAAAAAAAAAAAAATCGAGAGAAATAAAATACCAAGCCGGAAATCCACGTGAAGACGTGCGAGCGGACGGCGGGAAAAATGTATTCATCTATATATATATAGTGCTTCTACCTAAAATGCGCGTATACTGCCGCACCGCAAAAGTAGTAGAAGCCGGAAGAAGACGGGGATGAGGAGGAACTCAATCAATATCCGGAACGTAGAGCTCGCGGAGAGGCGCGCATATTGGCCGCGAACGTGTGTTATATTGTACAAGGTGATTTTTTCATCAAGTCCATTCGTCGTACGATATTTTTGGTTGGTCAACTGTTGCAAATATATTGAGTTTAATTTTACATGTTATAGAAATTTACGAGTAAAAAAAAAAAGAAACTAATATGTAGGTATTGTTAGTAGGTATATATCGTATAATATATTTTTTGATTACTAAATTATAATAATTAAGTTTGATGTATAATTTAATATTTATTGTACATAATAGTGGTGCAAAAACTTTTATGCAAATTTATAATATATTTAGCTGTCACGCAAGATAATAATAAATAATAATAATGATAAAATAAAATATGATTGACCGAGTGCTGCTAGTTAGATGATTTTATTTTAATGATTGTATATTATATTTTATAAATTGGAAGAGAAAAAAAACAAAATAGTACATAATTTAAACTAGTGTAGTGAGCGGCGGTAGAATCTTTGAAAGTTGGTGAAAAGAAAATCGTTCTGACGACGAAAAGAGTGCGTCTCGGGTCAAGACGATCACCCTGTATGTATCATACAATATGTATATGCGAATAACCGCTCTATCTCTCTCTTTTTCATTTTCCCGAGAGTATCGTCGTCGACATCGGCGGCGCGGCGGTGGCGGCTTATATAGATTCGCCAAGGTTTTGGCGAAATGTGCGGGGTTCGGGCGCGTGCGCCCGAGTAGCTTTTCACCACCCTCTCACCACGACAACGCCTTAACGTCGAAGGGATGGTCAGGAAGAGGAATTTGGTGATAGGGTAGTGGGCGGAGGGAACACAAGTATATATATATATGTATATATAGTATATACACACATTATACATCCCATCGTCGTCGTCGTCGTCGCCAGATATAATAATAATAATAACTATACGATAACGTCGTTTAAGGGGAGGCGGCCATTTTGTCGCGCCGGCCGGAGAATATAAATTCGTCCGGAGGCGTTAGCGGCCGTGCACACTTTAATAATAATAACACAACAGTGTATACGTTTATTAAGATTATTTTCGTTTGGAAGTAAAATTGTGTGCTTTATTTTCAAACCGTTCTACGTAAGTACCTATATATAGGTACTTTAAGCAGATATAGACTTTGGCTGCATAGAGTTAATCAATGAATGTAAACGAGACTCGTGCATCACATATAATATTGTAGTATAATGATGAAATCTTAGGAGGGTTAAGATTTTGTCGTTTATGAAAAACTGTCCAAATATCTTTTAGAAAATGTCAATATTAATATGCCAATTGGATTTTCGAACGATTGTGATTGATAATTTAAAACATAAATGGCAATTATTCCAAACACCCGCGTCTTGAGCTGCATTATAGGTATACGATTGTTCAAAATCTACACTATTTTTTATATTATATAACGCATATAATGCGAATTAAATTAGAAATTGCTCTCTGTGTATAACTGTTAAATCGTTATTATATGTAGGTTCACTGTGCAGTATGTTTATTGTTACTTATAAGTTACGTAGGGCAATTACGTAGAAACGACACTTATTCAGCGACAGTACGAGATCTAGTAAAATTTCAGAAGCAAACTCCTGCAGTGGAGACAAATATAAGCTAATAATATCGTTATCCAGTATCCACATAACGGTATTTCGATGACTTGTTTGGCGATAGTGCGTGACAATAGCGGGTTAACCCTATTATAGTGTAATCCGTAAGTCGTATCGCCCATATTACCCACATATTATTGCATCTTACAAACGAACGGCTCGTTCGTAATCTCCATCGTGTTACGAGCGCAAGGCCCGCGGGCACATGCCAGTGAATATTTCCTATCACAATAATATTATCTTCGACACCTACGCTGCACATTATGATAGTTTTCACCTAGCGCGTTTCAGCTCTGCAGGTTTGTCCGTGCGTACGTAACACATATAATTCATCATATTATCATTATCATTATTATCGTGCACGTTAAGACCTACGGCTGTGCCCCGATTTTTTGACACGCATAAATCGTACGGTTATAATAATATATTCGCGGTGTGCGCGCGCTGCACACCGCGGGTAATGTAGGTACCTACGCCGCGTAATAATTAATAGGCAGGTACGCGCAGCATCCGTTACAGCAAATGACAGCGGCGGTGGCGGCGGCAGTGGCGACAGAGGAAAACTGACGTCGACGAGCAGATATATAGTCGTCGTACGTATCACGTAGATGGCTGCGGAGGGGTCCGGTGCGGAACGGCGCCGAGCACCGCAGCCTCCCCACTGACGCTCCGCCCCGACGAGCTCCGCGATAATGTCACTGGTAATTAGTGGCGGCGTTGTCGGCGTTGTCGGAATAATATTAACGGCACGGCACGAATATTACCACCGAAATACACGCACGGATGTACCGCAGTACCTATCTATAGGTACTGCAGCGTATAAGTATATGTTACACTCCTTACCGGGTATGAACCGTCGTGTGATGGCGTTATTAACGACAACGACGACGACGACGACGTTTCCCCGGAACCAACGAAAAGAGACGTGCGTAGTATTCGCCATTGTGAAACACGGTGCTTACAATCCAGGACTTACAAACGTTGTAATACACAACAAAAAACGATTGACATTCTCTTAACGTATAAATAATTAAAGGCGGAAAACGATAAACGAAAAATAATAAAACAAAACATAACGAAGTTTATACAATATTATTATCAAACAAATAAAAAAAAACAATAACAACAACAACAAAAGACGAAATTATTAAAACTATCTGCAGTATTGTTAAAAAATTAAATCTGTTTTTCCATTTATATTGAGGTATTGTTGAAATATTTATCGATCAGATTTATACTTATCTTGGCAACTAATTAAAGCATTTTATTATCTCGTATCCCGGTAATAATGACATTACTAAAAAAAAATGTTAAAGATAAGTTATTTCTTGATATATTTTAATTTTGAAGCAAGTTATGAGCATTGTACGATTTGTAAAACATTTACAATTTTAAAATATACATAACTATTGAATCAAGATTTAAATTTAGAAATAAAACCTTTCGATAGATATACTATTAAAAACCATAAATGTAATAGCTCTAAAACGACTCAGTTCTTAATAAAAATACATGGAAAATTTTTAAAACATTTTAATTCTAAATAATGTAAAACTAAATACTATTTATAAATATAAACCCTGCGTATAGCTGTTATAATCATAATATAACACTAGATAATAATATATGCTTTGTACATTCCAATAATATAAATGTTCTATAATCGAATAATTCTTTGAAGTGATTCTTCGGGATAATTAAAAATATATCATTCGTACAATTTTCTCTATACATATGGTTTTTATTATTTCATATTTTATATGAATTATTTTTGAAAACAGTTTGCTCCTATTTTTAGTATGTACAATATTTTATGGTAACATAACATAAGCTATTCATTTTTAGTAGGATATTTTTATTCAAATATTGGTGGTCTGTACATCTCATGAAGTATATCTAAGTAGCTACTTTTGAGATTTTTTTTTTATCGTTGACATTGATTTATATACCTACTATACACTATTATCGAATATTTTTATCTACGCCAAGTGGTCGCATCAACGAGTATTATTGGTAGTGACAGCACAACGGATCGGATACAATGTATTGTGGTTGTGTGGGCTTCGAGCAACTACCACTTTTCTTATACTTACATGACCATTAAGTAATACTATGTATTTCCAAAACATTCCAAGTTCATAAATATTTTTATAGTGGCGGCCATAACTCATAAATTGTTACTAATAAATAAACAGTATTTTCATTACATCAAACCGTTTGTTATAATACAGTTATTGTATACCTCCCACTGTGCAAAAATTTGTAATATTTATGTTTTATAAATGTTTTAAGTTTACTTAAAACGTTAAAAATTATTGTAAAACTTACGTAAATTTAACATTATACGAACTGCAAATGTCCGCGAAAATTTACTTGATAATTATGTAATATTTACATAAATATAACAAAATAGTAAACGTCAATTTGATGTTAAAATTATGTTAAAATTCTGTTTCACCAAACATGAAATTTATGTTAAAACTATGTTTTATTAAACATAAAATATGTGTTTTATCGAAACAGACGAAAAACATTATAATAAAACTGCTTATTTATGTTCTAAGAAAGTTTTTAAATACTAAAATATAACATAAATATTATATGATTATTTAACAGCAATAAGATATATCGGATGTATCTCATATTTTACATACCTACCATGCATTTATAAATGGCTATAATAGTCATAACAGATATAGATATAAATCATACTAATTAATTATCTATATTATATCTGTGAACATCAATTAAATTTTTCAGTATGCTATCATTATTAAAATATACCTTTAATGTGTCTCGACTCTTGATTACTTACCTACTAATGTTATTCGTAAGTCCTATTAAATAAAATAGATAGGTAGGTACTTAAAATGCAGATTAACAAAAAACAGAAAACCAATTAGACTTCAACTAAGCATTTATTATGATATTAAATCAATATAAAATATAGATATAAGAAAGAAATATAGATAATTATGGACTAAACATTTTTTGGTATAACATATAGTAAGTAGTTGAAGTTCCACTGTGCTTACAATATTTCATGACATAATCACTGGTTGTAGTTCTGTATAGTGTACAGGCTCTTCATTATTGGGCAACTTAAATGCAGAAGTAGATTCAGGTATTATACAGTACCCAGAATGATCTGTACACAATAATTTCAACATGTTTAGTCTTACACATATTACAACCCATAGTTTACTAAGCCTTTAGGTACCTTACTGTAATAATTAGGATAGATTGAGGTTATTAATTACCTTCATCACTGCTACTGCTTGATACATCAAATATCGTTGATGCACGTTTACATTTGGTCATCAAATGAACCTCCTCATTTTCCGATTCTTTTTCAACTCTTACATGCCAAGCTTTTTTAAAATTATCTAAAATGTTGGTAAATTTTAGATTAGAACAAATTATAACAAAACAAAATAATTATTAAATAAATTTAATTTTTAAAATAAGTGTTTACATTTTTTAAAATATAACATACAGGTTCCATACTACATACTTAAAATAATAATAAATATAAACTTTGTAAACTATTAAATAGATTTTATTTTACATACCATATGTTTTATTGCCACCAACTATTTTAATACCATACTCAAACCAAGTTGGATCTGGATCTAGGGCGTCATGAATGTCAGTACTGGTTACTCGACCAAGTGGCCATTTACATAACCTTACATTACTATTTTCTAGATTATTTGTGTCATTTTGAACTAGCCACTTTGTTGGTACTACACTGTAATCCTTCGAATCCACAAATACCACAATAACCCAACTAACTTTAATCTAAAATGGAAAAACATTCAACATTTATTTTTTAGTTGAGTATCAACTACCTTATTTATTATGCACTAGAAATCTGAAATATAGTAGCAATACCTAATGACTAAACTTGATAAAAAATTAAAGGCACCTATTAGGTAGGTAATATCTACTGTTATAGGCAAAAATATGAAACTGGCTATGCCACTGATAGCTAGGTGCATATTTATTTTTCCAATCTTAAAGAAATGGGTACTTTCTTTGTAACATTATTGTAATAATATTGAGTTTAGATGGATGATTGTTACTTTAGTTTTTCTGATTTACTGAAATAATATAGATATTTATAAGTTATGGAAGAGGAATCAGATAGAAACAATTACACACATTTTCTGGTAAAAAATTGTATTATTTATAACTAGGGCTAGGATTTATATGCAATAAAAAATTGTAAAATATGCATTTTATTTACCAAAATATGCAAAAATAAATTGGTTCTATTTAAACGAGAATTAGCCAAATCGTGGACAAATCTGACAACCATTAAATTTGGACTTAAGGAAAAAAACATGCAAATGCATATAAATCCTAGCCCTATTTATAACTAAAATAAGCAATACAATTAATGAGAAATTTAAATTTAATAAAGAATAAATAAATTAAACTATTATATATAATAAATAAAAATATGTTATAAAAATAAATTATAGGTACGACAGAAAGAATTTTTTTTAATGGAATGTTTTTGGAAGGAAACTTTGAACATAATATACTTAATCATTAGGACAAATAGGGGAAAAAATCATAACTAAATAATCACTATCATCTTGGTTATTCATGAACTGTATTTGTTGATTGTTCGAAATAAAAACTTAAAACATAATCAATGGTTAATGCACATGTATGTTGTCACATATTGACATATCGAGTATCAATATGTAGCCATATAGATACATATTATGGAGGTAGAAATATCGGATGACAGTGCTACAAGGGCATGGCCCGAAAATGCACATTTTGACTTTAATAATAGTTATAATATACTACTAAGTAGGTATTGTATACAGTAATGAATCTTACCTTTCTAGTTGCCATGATACACTTTAAGTCTTAAAACGATCTAAAAACGATGACAGGATACTAATCAGCTGGATACGTGATGCATGTATCATGTATCTACTGCTGTATTGTCGTACTATTGCAAGTAGAAAACAAGAGTCACGAGAAATGTGAACATTCGTCCACAATCAAAAAAACACATTTACTGTTATATCTGCTGTAGAAAAATAATAATTAACGTACGACTGACGAGTCACGAGTGACGACGGTTATCGGTGGTGTTTCTGGGTATTGTTGATAATTTATAATAATAAAACTATTTTCAGCCGCTATTTATAAATTAAAAATAAAACCCATATCTATGGCGGAGTACATAATAATTTAATATATTTTTGGATTGCTATCAACATCAAAAGAACATAAAATTGATATAATATATTATATTCTAAAATAGGTGGCGTTTTTATTATTATCAAATATTCTTACAACGTTCTACTGCTATGTTTATTTGATGTATTTATATTTGGAAATACATACATTCGTTGAATGTTTATTTCGTGTAATAAATATTGATGTTTTTTTTTAACAAATATATTATATAAAATAAACGTTATAAAATTATGTTATTATTGTAACTTAAAATTAACATTTTAAGGATGTTTAAAAACTTAAATTGCACAGTGGGCTATAACAGTATTACCTACCGGCTACCGTGTATAACTGTTAAATAAGTGCATTGAAAATTAATAAATTTAGACGTACCTACATAATGCAATTTTATTTTTGTTCCTTGATATTTTGTCTGTCAAAGTTTTGAATTGTAGTAATTTTAAATCTCAGTGGTAATTAATATAAGTCCCTTTCTAGAGTTGCCACACTACTCGTTGACTCGCTCTCTGTAAATGCGCCACCATTAGTATAATATAGGTACAGTAAACAAACTGTATCTGTTATATTATTATGTATCTTAAAAATTATGGTTTTTCTTTATTGCAGATATTTTTGTTTCCGTCCATTTTTTGAAACAAACTATACAAGTCATAAAACCCTAATTAGTTGCGTGCTGCCAGATCGACCGACTAGTCAAACTCATGTGGATAATATCTGCAGCAGTCAATTATAAACACATAACATTATTTATGGCCTCGTCTGAAATAATATATCCTCGATGACTCGACCCGAAATACACGAATAGAAAAAGTGTCTCAAACGTAAAGAAAAAAAAAAATGAAAAATAATGAAAAATAATAAAGAAACACTAATGGTAAAAATTAAGTACCTACACAAAACAAGTAAGTCCTAAATCTAGCCGAAGAATATTATATTTAATATAATTATGATTTAAACTGTAAGAATATGGCAGCACTAAACTTTGCTGTTACATCATATAGATTATTTTAAGTCTCTGTCACACACATACATGTATCATTATGTCCGAGAAGTGGGACTTTGCTTTTAATATTCAGTATAACTTAAATGATAGTACTAAATACATAGATGCAAATCGATTGAAAATAAATCGAATTGGTATTTGTACTATATTATTTTGATTGAGAGCGGAAGCTAGGAGACATTCGTATTAACGGATATTTTTCATCGTAATTTTTCCTTTTTTATTTTTTGTAATTTTTAAACCAATATTTTGAAATAGTTGTGTAGTATTATTCATACTTCTTTTCCACTAGTCTATAAAATAAAACTGAACATTTAATGGTAACATTTAATTTTCTGAGTTTTGTACAATATGCAGATCCCACGACCTAATTTTTAGCACATTTTATTAAAACGCAAAAATAACGATAATAATTTTATCGTCATCGCATTAATAAGCGCCACACTTGGGGTGTGACGCAACTGTAACAGCACTCGGAAACTGCGATACGCGTCGTGTTTATAATAATAATGCGCACCCTGCGATGTATATTACAGTCCAATTTCGAGTGAGCAGTTTACGCGCTATAATTGCCGTTTAAAGTTTATTGCGTACATATATACGTCATGTTCGCGCTCGCCCGAGTGTGGGTGAGTGTATGTGTGTAAAATGCACCGTCAATAGTGAGGGGTGGAAACGCGCACAAATGAACCGTGAAATAAAGAAATATTTCCGCTACTCGACATCTCACCAGTGGCGTGTGACGTGTTGCAGGTTTTTGTTCCGTTTTTATCATCGCGGGTATTAGCGCGTATACGTACACATATCTACGTTCAATATACTTCTTAGCACGCCCTGTGTCGAATGACGAAATAGTATAAACGAGTACCTACGTATAACATATGCATTGTGTTCCATTTGAGTGTTTTCATCCATAATTTCGAAAAGTTAAGACTTTTTTTCTTTTTTTTGTTATTTCATAATTCGATGTCATTGCGGATAATATCTTTGAAAAACAAATACATTTTTTTATCGTCATAATTGTATAAGTATTTTTACTTTTTTGATACATTCGTTTTTAATTTTATATTTCAAATCAAAATATTTTTAGGAGTATTTCGATAAATAAAAATCGAATTTCGTAATTGGTTAGTTATATCTTTCTATTACCTATACCAGAGGTATTTAGAGACTGCCATAATAATATGTGAATGTCTATTTTATTTATAGTTATAAAGTTAGCTGGTTAGTAGCTAAAAACATTTTATATACCTCTGACCTTTCCTGAATAGTTTTTGGAATAGAATTAAAAAGTTTAAATAAAGTAGTAAAGTTTAAATGTGAATAATTTATACTTTTATTATTTCTGACTACCGACATACCTTGTAGAAAATGTCTACGTGTGTCGTATACGCTTATTGTTGTGATAACTGCAGTCAGTTGTGCATTTGAGACGAGGGTCGCCTTGGGAATTGTAGGCCTTAGATTTAGTTTACGAATTTATAATTATATTTGTGTAATAATAAAATTGTCAAATTAGCATAAAATAAGCGTCGAGGGGTACTGTCATACTTGGTATACATATAAAGAGCTGTGTTACAAAATTGTAATATCCTCTTCTCTTAAAACGTGCTACTGATTGAAGATTATATTATATATTATATGGAATTGAAAGAAAAAGCTAATGATGTTAGTTAAAAAAAATAGCCCAAAAAATAATTACAGCATGTTATTGAATAATTTTTAGTATTATACATATACCTAATCTAACTTTTTCTTATTTTTCCTTAAATAATTACGTTTTTATTTTTATCACAAATCAATACATTTTTTTTACGTGATGGTTTCATGTATACATTCTAAAATGAATTACACAAACATTATAATAATATGTGCAAAATAACTTTGAAATAAATATTAATTTAATGACGTTTTATCGCTAATCAAAATTCTATACAAATACATTTTTATTAAATCTCTTAATTACATTTTGAAAGTCGAATTTTCGAAATTACTGCGGTCATTTTGCAAGTTGGTTAAGTCGGTATTCAACTATTGAACTCGAATTGAAATACGCAATATATTTTTATGTGTTTTTAAATTAGAAAATCTTTCACTGCAGTAATTTGTTATTTTTATTACAAGGTAAAGAAGAACTATTTCAACATTCTAGAAACAATCCTTAACTTAATATATATTTTTTTTTTATACATTAAGATATGCGTTCTCCGCGGTAATAATCGTGATTACTGATTCTTATATAAAATGATCTTAGAATTTGTTAATTTCAAGAGTTTCATCAATAATATGAATTATACCTATGTATACTCAATGTAAACTTGATATGATATATTGACAAGTTTCATTACTTCATACTCAAACTCTTGATCACCGAGAAGGCCAATGAGTGATGACATATTATGTGCTCGCGAAATAAATATATAACACAGACTGACCTATTAATTCATAAGCACAAATACATCACCTACTTGTATATGAACTCTGTGTATTTATATTACATATCATAGGTATATTAGTATATTACATATCTGATGAGACATATGTTCTACTTAAATTTGTGTGGGCCTCTGTAAAAACCGTCCCACTGTAGATAATTTAACACCCTTATGCGCATATGCCTAATAAGTAATAATGTATACGTACATCGGTATACATATTATTACAATTGCATTTTACCAAAGCGGTTATCGATATAACAATAATGGATAGACGTATAATGCAGTGCGCTTACCTACGACCTACACACGCCGACCGGTGACGACTTTACCGTCACCGACCACCGTAATATCCGACGCACAATGAGTGTCCTACCTACCCATACAAAATATCAGCACGCGCATTAATATATGACCTAGGTACCTTTCCTGTCGCACAACATGACATCATACTCGTATACATCTAGTTCGAGATTTATGGCTCGTCCGTAAAAATGCACATTACAATATCCTAATATACAATAATATATATAATGTACGCGCGACGCCCCGAAACGTGCTCGGGAACGGTACGGCTTATAAATGTATAGTGACGACCATATCCCCCGGAATAACGGCTCCCTCGAGGTCCGACCGGAACGCCCCGCTGCAGCAGAATTGCGCATCATATATATGTACGATATTATATAATAATTATCCTCCAAAACCATATTACATCGTAATGATCGACGTGACGTATTGTGTGGGTACTCACGTCGTATATAATATAATACACACAGACACACACACACACATATATATATATATATATGTATGTGTGTGTGTGTGTGTGTGTGTGTGTGTGTGTGTATATTATTTTATGATATGCACAACTTGACGCTCACTTTGTATACAACTACGTCGTCGACAAACGCCTCGGGGGGGAGCGTTTATCCCGAATGCGTATATTATACGCACACGACGACGACGATCGATCGACGACACACCACACACGTCGGTTGCAACACTGCGAAGGGCGTGTCCAGCTACTCAGAGTATATAATATGAGTATATATATATTATACTATGCATTATTACATCCAAAATGTCAATCGTACATCATATTATCATATTAGTGGTAAGATCCAAAAAAAGGGTAGTGTACAATATTTTAGCCGGGTAATATAAACTTTAATCATATTATGAACAAGATAACCTATCCGGTATACCGTCAATAGATAGTGGTCAATTGATAGCGCAAAAATAAATAGTGAATAATAGATTACGCAACATTTGATAGTTTCATAAAAAATTTTTAATTCCAATTTTTTCACAAATTTGTCAATAATTAAAGTAATTGGTTGAAAGTTCAAATATTAGTCATGGGAAATCAACTATCATCGAAAAAAAGTATACCTTATGATTGAACAAAAAAACTTAAAACTATATGTAATGATTATAATAATAGAAGTAATGAAGATTATTTACGAGGGATTGCGCATAATTTTCAACTACAAGTTTGATTTTTTTTATTAGGTATTATTTTTTTAACTATTGGTAACTTTGTTAAAATGTATTTCTGAAAACCTATTATTATTCTAATTATTGATATCGTTTATTTGTGAGAACCTATAATTATTAATTTAATTATTGACAAATTTGTCAAAAATTGAAATTAAAAAAAATTTCATGACACATCAATTGCGTATGCTATCAATTGTCGCGCAATTTATTATTCACTATCTATTGACATGGATCCAATCTATCCACCTAACCAACCATCCCCAATAAAAAAAGTCACCCGTTTATTCGATAAAACATTATTCATGCATTACCGATTATCGACGTGACATGACGATAGAAATTTGATTGCTATTGAAGCCGTCAATGAGCTTACAAATCGTGCAAGTCGAATATTATGGTATACTATAAAACCTGATAAAGCTTAATATTGTTATTAGCTAATAATAATACCTAATACCACGATTCAACGGTGCTCGGCCAATATGTATTTTTGAAATATTATTGTGTTTAAAAATTGAAAGTCAATACGTCCAAATAAATGTGGCACATGAGTGAATGAAAAACTTGTCAGGTTGATAAAGGAGTTTACGAAAAAGAATAAAATATTACCTATATTACAGTATGTGTTATGTTTCTTGTTATTTTGGGTAAACGTTCTCTGATAGGTAGTTAAAGTTTTTTTTATTTATATTGAAGGTAAAACTTGCAGATAAGAATGGCGAGTGTGATTTTAAGTCAGCATTATTAATTTTTACAAATGTATGAAATCAATTTAGCGTGGATACAATAATGACACCCACAAAAAACATTAAAAACACATAAGCGTACGGTAAGTAACAAACACTGCAACTATAGAAAAATCTTTAATAAATTGCAACATTGCGTTTTACACCGAGTAGCCATACTTATTTAATTTAATTTTTTTTTATTATAAGACATGTATATATATATATTACAGTAAAGTCCAATTAATCAAATATTTTAGAAAATTTTATATTTTTGTTAATTTTTATTTTTCTCACATTATCCTAGGATATTATTTTTATTAACTTTCAAATGAAACGTTATTTTTGACAACTAATTTGTTACAAATAAACCTACCTAATGACTTCGCTGAAGTCTGATAATGCACGCTATAATATTGATAGGTATTATTATAATATAATAAGACGAATTAATGCGTTACAGCACAACATGACTCTAGTGATATTATTTATAATCATATTAGTTGCGTTGATTGTGTGCACATACATAGCAGGGAACCTCAATTATGTATCTGCTTCGATGAATTTTCGTATTTATTTTTATTTTTATGACGAAAAGATGTGTGTAGCCATTATAACATACATATTATTATTTATTTATTAACGCGAAAAGAAGACGACTTTTTTTTTGACATACATTACTCAAACAATAATAAATATGTTTAATTTATCATTAAACATTTTAATTTATAACGTATAATAGTATAATATTTGTTTGCGCAATTTTATTTAACTACCGTCTCCGGTATTCCGAGAGCGCGGTGAATTGTAAATTAATGATGTTATATAATAAACAAAATTGCGTTTCATATTTCTCTCTAAAAATATGAAAAATATAAAAACTATTAACTGCGCCAATATATTGTAAAACGACCTAGTCCGTCCAATTAAGAGAAATTCGAGTCCTTTACATTAAAAAAAAATTTAATTTTTCAAACCGCAACACACAGGGCTATAATAATATAATGAATTTAACAGTTTTTGGTTAAAACAACGTTCGAATGTTATATGGTGTAATTATAAAAACGATGATGATAACCAGGGTTGTGAATTTAAAGCAATAAAAAACCATAAGACGTGCACGCACTTATGCATTTAAATATAGGGATAAATGTACAAAAAATTCTAAAATATGTGTTGTTATATTATGAAAAATAAACTTTATACAGTTACAATATTATGTATATTCACAATGTTGTGCTTATAGTTTTTAATAAGCTAATGAAAAATAATAAAAACGTATACTATACAAATAAAACATGTGTATTATAAAAATATAATTTTTAGTTATAGTTAATGATATATTATATGAATATAACTTTGTAAGATTTTTTTTTTTTTGAAAGACTGAAAATAACCTTTTGAATTTTGCATTTGAAATATTATATTATATCAGTAAAAGACGCCTAATCCATCTTCTCCCCTTCTTAAAAGTGGGCAATAAAAACAAAGAAAAAAAAATGATTTGCACTAACGTCTAAAATATTATTACTTAGGTACTCAGAAATTTAGATTTGTGTCTTACTGTTAAGTGTTATTTAAGGTTTTGATTTGAATTCATTAATAAATGCACAATGCCAGTGCGTCAATTCTTCTTCGCGCTATCGTCGCATGTTATATTTGTGATTACATATTAATATTATAAGACGGTAAAATAGGTAATAATAGCAATCATAGAATATTTTAGATACTATCGTTGCCCGCAGGTTAAGCACGCGCGTTATCTTCATAATTTTCAAGGACGACGGACGTCGAGTCGGAAATAAAAATCTGTCTACTTCACTTGGTGTCTCTTCCCCGCGGTAACTATTAACAAAAAGAAACGAAAGATATTATAGGTTAGGTACCTACCTCGTACATGTCGTATTATGCATTAAACGCGCATCAAAAACTGAAGACGACTCGTCGACCGTCGCGACCGACTGAAATCGTTTTTGACTGACGTCATATTATTCTATATTATATTATACACATAACTACATACTATATTGTTATTATAATGTATAATGTGTATAGGTATTAGGTAAGTATTAGGATCAGAACTCGTTTTTTTTTTCATTTGTACATTCAAAACGTCATAACGCAACAACGACCAAGAGTTAAATATTCAGTAGGTACCTTATAATATATATATACCTACTTGAGCATTAGCTGCTTGATATACATAAAACATATTGTTACAAATATTGTATATTATATATTTCGTTGAATTCGAATAGTTAAAAATTTGTATTATTAGCTATATAAGACAAATAAGATAATTTTTTATAACGTGTAGAATGAATATATTATATTATGTATCAAAACATTTATCAATTTATCAAAAAAACGGTATTAATTAGTTAAAAAGTCGGAAAAAGATTTTTATTAATTAATTTTTAAGTCGACTGGTTAAAGTATTCACTGTAATTACTTAGATTTTTTAAATTTATTTAAAATAATGTTTATATAGTATATATTATACATAATTTATAAATAAATAAATAATTTGTATTTAGTTTTATCATGCTATATTATAATAATATTATACTTCTAAATAAAAATAAATAAATAAATATTCTTTGATTTAAAAATTAATTTGAAACATGCACTGCCTAAGCCACTACAACAAGTATGATGCAATTAGAAAAAAAAATATAATGAAAAGGAATAATAGAATGCAATCCTGGTAGTAATTAAAAAGAAATCTGAAGTATTGTAACTTATTTTTATCTAACTGAGTTCAGTTGATATTTTTTCTTGTATTATTTTTAACCTTAAGATTTAAAATACTAACAACTTTTTGTTAGTTATTAAGTTAAAATTTTTAAAATTGACTTGTAGATATCCATTTAATTTTTTTTCTATTAACTTATCCTTTAAATTTTTTCAAATACGTAAATTGATTTTTATGAAATATAATCATGAAATTATAAATAAATAATAATTCCAACGATAAAATATCAAAAACTTGTAGTTAGTATTATTTGGTGAGCATAATTTTATACAGTATTCACAAAACCTAAATTTCCATAATTTATTCAAGTACACTTTCAGGATCGAATAATTTTACTGTAAAATATAATGTATTTCGTAGTATTATTTTCAAATAATATTTATGATTTAAAAAAAAAATACATGCTGAAAATCTTAAACCATATTTAAATATAATATAGTGTAATATGTTTTGGAATTTAAGTTAAGTTGGTTTTTTTTTTTTTTTGTTAACCGTTTTCCAGTTTATAAATAGTATATTATAGTATAATGACTATAATGTTTGATGAACAAGGCTCAATAATAAGGTCAAAAGGTTGAAATGTTCACAAAAAATATGAAACTGCGCAACAGCCATGCATTTTCAAAACTATCGTTTATATTTATATATTTATATACGTATGTTATAAACTGTGTCAAAGGGATAAAATATTTTTTATCTTATTACCGCATGGGGAGCTCTTGTCGATTTTACGACGACGTGTTTTTGTTCACTCTTTTTTTGCCGTTGTGTGAATGATTTTTTTTATAGTAATTTTTGTGAACGTTTTTTCTTTATGCTTTATACCTACGCTAAATTACGTTTTTTCTCTTAGTAAAAACTAACATTTCCTTTTAAAGAAATATATTATTATTTTATATACTTTTTTTTTGTTTGCAAACAAATATTTGAAAATAAAGTTTAGCATTTACACTGCATGTGAAATTAATATTTTAACAAAGACATTTGTTTAAAAAAAATATTTTATAGCGTTTAAGTAACACAGTAATGATAAAATTATTTTAAAGCGTGAAATAATACAGCTATTGACATTAGAAAAATAGAAAAAACTAATTTTGTAAAACTCGAATGTGTGAATAATCTATACAATAATGTGTGCATTGAAATTAGAAATGAAACAGCTTAGTATGTATAAAGAATAATAACAAAATAATATGTTACATACTCAGCAAATCACGAAGCATGATTCAAAAATAATACACATTATACATAAACAAAATAATGCAAACTGAATAATAATAATTCCATATAAAATGTCATAAGTATGATGAATATTACATCATATATATTATTATTGCACAATTCCATTTAAAAATTTTTATTAGTTTATATGGAATGCGAGGCCAAATTGTGGTGACATCCGGTGTATAAGAGATATATCGATCCCGAGAAATGTATATGGATATAAAAATTGTCATAATTAGAGGGGATAATGTACGTCATTTATCTCCTTGACTGGGATCATACTCCACTACAGACATTGGGCATAAAACAGATATCATTTCAAATTGAACACACAGATTGTGTGTAAAAACCTTCATGTCAACCAGCATCAGCTTTAATTTGAAATCACTTAAAACATTTTCAACAGTTTTGAAATAGTTGAATTGACTATTATTTTGTGTAACTCATTTCAACTCCAAATAGAGAAGTCACATCAATTTAAATGATTTTCAATATAAGTACGAAAGATGAAACAATAATTCAACTGCATACATTAAGATAAATTGAAAAATCAGAACAAAAAATTATCAATGGCCCATAAAAATAATTTAACTTATTGATTAATATGATTAATATCAATGTTAAAAGTTTAATTAATATAATTTTGACATAACCCTCCAAACTCTGAAATATAAGCATATGCTAATAGTGGTTTTTTTTTTAATACAATAAGCACTCATTACGTTTAAATATTTTTTTAGAATTTTAAACATAATATACCATTGTCGCTTACATGTTAAATTACTTTTATTTTTTTCACTATCATACTTATTTGTGCATTAATCAAATTTTTATTTTTATTTCTATTTTAATTTTTAATTTCATTAACTTGAAGCAGAATACTTTTCTACTTATTTTGATATATAGGTATCGAATAATTACTTATAAAAATAGTAGTTAGTGCTTAGGACTTATTGAATAATTCAGTAATTGTATGAAAAAATATGTCTCAAGTTGTAGCAAAATTATAAAACCACAAGAAAAAAATGTATTTTTAAAATATTTTTCTGTTTGTATTAATTTGTGCGCTACTAACTTAAATTATAAACGTTTAATAATTTACAATCATCATACAAAGATAATAATATATTTATAAGACAACTTTCAATTTCATTTTGAAAAATAGTTTCAAATGGTGTGCTGTCGGTCGACGGGTGATGACACCAGTCTTGTTTATTATATCTCGCGAAATCGTGTTTTTAGTTTTTAATAGTTATTTTTATTAATAATTAATATATACATTTTCATTGTACATTTAAAACGTGAACATTTACATTTTATTAGTATATCTAAATAATACATCTAAATTTTTTTTTGTGTATTTATACAATACATTTTGGTAGCAAATGTACATATAAATATTTATTTTTTTCATATATTTGATGAAATTGTATCTTAACATGAAAATTTTTATGATTTTTAATGGAATAAGTCCTCAATCCAATTTATAAATAATAATAAGCATCGTTATTTAAAGTTTATGTAAGCGAAGTGGTTAGATTTGTGGCTTATATTATAATACTGGTTTACTCTGTTCGTCAAGTATACTCCACTATTGTTTAATAAACAAAAAAAAAAAAAAAACCAATAACTGCAAAGAGTTACACATTCTCAAAATAATGTACGTTAATAAAACTATTCATTCTATTTAAAATAATAATGTATATATAAATAACTTTTTACAGTACCTAACCCTGTCGCTGCGTTCTGTCAGCTGTTCGTTCTTTCACATACTTTAATAGGTAAATAATTGTTTGGTGGACATGCTCTATACCAAGTACATACTACTATCTACTACATTATTACGTGTATAAGTGTGAAATATTATGCTTGTCATGAAAAATGTATAGTTATGAAAATTAGGTGTTTGCATACACGTATGTGCGTGTTTGTTTGCCTACGCGTGTATATAAATATAATATACAAAAATATTTTTTATATGTAATTACTTTAATTACTATTGTTGGAGTTATCGACATAACACTCTGTATCATGTGGTATGCAAGTAAACTATTGATACAGTAATAAAGCAGATGGCGAATATCCATTTATAGTTGACTATAACATATAGGTAGTTGTCTCGTGTATTAGCCACTAGCCACCACTTAGTAGCCAGTAAAACACTGCCGCTGATTTATATTTGCCGTGTAACACTAATATGTATCGTATGATTATACATTTATACTCATTATTAATATTATAATGTGCTATTATAGCTTCTTTTGTACATACGAGTTCTTTAACAGGTTGTGTGCCCAGTAGTAAAAAAAAGTAAAATACTTAATAAGTATTATTAATAAAGTTTTATGTTGCTAATATTATAATAATAATAATTGATTATCGGAATCGTGAGGTTATCTAAATTGTGTAGACAGTGTATAACAATATTAATTTTTTAAGTAATAATTTGTAGTGAGGTGTGCGTGCCACGTGCGCTTTTCAGTGTACAGATACTGTATATTCAAGTTATCATATATTTTTTTTTTTTTTTTTTAATCACTAATCTCAAAGATTAAAATGTTTGGCATTTGTAAATGTAGATGAAGTAAATACCTACTTGATATTGTAACAGGAATGTTAAAAGAAACTAAATTAACTAAATTTAGTAACATAACTAATTTTGAAAATCTGAGTAGATAAATACAACAGTTTTAAGAGAACTGATCTCAGAATCATTATAAAAATATTGATGACATTAACAATATACATTGTGTATACAGTTATATACAGTGCATGGAACTGAATGAATAGTAAAAAATATAAATATCAAACGTGAAATCATCGTCGAAAAAAATTTAAAACGTGCACAAAAGAGTTCGAGTTGGGTTATTTGAAATGCCCAATAACGTATCCGTCGGTTTTCTACTCTTCGATATCTTTAATTGCGCGTGGTCATAATTTGACAGAGTCATGCCGCAGTTTATGGCTCCAGTACCTGTAATAGGACGACGATGGCGATGTTAAAGTGCAGTAGTGCGAAACGAGTAGCGCAAATATTCGTCCTATACGTCATGTTAACTATATTATAACTGCTGTTGTACATTACCCTGCAGGCTGCAGTAGATGGTGGGAAACGAGAAAAAAAACAAAACGACAACAGTTGTCGTAGCTGCGGCGGTCGATGGTCAGTGGAGTTTTGGCTTTTCAGTATATAATAATAATAATAATATATAATGTATATTATGGACCACCAACGTCACCGTCGATACGCCAGGTCTCGTGTTCCGTTGATTGTTACATAATTAGTTCGGGTCGTAAATTTGTCCCCGCGAGGCGTGTGTGAGGGTGGGTGGGTGGTAAAGTCAGTATAATGTTATGTATATATATATATGCGCGCGGGTCATATAGGCTGCAGCAGAACGACCCTATATCCATTGGACGGCGGTCCCTTTTCTCGTTGTTTTCGACCGGAAAAAAATAGTGTTCGCGCGATATTGCGGGCGGAGGGTGTCGTCCTTGGTGATTATAATATAATAAGTGTATCGTCTCCGTGTGACCTTATATGATTTAAATGTGAACCGGACATTCTGTAGGCTCCGGCATTAAAATAAATTATCATTCGTGATAAATTATCGACTGCGACGATGACCAGCAGATTGGCGTGTATGTAATATCTATACGGTTGAACCCGACGGGATGAAAGACGCATCCGTTTCGGAGAATTCGGAGATAACTACTACCAAATGCGAACTTGGCACGCTGCAGCAATATTATAACGATCTATGATATATTATTAATATTATGCCGACTGCCTACAGCTAAGCGTTACACCACAGCTGCTGATTTCCTATCGTACGTTATAAAAAAAAAAAAACAAATTCTAATACAATACAGCTTGACCAGTACATAATATAGTTGCACATGTGTTGCAGTTGACCTGCTATAATAACAGTGATAATGATAATGTATATTATACATAATCGTCGTTGTTCGCCGTACAATGTGATTCCCATTTAAAATATGTTATTTAATGTTATACGCTTGGACCGCACAAATTCAAAGATTTTAAAGGGATGAAAAATTGTACGGCAGCATTAAAAAGAAAAAAAAATCTTATTGTGTACAACTTAATAGATAACATGCGATGCGCACAGCGGTCGGGTACTCGGATGCAATAATTCTTAAGACTGATCTTCCGAAATTAAATTACCATAACCGATTTTAGAGTTTCATCGCGTGTCGTCGTTGCAGTGTATACCTACAATGGACTACGTGTATATTATATGCGTTCGTGAATGGTGTGTCGAGCATTTTTCACTTTGTCCAGCAACAGTAATTTTTATCTCTCTAAAATCGAAATCAACAAGGGTGCTACTGTGCTCGCGAACGGCAAATGACCATCCCTAATGTCTATCGATCGTATAACATACAAATAAAACGGTATATCTGCACTATTTGTGTATAATATATTGTACAGGAATAAAACGATTTTGACAATTATTAATACAATCGGTAAATATGACATTTGAACCCATGTCGAGATAACTTTATCGGTACGATCTAGTAAAATATTACGATGTGCTATCTGTGCACGCATCTACACACCATAACATATAGATATCCACTTATTATTACATCAACAATAATTGGTGTTCGGGTAGAGGGTAGTAGATGAGACCTACATACCACGAGTTATCGGTATTGCATTTATAATGACAATCGATTTCTATGTTTTAAATGAATATTTAAGTGTTTATATATATTTTAAAGGCTTATTTGGTCATTTTTTAGTGCTCAAGTAAATGCGTATTTCAAGGTTTTTTTAGGGCGTGAAGAATCGCTCTAGCCAAAGATACCGAAACAACGAGGAGCAATTGCTCCAACTGTATTTTTACGAGGGGCTAGCGCTAGGTCTACACTGCAGAAGAAAACAAATCTAATTCAGAAAACCATTTAAATATGTAAAAAAGAGGCAATAAGTAATATATAATTTTAAATAGAGTATCTGAATTTATTTTTAGTCGCGTACTTATAAAATACATATACTAATACTAAAAACATACATTTGTTTATATAAACCTAGTATTATTTCGTTTTGCAATAGTGATAGACAATATTTATATTTTTTCTTTTTTTTTTTTATATTTATAGTTTCATAATAAATTATAATATTCATTTTAACATTATTTAAGTTTTTTTACTAATAAATAAGAATAATAATAATCATGTGTTAGTCAAAAAATCGTTTCGTCGCCCCTGTTCATAGTTATGACAAGGCATCACTAAGGTTGTTACTATTCGTTTTCACGTCAGATTTTTTTGTATTTTAATTTCATGGCAAAATATGAGTATGTGAAACATCATAATTGAAAAATGCTATGCATGTTTCACTTTAAAATTAAAATATCGAGAAAAAACCCAAAGTAAAACAGATCATTTTCTTATCCATGTGTTTGATAATAGATGAATATATTCTAATATTACAATTAACTACGCAAAATTGGAACTATTTAACGAAAATATGCCATTTTGTACGTTTGTAAGATAGAATAAACGAATACAACATATTATTTGAGCTTCTTTGCTTTATAATATTTATTATTTGCACTTATTATAAAATAATTTGTGTAACAGTTGATACATAATAAAGAATTAATTTATTTTTTGTAATACCTGCGGCAATATGTTATTGGATAAACCACGCAATAAAAAATATTATGATAGTAATAACTAATAATCATATTAATGAATACAAAATGCGTTTAAACCTACAAGAGGTGAATATTTATTACACGTGTTCAAACGTGATTATTATGTATTAGTCAATAATCATAAAATATTTAAATTTCAAAATGTTAAATAATTATGTATTCTACAGATGCTCTTTGTAGCTTTTAGTTTTCAATTTTAAACGATCAATAAATTTGCGTGTTTTGCAGTATTTATTATATTAAACATGCAATTAACGATTGTACGTGAAAACAATTTCAATTTTTTAATAAATTATATAAATTATATTACTCGTTCTCGAGTATTTTTCTTCGCAGAACATTAACTTCTCCTTGCAGGTGTTTTTGTTTTTTATTTCACCGCAGGCGTATTGTATTGTGTCTGATAGATTCACTACGTCCGTTTAAGTTTTGATTATAAATACTGAAATGGCATTTAAAATCAAAGAAAACCACCATAGTAGTACAATTATTAAGTACATAATAATATTTTATTATCATAATATGATATAGTTAGTGGATGGCGTAATTCACAATTCTATTTATTATTTTTTTTTTTTTTAATTCTGTTAATTTAAATATAATTTTGACTTATTCTAATAAGTAATACACAGATCATTATTTTTCACTTAATCCATATAAATATGATTTTTGATAATGTACGAGACCAACAGGAGCATTGGCCGCTTGGTCAGACCAGTTCGCCAGCAATTGGCTGGGCGATATTATTATCGACATAATATTATATTGTAAGCGGTCGGTCTTTGTTTTTTTTTTTTTTTTTTACACTAAATACCAACAGTTTTCAGCAAGATCTATAAAGATTTTTTTATAGATCTTGGGTTCTTTACGTCTGCATTGCGAATACACATATTATTATTATTATATCATATTATGACCTTCTCATGCGTAACATTTATTTTTCGGCAGTAAAATCGTTATTGAAGTTAACGCTATACGTGTTATAATATTATTATAGGTACATAATATCCGACACAGCGCAATAATAATATTAATAATAATATACTGCAGACGGTCGCCGTTTTACTCCGTTAACGGGTTACAAATTTTTTTTTCGGTGTACACACTTGAGCAGACTTCAAAGAGATGATGTGATATTATTATGTATATATACGTAGTACAATATGATGATGATTATTTCCAGTAAAAGCGTATGAAATATTGTTTACATGACAATACAAATAAGTATTCGAATCTGCCGAGAACCGTTTCGCTTTTAACCCAACCAAGCATATAGTTATGTAGTTATATGTTGTGTATACATTATACATATTATGTCAATATGCTGTGTATCTACAACGCTTTTATGTTATTGTATATTTACAATTTCCATTGTGACTATTAGAATGGTGTCCGTCTGCTTATTATAGACGTTTTTAGCCTTAAATGTGAAACCCAGACTTTAAAATAGCATTTTGTTTTTCATCATTTTATGCATCGTCAGATCTTGGCACTTAATAAAAATCCGTTTGTTTTCACAGCCAAGAAAAAAGTTATTTTACACTCAGACTATCATCGGTCGCGTTCTTACAATAGATGTGTTTTCAATTAATATGTATTTGGCACTTGTTCACTGAAAGATGGAAAGGAAAAAAAAAGGACTCGGTCCAAAGTGAAAAAGATATTCATTATCAATCGATTACTCAATATTGTTCAATTGTAATAATATTTTCGTATAAATATATAAATAGGTATGTAATATTGTATGGTCGTCAAAGTAAAATGTCGAATTGATTGCGTACGGCTGCTATCATTCTATGGAATAGTTGAATTTGTGGATCGAGAGTTAATTATTAGAACATAAATTATTAAATGCATACTTAGAATTTTTGTAAATAATAATTTTTTCAAGTATCAATAATATTTTATATTATTGTTAAGTATATACCTAATACTTATGTCTTAATCGTTTTATGTTATAACTTATAAGTATTAATTAAATTCCATATTTTTAACTATCAGAAAAATTTAAAAACATTATAAAGTAGGTAATTAAAATATTTTTAGATTTAAAATTGAGAGAAAAATACATTTATTTACTGTATAGTGTAATTTATTATTATTATTCATTATAAAAATTTAAATGTTATAATTCATAATTCACTTAAATTATTGAAATGCTCAATAATTTTCTGTTTCCAAAAAATAATACATTTTCGTATATGGTATTATAGATATAGTTAATTTCACGTTTAAAACATTTTTTTACATTCTATAAAAAAAATGTCTGTAACTAGTGTAACTTGATAATCTGACACAGATTAACAAGTAATACGTTAAGTATACGTTATTATTATATAAAAATTATGAACACCTGAAAAACCAACCTAACCTGAAAATTCTCTTTTTAACGCATTGATTGCCCTTGAGATCAAAAATGATATTGTACTATTTATTTTGAGACACAATTAATTTATTAATTTCCATCAATTTCCACGACCTTTGTACATATTTTATATATATATATATATATATATATAAATAAAATTGTTTGTAAAAGGTGCTGCAGTGTGTTGATATATCCGATACAATAATACATAATAATGCTGTATGGTAGCTACGTTCAATATTTGTATATTCAAAGTTATGATATGTATAACGTATAACAACGGTTGCAAAGATAGATCTGATAATTTATCGAAATTTATTTTTTTTAATCTCGCCAAGTGCTTTTCCATACTGTTTCTCTTTTTCCAGCCAAACGCCGCACGATATTGTACCGCCTATACCCGTCGCAGCACGTTATACACGCCTATATGCGATACCGTACAAAATATATATACATATTATTGTTGTTCAGTAGCGCAGCGCGCGGTTAGGTTGCCCCGCCGCTCGCGGAAACGGAAACAACGCGTCTAATAGTAACACGTATGTGTATATAGTAACGAATGATATACTATGTACGTAATATATAACAACGTGGAAAAACGAAACTAATTAAAGGCGACGCGAACACACACGCGCTCGCGTACCTACCTCGCTATCGTGTGTGGTGTGCGCGTTTGTAACGTATTATAAGTAGGTACAATACGCGGAGAGTCGCGACACCTCTGCCGACGACGATCAATCATCCGCGGGGGCACCGGCACCGCCGCCGTCCTCCCGAAACGCCCCCGCGGGGGCCGATACGCGCGGTATACTTACGGTCACACACACTCACGCACACACACACACACGCGCGTGCATAAAACCCGACGACGAAAATCGTCATCTGGTGGCTCTCTCCCTCGACTTGCCGCCGCACATGCACACGTCTCTCGACGGCTATAATAATAATATAATAATATACGCTCTCTCGTCTCTCTCGCGCACTGCAGGTCTCTCTCTCCCATTTCTTTCTCTTTCCATCACTCTCTCTCTCCTTCTCTCTCTCTCTCACACACACACACACATACACACATACACACACAAACATACGTCTTTCCTTCCCCTCACGTCGTCTCACTCACTCTGTCTCTCTCTCTCTCTCTCTCTCTCTCTGTCTCTCTGTCATCTGGCACGCACGCACACGAGCGCACACGATTTAACAAGATCGCGGCGACACACACGCGCAGACATTTGGCTCTTCTTTGGAGGTCCTCGTCGACCGCACTCTATATTATGCGTGTATACAATATACTATATATACATGATAATGCACCGTACTGTAAATGATGCTTTGTGTCGCGCGCGCTGCACGGCAGCAGTGTGAGTGTGGCGTATAAGCAGTAGTCGACGGATAGGATGTCATATGTACGTACGCGGCGTATAAATCACCCGAACGTACAGGCACAGGCCATCCATCCTCTAATTATACACAAACACATTTCACCCAAAGAGCTGTGTTTTATAGCTGCTGCGACTGTGTGCCGCGGCGGCGCGTTTCGCGTACACTGTACGCTGCAATGCTCATAGCACTTTGGATAATATTACTACTGCTACTAACTGCTACTGCTATTATTATTATTATTATTATTATTATCATGTTGTTTTTCTGTAATAACACGTCGTACCTGCTCGCACGGTTCGAGCATCAACTCTCACGTGAAATACATTATTACTGATACGATACGATATTAGATAATATGTACATTAATACGTCATATTTTAGAGTATTGCGTAGTCGTAGAAACGGGCTTGGGAATATTCAATTCCGGGCGGTGATAAAATATTTCGTCTTACGTAGATACTTGGGAAATGGGAGGTGACACGGTGAGACGTCGCTTCAGTTTTGACCAGTTCGTTCAAATGAAAAAAGAAAATTTATTTGTGTAACACATTTATACATATTATACGTATATATCATATATGTATAGTTATGGCTTTAAGTAAACTAAAATATAACCGTGACACAAATCGAGTGATACCAATGGTTTTACCTTATTTTAAACTCAGTTAAAAACTACACATATTTTTGACACAGAAATTCGGGTGATTTTCACCAGAATATAAAATGCGCATCTAGACTTTTATTCAATTTGTAATAATTAATATCTATTTTGTTTTATGTGATTCCTCTACCGATGGAAATTATTATTCTGAGCAAACAAGCACAGTTTTCGTTCTTATTGAGTTAACTATACATCCTGCGTGAGCCCTTCTTTGAAACGAATATTTTTTTTAAATTAACTTCTAGTTGCACATCTTCGGGTAACCATGCACGTTATTAATAACAGGCCTTTTATTAAATATAGATTTTAACACATGCTGTTTTTACAGAATTAAGCTGTATCCATATCTACTGCCAAATCATCATTGACAAAGTGCTGTGTTTACGGGTGGCCAGGATATCATAAATTAATTACAAATCAAAAATAATATAAATAATATTGTATTTATAGTCGTCAGCTGTTTGTCGAAAAAATGTGGATAAAACAGTCAAATGAGACGTAAATATAATGGAAGGTATGCCGATTTTAAAAATAAATCTAATGGTATTATTATAATTTCTGGTCTGCGAAGGAAGAGACTAATCACGACAGCATTATGTTAGGGATGGCACTTAGCTGTAGATAGGACATAGGTTAATATCTATATTGATTATATTTATAATTTTCATCAAAATAGTTTAAATGAAAGCAAGTGCGTACATTGTATAAATTACGAATTCTATAATATACATACCTAATATGGTGATGTAGATACAATACGATTAACCGCTGATCGATACGATAAATATTCTTTATATTATTTTTATCTTTTAGAAATAATTGAGTAATTTTATGATATTTTTTTAAACTTAACGAACATAATACATGTTTGTCGATAAACGTCTAAATAGTGTTAAATGACTCGAGTCTCAAATGCTACCCAAAGTACTTTATACTGTAAGTAAGTTGACGTAGACGACTCTGTGTATGCCGTTAATTTTTTACTATCAGTTTATACATTTATTATCATTACTTTACACGAGTTCAATGTTCAATACATTTGTTGTATGTTCTATTATAATATTAGAATAGGTATTTTTGCATATTTGAGTTATAAACTTTAGAGTAATATTATTAATTAACATAAAACTACAAAATATTCTGGATTTATTGTGATGTGGTTGTTGTTTTTTAATTGGCCGCAAATTAAAACTAATGATTCCTAATCGCAGAAATTAATTTTGTAAGAACTTAGAAAAAATTTAGCTCAATTCTTCACAAACATCAAAATCAAACCCACTAAGAAATAATAATTATGTACGACTATGGCTCAACTGCATCTACGATCGTATAACTTTGTTCGCCTATAATAATAATAATTGGTATGTATTATTGTTTGAAAATATTTAAAGTAGTCAATAACACCTAATAATAACTAAAACTAAATCTTCGTCGTTTAAATAAACTATAAATTTATCAACTGTCAACCCCATTATAATAGCAATGGGTAAATATATCTAATATTTTTTGAATGTAGAATATTATGCAATGTCTTTGGCCCCATTAAAGTCCCTTATTATTCCCGCCCTGCCAGCTCGTTTTTGACATTTTCGCTTAGAACGGAATATTTATAGTCTTACGTTATTACTTTTTATATCAGATAAAAATACAAGACTAAGATTTGACGCTTTTTTTAAATTGCATTTCAGCCATTTCACCGCTCTGTCGGACTTTTATTCGCCCCTTCACATCACATAACACTTACCATTTGATCTGCGCCTGCGTTAGACCTACGGCGCCGCCAGTAAAAGAGCATACATTTTTGCACGCGTACTTACTTCTTGGTGCTTACATACCTATCAGTGTTTCAATGTGTAGCGTATGTGTGTGTCAATATGAATGTGTGAGCGTCGCGCGCCACCCGCGACACCTAATTAATTACCCGCCGCGGTCTGCGTGATTTATCGCCATCCTGCCGCGTATGTTTTCTCATAACACTATAAACTTACTAACCATGTTTACATATATGCCACAACATTCGTATATATATACATACACTCACACGAATATTATTAACACGGCTGTGTTATGGAACGATTTTACTGTAATTATTGTTCTCGCTTGTCGCAGCCTCGTAAATTATTAGAAGATTTTTAGTATTATGATAACATAATATATGCATATACTGCCATACTATTTATTTTTCGTCTACTAAAGGAACGAAACGTTTACATAGGTCCGGATCACGTGAATGGTTGCTATCGATGGAATATCCCTAGTATTCGGTGTAGTAACTATACCTAAGTATAGTAAAATGTGAAATTCGCATAGCAAATGCTGGAAAATAATTTGATACCAGTTTTCAAGGATGGAGGTTGGACTAAATTCACTAGCACCTGATGACACTACGATAGTGACGGAATAATATAAAACCCGTAATCGTTTGTAATACCGTTCTGTAACATGAAAGATAGATTTTAACTTTTTTATTTATTAAATATTATTATTAGTGAATTAATTTCCATCATAATTTATTATTAAACTAGATTAACAAAAGTATTATATATATATATATACATACATACATGTGTGCTTATATTAAACTTTATAACGAATATTATTATAAAATAAAGTAATATGTCAACTTTGCCGAGTATAACTTCATTATACTAAAAAATAATTTATCAAATTAATATTACACGTTTATAGTAGATGGCGATATACAATTTATAAATGTATATGTCACGGGTAATGTTAACATTCGGATAATGTCGACATTATCCGGCTAATGTCGACATTAGCCATATGTTAACATTACCCGCCATGAATATTATTAAATGCCGGCTAATGTTAACATTAACCGGTTAATATGACATTAGCCAAGGACTTATGGATAATGTCTTAACAACTATAAAATTGCATCATGCATGATAGGAAATCATTTTAAATTATTAGCAATATTAAATATATTTTAGATACAATTAACCATATGCAAAAAAAAATGATACAATAATTACTAATTACCATAAAATACATAATACGAGTATAATTTAAATGAGCTTATTTTTCATTTTTAATAACCTAATCTACTAATAATACAATATTAAATTTTATTTTATATTTTAAGATTTTTTTTTAAATAGTATTTAAGAATAGAATGAATGTGTTATTATTTATTATTACATGGCATACTTCCATGACATTTTGAATTACACAAAATATTAGATGATTTACACTTACAACGATTGGTATCACATTTACCTTTGCATGAACACCTTTTGTATCCTTGACCACCACTACCGTCTGATATTAGACCAGCAATTTCCCTCAATGATTTTTCTATAGGTACCACCTCATCAAGCGGTATTAATGATATCGGACAAACACCAAACTGGTTTCTGGTATATAACTGTGGCAAAGTACCATATTTATTACCAAGTTATTATTTAAAATTAAAATTAAAACACTTAACACTGTACTGGAAACTGTCACGCGTGAAAACTGAAACAGACTAACAACAGATCGAAGCGCGACGTCTCATAGGTATAAAAATAGGGATTAAGATAAATATTAAGTTCATATATATTGTTTATTTTATCGGTAAGATAACTGACTAACTCAGTTATAAGTTAAGATAAGATAAGCTGGGGTCAGTGGTCACGTTAAATTAATATACCAAGCAGTGATGAAACTTAAATAAATTAAATAGTACATAACTTTTAACATTATCCAAAATTGACTGGCTAAGGTTAACATTATCCGGATAATGTTGATATTTCAAGTTTATAAACGAAAAATTACACATTAGCCAACATGGATGGCTAATGTCGACATTAGCCGGATAATGTCGACATTATCCGAATGTTAACATTACCCGTAACATATATATGTAGTAGATATATATCATATACATATTCCCTTTATAAAAGTAACTTGTTTATAGTACGAAACCTAAAATACGTAGGTATTATTATAGAAGTCATAGGTACTTCGAACAAATAACTCCTCAAACAACTACGAATATTGAGTCTTGTCTTAGTGCTTCATATTATTAATACATAGGTAGGTACGTGAAATTGGTCCACTCATATGTTTTTTAATTGTTTTATTCATAGAACAAAATGTTAACACAGTTTTAATTAAAATACTTAAAATTGGTTTACACAGGCAGATAGGCAGATACAGATAGAATCAAATTTTTTTAAAAATTCAAATTTAATTTATTTTTACGTGGGCATAATTTTATTCAAATTTTTAAGGTTTAAACCATAAAATTAATTACACGGTACTTTCGTTTCGATTTATACAATTAGACGTATTCATATTGAATTTGTCGCTTATAATTTATGTAAACATACAACACAATAATATTGTATTTGAGATATGTACCATTATATACAATTTTTGCAGCACCGTTCAGCTAATGTGGATGTATTAATCGTAGTAATATGGTTTATAATAGTGCACAATTGTATAAAAATAAGTGCAATATAACATTAATGCAATGTCGGCAACGAGTATTAATGTGTAATATACTTTACGCCTATACATATTATAAATTTATACCTTACAATTGTCTGCAGTGCATGTGTTATGTTATTTTCCTTTCATGTCTAGACTAATAGGTCTTACTATGCGTCAAAGCAGGGAACACGCAATGAAAGACACACTCGAATACTCGACCTGTTATTATTATTTCCTGATGCTATATTATTCGTTTCTACGTTACATCATAAAATACATACAAAGCGGTTAATAACCTCTAAAATTCAAAGGTAAACGCTTATTTTCTTGAAAAATTTAAAAAATTTTCAGAATTTTTTTTCTACATACATTTTAAGTCATTATAAAACAACATTTGTTTTTTTTAAAACACGCGTTTATAATTTTTTATAATTATATATTCTCAAACATAATATCGTCAAATATTACATCTATATTTTATCAAGATTTTTATGTTGTACGCACAAACCACGTAAACCTGCTAAAATAATGAATTTTTGGCAGCTTTAAATTTAGTTATTTTAATTTTTTTTTTACTATTTAGTTTATTTATTTATATTTACCTACTAAATAGTAATTAAATCAAACATAAAAAGATCAGATACACTTAAATTTTTATAATTTTTAATTAAGTACGAAAAAGATTAATACTTATAATGCTAATATGTCATCAACGTTGTCGTCGTTTACTATGATGTTTATCGAGAAAAATAATTTTTAAATGTGACGGGAAAATTAATGATATATTTAAAAGTTTAAAATTAATTGTGATTTTCTTCTTTAATTCATTTAATAGTTAAACAAAAACCAAAAATTAGCTTACTAACTTAAGTTTAGATTATTTAATTATAAATATAAAAATATGTAATAGATTAAAATAATTAAATTAAGAAATCTTATTAAATTCAGGCAATAAATTTACTATAAACGAAATTGTATCTATTACAGTATCTATTTTTTTAAACATTCATTATTATTAATATTAAATATTTATATAATACTAATTCTGGCTAACGACAATCACAAAAAGTAAGCTTAATTTATGTTAAATTTCCTGTAATGCATCAATTATTTAAATAATTATTTGGTTAATATCAATCAATAAAATCAAATGAAATATATAAAGTTAAATTAAAAACTTAAAATTAACTTAAATGTATTTATTGAATTCGTTTATTTCCAGAATTGCTACATTGTACACATTATTATTGTTGGCTAGTTTAAGATATAAAATTCTTGAAATATAGCTACAGGCTACAGCATTAGTGTGGACGCCAGCACTTATGGGGACGCAAATTCGGGTAACGTTTTAATTGATATTTTGGATTGATTTTAAGCCAATTTTGTACTATTTTTTTTTTTTTTAACTTTTTAACCAATTAATTTCTTTGTATTGTGTACTTAAAATACAATGTTTGGTATACATAGATGCAGACAATGTCGTTTAATACCAAGAATATTTAACTGTTGACGTCAAATCTACATTATTAAATGATTTACGAGTTTACAATGAAATTATTGTTTATAATAAAATCTCAGTTCCTCTTAGGTTGCATTCAATATGTAACATTTAACAAAATTATTTATAAGTTACGAGAATATAGATAATAGACATGAATGTAAAATCTATTATACGAGTAAGATCTCACAAATTACAATTTTTATAATAATAAATGACTATAGGTCAAAATGATCAAATTTTATAGGTAAGTGTCCTGAACCCATCGCTCTCCTCCTCCTTTTCATATGGAAACAGTTACTGCAATTGATAACTCATCAATCATAATATATATATATATATATATTATATATATGTTACTAAAATGTAGAATACAAATTAAAACAGGTACCTACTATATACAGTATACACCGTGATTGCATTAATTATTATTCAATACGTTACATTTTAAACTTTGAGAATCAGTTAGGTTTTCGTATTTTGTTTTTAAACTATTCGTCATGTAATGTTAATTTTATTTAGATTAGTATTAATAAAAATCAATGTTTTCAGATCGGTGCACGTTTATTAAAAAAAAATAATTTGACAGACATATTCAACCATTCGTGAGCCACATTTTTTTGAAACACGGACGTCATAGAAATATTAATAACAATAATAATATATGCAGATAGTCTATGCCCGAATCTCTATAGAATTGTTGTCTCTATTGCTCTAAAATACTGTTCAGATACACTCAAAAGATAAACGATAACACAAACAGGTGGGCGAAGTGAATGCCACAATAATATACCTGTATATCATTAACACCTTTCAGATAAAATAAGAAAACAAATTATTTAACAATATCAAGTGATATAAAACACAGCTTGGTTACTATTCGGCTATACTGTTCGACTGGAACTACAATTTTTTATGGCATCGTAAAATACTTAAAACACACAGTGCATTATACTATATACAAACGAGGTAATAATAAGTTTTCGAATAATACATAACATCATTTCGAGACGATCTAACGTGAAATATTATTCGCATTTCAATTAGATATTGTCGGTTGGTATTATAAATAATAATAATAACCACCGGAAATTCAGGTCGTACGTCACGCATAGGGTTTTCGAATTATAATATTTAATGGGCGCATAGTAGGTGGGCTTTCCACGTTATTATTATATATATTTTTTATTTATAAAAAATAAAACACGTTTAATAGCTCGAAAATTTAAGTTATTATATTATTATATGTTTGTGTTATTTTTATTTTTTTTATTTTTTATTAGAAAAATTTCATGACGTGTTTTGTTTCGACAAGAATGAAGTCGTATATGACATTGACAAACTATTATTATAATCTATATTATATTCAATGCGAGTTGGCACGATTTCTCTATCATATTATATTGCAAGTATCTCAACTAAAATATAGTTTATTTAAAAACTTACCGTAAAGGTACGCTGGTTTTACAACTTCAACGTTGACGACAAACAATTATTATAGAAACTATACTGTCATTACAGACTAGTCGTGTTTATGTAACTACTGTAAATAATAAAAAAAAGGCTTCTGTTAGCACCCTCTTACCGCCATTATTTTCGTCTACAAATCTACGATGAACACAGTACCTTAAAATATCATTACTATTGTTAGTTTTAAAAAATTTTTAACAATACATTTTTTAATTTTCTTACGATAGGTTGTTTATTTAGAATTGTTAGGTTTACAATAAATAGTATATTTTTGAAATAGTTTACTGCAAAAAACAATTATTTTTGGTCATGGTAAACTTAGACAGCATTTGTTATTTTTGAAATTGAGTTTTTGATCTAATCACTAGACGAGTTTTTTAAATTTTTTTTGATTTTAATAAATTACCAAGTTAACCATGTTTTAAACGAATCGCGATTTTTAATATTTGTAAAATTGGTTTCAGCAATAAAATTTATTCAATCTAAGTTCTATAATTTTGTGTATGTAGGATAACGCTTTAAATTATCTGAAATTAGTTATCGTAATATTCAACTGCATAACTTGAGTTCACATCGATTAAAAAATTAGCCATTATTATAATTATATGAACAATACAATAATTTCCAAATTAGATTCACATGCACTAATGATCATTTACTCGATGTACATTAAAAAGTCACAGAAGCATCATTATATTAATTTGCCTATATTTTTCTCCTTAAAATACAGCCGACTGCCCACAAATGTACATATCGTCAAATTTTTATACTCTCATATATTCGGAAGTGAACTATTTTTTTGAAAATGCAATGTATGAATGTTTAATATTGTACATGATTAATGTATAAGATATAGGCGGTGTATTATGAATTTATTATGATAGGCATGTGTTGTGAATTATTTCGAAAATGGCCAAATGTCGTTTTTAATAAATATGACATGATATTATAGCGTTTTTGGAATAAAAATGAATATCGAATTTTGAATCAATATTTTATTTAAAAGAATCTAAAATGTAGATGAACCAAGTAAAAATAACGTTACAGTTTATTTTTTCCTTACTAATAATTCATTTGTATTTTACATTCTTATGTAGGTACTCGTGTATGCCAATCACTTATAAATAATTCAGTATAGTGGTTCGAAATACTTTATATTTATATTAAGAACATTTTTTGAAAAATAAAAAATTTCACACAAAAATAAAAGTTCTACAAATATTAAAATAAAATAAATGATTATGATAAATAGTTGATGAAATATTATAATAGTTAAAGTTGAGTAAATTAGTATGGATTTAAGTATTCTTAACGTATTCAATTATTTTTTTTAAACTTAAGTCAATTTTTTATATTCCATGTTACTTACTCAACAAATAAGTTAATTCATTGAATTTAATCACATAACAAGTCAAATTGTATTATAAATTAAATAAATATGTTGTTACGCTTTATGTATTACGTTATTGACACTTTTGCAAAAGTTTATATAGCCGTTTACAAACTTTCAAATAAAACATCTATTAATAATATAAAATATAATTTCTTTTAACATTTAATTAACTATGGATATTACATATAAGACGTGTATAATGATTTATTATTTTACTTATTCTTTATATTTATTTATTATTTTTAAATCGACTTAAAACCACTTATTGATTTAATTGGACATACAATTTGATTTCTCATCAAAATTATTATTATTAGAATTTTATATTCATATTATAACCGTTATATTGTAATTTAGAACTCTATTCATGAGTTTAATGATAGTTATTTATGTATATATATTTAGGTAACGATATAATTTTTGTTCTTTAAAATCACAAAAATCAAAAGTATTCTAGAAACGTTTAAGAAAAACATCACATGTGGTACAGGCATAATAAATGAATGAAGATTTCGTTTTCCGTCTAATACGTTCGCAGTGGTATAATAATATGCATTATAATGTATAATATATATATAATATATATATACATATAAATACATAATATAGGCGATTGCGTGATCGTCATGTCATGTCCGTTGCGTGCGCAAATTGTCAGTTCATTTCAATCGGTTTTGTCGGTCGTGTCGTATATATTATTATCGATCTCATGTCGACACCCGGTCCGAACGCGTATAAAACGATATCGTATACATATATACACGAGAGTACACATTAAATTATTTATGATATATATATATATTTTATAATATACCTACCTGCATAATGCATGAATGCAGATGGTAATTATTATTATTATTAGTGAATCACACCACCGCGGAGTGTGAGAACGGTATAATTATATGCTGTACACGGTAACCGAAACTGGTATACCTGCTGTGGTATAATAATGTTATACTATGTTGAATAATATTATAATGTAGACGATTTGTCGGCTGGTCGCAGTGCATGATGCGATGATATACACAAACTAACTTATAGAAGGTATACGTATATAAGCGTTCGTTTTCCCGTAACGGTAAATCGTAGTTCCACCGGATATCGTATAAACGCATTGTATTGAATCGGTCGTGCGATGCTATTTGTACGAGATAAACTGTGCGCCGATTTATTGCGGATGTTAATTTAATGTGCTTAATGTTTTGCTGATTATAATGAATGCACGCCATATAGTATTTATGTGAACGTTTGCCGGGCTTTCGGCTTGGCAGTTATATTTTGGTCGCATTCAAAATATTTCTGTATTGCTCGTCTGTATACAAATAGAACCGTTACTCGACGAAAGTTTATTATCTATATAAATACGGTTTGATTAAAAAAACAAAAAAAAACACTAGTCCCTTCACTTTCTTCCCCCTTACCTTCGTGAAGTTTTTTAATTCTAATGGATTTCCAAGTTTCCAACAAACAGTGGACGTTGGTGGCACGTGTATACGCCATGCAGCGAATCGTCTGGACGATAATTTAAAAATAATGGGCAAAATTATTACCTAACGTGCGACTATAATATTGTATATTGTACACTATTATAGACTTAGACGTATAGTATAACAATTCGGAATGTTGTTTCACGCAATATAATATTCGTAAATTGAAATAGGCTAAAATCATTTTTTCAAACATCATTTGGGACGTTTTTTGTAGCAGTTCCACAGTCTAAACGCATGCGGTGTAAGTTATCATAATATTATGCCTTCCTAATAATAGGTATGTGTGGACGCCACCAAACAGGATAACTTAGCGAGATTCCAAAGCGTCGCGTATATAATATGGGCAACTATACCTACTAGTTACTGCACGTCGCTCATTCCAGAGTTATATTATTATTTTTGATTAAAATTTGACGACAGGATGAATAATTTCGAAAATCATCCAAGTACGTCTTAGCGCGAAATCCAGTATAATATTATTATAATAGAATTTTCTTAATACACTAGTGTTATTTGGTCTAGCGTGTCGAGTCGGTGTTGACTCGACATATACAATCACACAACTATAGCAGCTATACATCCTACTACTTGCAATAACTACGCCGTATTATAGATTAAATTTCCGGTCTATATAAAACGTTATTGTGTAAGTGTAACTTTTGGAATATAACAATACATTTTGTCCTATTCTTAATTTAAATATATACTTATATATATATTTGCATAATTGTATATAATATTAACAAAACATATTATTTCATTTTTGTTTTATCGTAGATAAATATTGGAAATTGTCATTTCATATTTCGTGTATCATATAGGAATATTTTACGGCGCCGAAAAAATACTTAATAATTGCTTGATTTAGGTATAGAAAATATTTATATATTGTGCACATTATTTCTGTACAATCCTTTATTTATCCTTTACCTAATCAAACTAGAACTATAATTAAATACTACAGATGGAAAAAATTTAAATTTCTAAAAAATTCCACGATCGTGCAATGACCTACTCACATAATATATACGGTCCAGGGACATAATGCTATTCTGTCTCTATGTTGTATCGTAAACATTTGTTTACATGTACGCATAAGAAGACAATATCATTACGATATTATAATACATTATGACGTCAAGACAACGTCATCACGCTGAAATGTGCTGCAGTGCGCTGTGAAGTTTAATGAACACCACCCACCACCCCAGTCAAGTGGGTTTGTGGTTGTTGGTGAATCGAGACCGGAGTGGTAGAGGATAACGACTGTTTATGTGGCTGTAGATGGTAAAATTGTGTATAATATTGTAAAAGTATACTTGTGTATGCTATAATATAATATTATGATAATGTACCGCGGTAAAATGAAAAATAAACTCACAGTTTTTACAACGAACACACACACACACACACACATACACACATACACACGTATACACGCGTGCGCGACTAATAAGCAAGTGATGAGGCGGATTTTGAAGGGTCTGTTGTAAAGCACCGGCTGTGACTGTGGTCTATCGTAACAGCGGTAAATAAAACCGTCAAGAGGAAAAATAATATAGTTAATTGAGTTTCATCACGATGAGCCAAAATTATATTACACGCTATGTAATAACTACAGTAACAGTAATAATAAAATGTAAGTTTATAAACTTCACAGATTTTAATAAAATATAATACCTACATTTATATATTACACACTACGCGAGTGGGAGAAGGGAGTGACCGGGGTAAGAAATGTATACATATTAATAAATTATATTATACTTATACATATTTATATCAGCTTGTATTTAACTTAATTTGTATAAAAAATTAAACATACACATATTGTATTATTAATAATCAGAAAACGTGTTATAATCAGTGTCCAGTGATTACATATTTTGTGATCGAATAATTGTTCAAAAAGGAACATTATTTGTAGTATTTGTACAAGAGTCGATCAAATTTTGTTAATAAAAACAAAAACACTTTAATTATTAAGAAATACAAATTAAGTTGAAAAGTTTGGTTTTGCAGTATAAAATCTATTATATTATTATGAGGTGATGTATTTTTTTTTTTCTCGATTTTAGTTCATTTAACTATCAACTAATGATAAGTAATTTTAATTTATAGCGGGCTATAAGTGTGATGAAATTGTACAGAAATATCAAATAATAATATGAAATGTATCAGTATAAATACTGATAGTAAAGATGGAAGCAATTTATTACGTATTACCTATAAATACAATCAAACCTTGGGCATACAAATACGTCAATATGATCAAACGGCTCCCTTTAAAAATTTGGTTGTGATGTTACAGAATAGTTAGTTCCCAATAAGATATTATTGGACCAATTTTAATCCAATTTTACTTAGCTTAAGGAATATATATCGCTTGAAACGCTCTTGAGTTAAAATAGCTAAACATAAGTGGAAATTTATAAATATTTTAAAGACCTATATATAATATGTATTCTGTTTGTAGTGGTCACATATTATTTCGCACTACCGCAAGCTCAATAATACTGTAGAAAATGATGTATTAATGTGAATGGGAAACTATCATCGGGGACGTTAATTTGATAGTTATTAAAAGATTTAAATATTTTAAAACATGAACAATAATTATGACTATAATATATAGCTTGTATATTCAAAAAAATTAATGATTATTGTAATGATAATATTATATTACGGGACTATAACTATATAAAATAATTTTTAATTATTATCATTATTATTACTATCAGACATTAGTGAAAAATAAATAAACCTAACGACAAAATATCATAGGACGTTAAATTCGACAAGCCACTTTTATAATTACATCGAGTATTACAGAACAAATATAAGATTACAAGTCCGTCTTTGATAAATTATTTACGATATCATAACTTTAAACTTAGTAAAAAAAAATGCATATATCATAACGATGATTCATATAAATACACAATCACACCATTACAATAGCTTTCACAAGGAAATTTATTATTCTAAACTTAAAGAAATATTAATACATTTTTTATTAACTAAGAATCTTTTAATCAATGTATTTTTATAGTCAAGTTACATAAGAAAATAATAATATAATTATTTATTTTTTTTTTTAACTCGATTTGATGTACATTTTAAAATAGATAAACCTTAAATGCCATTCGACTACACATTTTTTGAATTTTTGTTCGTCTTCCCGAATAAAACTCTTTACCACGGGTGCAGATTCAATTAAGTTCACGTCAATACTTATTGCATTAAACCAGATTGTTTTCCACGAATTATACTAAATTGACGGAAAATTCGATAGAAAAGTTATCAATCACACAATAACACAAAATCATGTAGAATAAATGATAAAAAGCGATCAGCACTGTCACACATCATATAAACAATACCCATCGTTAAAAAAATGTGTGTACACAATGTACGCTATTTAAATGAAACGGATTTGTATATAGATCATTCAGCTGTGATTGCATGCTCTAAAAACGAAAATGCAAATTCTAATGTGTATTATACGATCCCCGATTGTTATTGTTGTTGTTTTCGTAACGACTCGGGCAGGCATTTACCCTTTGTCCGTCTCGGTGAATACATCGACTGGTTAAGATGAGTTGACAACCGGCCGCGGCTCACCCCTCCGGAAATTCGTGGCAAACCGTCCGCGTAAATAATAATACAAATGTTATTATACATCGCCATGACACGGATATTATACGGCAGTTAGTATATGGGGCCGGTCCATTGATGTCACTGTGACGTAATAATGTGCTAAAAAACTTTTCAAATGCAATCAAATAATGCTAAAAATAGTAAAAAAAAAACCAAAAATAACAAATATTTTTTGTCTCTTTGCGTTTATATGTATAAAATACACACACAGACACACGTACATATATAATATTACAATAACCGACGCAGCAAATACAACAAAAAATATTAGGTAACTGCAATATTATTTATCGCCTAAAAATCAATTTGACCGCTTTAAAAATATAAATTAAAATAAAATGAATACTCGAAAATCTTGAGTAATTACCCGTGGATCTCTGAAAGTCAAATTTAAAATTATTTTGACGTCTCATATTTTGTTGATATTATATACATGCGAGATACAAGTTATTTTTGCATATATCTCAATCGGATCACTCACCGTGGTCGGCGTGGAATAATATTATACGGTTTAATAATATCTCGTAAAGTGTTTGACAGGACGTAGTATCGCGGTCGATTTTAGTGATATAATACAAATATACATGTATAATAGATTACAATATTCCAAATTATATTATCATAAATTCAATAGGTGTAGTGTTATTTCTCGATTTCTCCGAGCATTGGCCCCCGTGGCATTATTTCATATACATACACTTTATATCATATCTATCGCCGATCGAAACGTGATTTTGGTTAGATCGTTTTTCCCACCTCTTCCCATCACAAGCACTATACAACGGGCAGTAGAACTGTAGTTTAATAATACCATATAATTTAAATGCACCACGAGAACTCCCGATTTTTTTTTTTTTTCATTCAAAAATGAAATACAACATTATTGTGTTAAACCCTTATATTATATGCCTAATAACATTATCTACTCGCCTAATTTGATTCGCGCGTATATAGTTGATAATAGGATGCGATAAAAATGCATCGAGCGTGGCGCTTTAAAAAAAATAAAAAAGCCAAGCTAAATTATGATGATAACAATAATACAACACATATATTTTATATATCGTATCGTCGACTGACTTTTAACCCTCTATGACGGGTGCGTCACACGCCCGAAATGATGATAGTTGGCCGGAGCAAAACCATAATATTGTACGCGATAACACGATAGTAACTATAATATGACAATGGATACGCGTGGCACGCACCGTGTTTCTTACGACTATTATAAATTATTACGCTAAAAGATTTTTTTTCATATACGCTTATAAATAACGTCAAACTATGTGCTTTGAATAGCATTAAATTTAGGAAATTTGCATATAATAAAGTTAAAAAATAAATAAAATTCATTTTTATCATTAATTTTTTTAAATAACTGTTTTGCCTTAATTAACGTGTAGTAATATAATGATAAAATACAGAAGATTTAAGGTGCTCATCTCCAGGCACGTATTTGTGGTGGAGAAGGCGATGGAGGCGATTGCCTCTCCCTCAAGTCAGTATTATACTCATATTATAGACATATTATTTACATAATATTATTAAACACTGATTTGTTATTTAAATGACAGTTGTTAATAAATATATTATTAATTATTAAGCACAAAAAAATTGTTTTTTTTTCTCTTTAATACAAGAGCATAGCTGCACATACAATAAAAACATATTATGAAGAATTTGCACAATTCATAAAAAAATTAATCCCTCCCCTTCCCAAGACAAGATCCCAGATACGTACATGCTCATCTCTCAGAAATTGAGTACCGGTAACGGTTACTTCTATACTAAAAAAAATAATTATCTCCGATTAAAAAACGTTACGATAAATTTCCAATCCTTCCAATTCTCAGTGAACAAATATAAAAAAAAATTCAATAAATTGTGATTACATTCATATATGAAAATATAATGAATTATAACACTCAAGATAAAAAATAATCAAAATTATAGCTCTATAAAACCCGTAAATATGCACGAATTAGCAAAATAAAAATATGTAGTAGGTATACTTGCCAAGTAAACCTACGACGTTTGAGGAACTTGAAACGAATTCGTAACTTACTTTAAACGTTCTTAGACTTACCGGAGAAATTAACACGCATTCACGCATAGAACATTCGCCATAAAACTTCCAAGCCTTCCGAATTCAAAATTATATCTTGTAATATTATATTATTATTATCATATCTGCGGCGGCGGCAGAGACTACGTATATAATGAATTATGGTATAACACAATAAGAGGGGCACGTGGTGGTTATTATTACCATTATGTATTAAACTATTAAAGTGCCGCTACGATGTCATGTATATCACATCAAACGGAATAACCTCCGTGGTCCGCCAATCTCTGAATTACTTCGCGCCGCCCTGTGCACACCCTCCCCCGCTCGATTAACCCGTTTTCCTGTCGTTTATAATCGTATCGATCATGATATTAATAACAATATATAAATTAATAGATAACATAATATCATAATACGTATATATATATATATATAGTATATACGTAACACGTGTACTGTAATTGTATAATAATAATAATAATAATATACCGTCACAATACGGCACAATCGACACTCCTTTTTTTAAACGGTTTTCGCGCGTCACGTTTCGATCGTTTATCGCGAAGACGACCGTGGAAATCACCACGCCGCCGGGATCGCGATCGCTGCTGCACGCTTTGATGTGTTGTACGCATAGGATCATAAAAACGATCGCCACGACGATGAATTATTTGGCGATCGGAAGTCTCGCGAATGTTAGTTATACCGCGACTGGTATTAAGCAGGACTTGGAGCAGTTGCACAAAATCGTACGCTGCCGATCGGAAACGCCGAGAAAGCGATAACGATTACGACTATAATAGTATCATTCAAAACCTGTATCACTCACTCTTAGGCGTCCCTAAGGAGGAGCAAGACGGGGTACTTTCCCCCCTCTAGAATTTTAAATTTTTTACTTAATCGTAATAATTTAATGTTATAATGACGACAAATAATAATATTCTTTAAATAAATTGTTAGTATGAAATGTATAAAAAAATCTTCATTTATTTTTTAAATTAATTTTGTCCTCCCCCTAGAAAAATATATGGGGATGCCCATGTGCACAAACACACATAAATGGAAGTACGTATATTTTACGAGCAATGTGAAAAATCTAGACATCCGTTACATTGCACCGAAGTTTTTATAGAAAACCTGAAAAACTTATGTGAAATGGCTGATTGATTTGATGGGCCTCAATGGAAACTCTTAGAAACATAATATAATATATCCTTTTATCGTAATCGTCCACGCGCAATACATTGCGCTGTTGAGTTGTGAACAAATTTTTAATCTATTGAAAATGTTTAATTATTAGTCACTTTATCAATTAAATCGATAATATTATCATTATGGACATTATAATTCATGACTTCATAAATTATGAGTAATGCATAGAAGTAGCTGATATATGCGATAGTGGTATTAAACTATATTGTTCAACAAACACTATTAACTCTATAAAAATAGATAATTATGTAAAATAATGATTGTAAATTAACTCTACAATCTAAATAAAATAATTTAATAATTTAAAAATATTTAATTACTAAAATTATTTAACCAATGTGCCTTTTGAATTTTTTTGAACAAAGATGTAAAATATTTTTCTCATTTTAAGCTCAAATACTTCTTTAATTCAATAAATATTTTATTGATCGATTTTTCATTTACAGAATTTGCATAGGTTTTTTTATTTTTTTTTTTAAATACACAAAGTAATAAATTGTATGGATTAAAATTTTAATGCACCCTGCTCCCTGCCCATATCTTTTATAAAAAAAAAATTGATCTGTAAAAAAATAACAGAGACTTGACCAATGCTTGACCACTATCGCGAGTAGTATGTAAGTGATTTCTAGTAAAGATTGAATGCATATTAATGTGTGTAAAATTACTAAAAATAAATTAAAATTTCAGTTCCAACCCATTCCTGGGTCTCTTGCCAGAAAATTTTGCAAAATTTTAATAAATTACAAAACTGACATAGAAAGTAAGTAAATATTAAATTACAATTACGTTTTACAAAGTTATAAAAATAGTAATTTACAAAAAGATGTACGTGTATTCAGATTCTGAAACCCTATATATACAACATCTGTAAATCTGTTAATGGTTTTTTTTTTTTTATGATTTTGAAATAATGCATAAAAATTACTCTTTACCATTAATTATTTTTTTCTAGTAATAGTTATTAAAAAATCATTCTAATATTTATGTACGTTTTTAGTTTTTACACAAGGTCGCTTGTATATTACCTACGTTTGTTAGTTCAATGTGTAAAAACCTAACATAAAAAATAATCAATTTAAAAAAAAAATAATAATAACTTTTTGATGGCTTGGATTTAAAAAAAAATAAAGCTAATGATGACATAGACCACAGATAATATTTTGTTCTATATAGTTGTCTTAATCACTGTAGACTGAAATATCTCATTCGTAAATTTTTTGAAGAGGATTTCTTTTTTGTTATTAAAATAACAACATTTGTGCTCTCAAAGCGTCCCCTCACAAAGCACATGATCGCGTTTATTTTTGGTTTGGTAATGTAATTTGTTTTCCTATCTATTGGTAAATTTAATTTCCGTGTTCTTTGTCTTACTGTCTCATTAAACACTATCCACATGGCCAATTATTGCTCTACAGATTTGTTACCGTGTCCGTTCGTCTTTTTTTATTTATACTATACCTAATTTATACTTTTAGTTAATTCGGTCGATTTGCAAGTTGGCATGTGATACGTAATAATAATTGAGTTAAGATTTTTTTGAATTTTTAATATAAGTATATTGGTATTGAGTGTTATATGATAGTATAATATGTGTGGACTCTTATAGTATCAACGTGTATCAGAAACATTTCGATAGTAGTTTTGTCATTATGTCATTATATGTTTTTCGCGATCGAGTTTATCGAAATATAATATTATAATGTCAGCGAATCGCCGACGAACGGATCGCAGCGACTGCGTGAAACGGTCTCACGTAAAACGGTGTACGATATATTATTATATTAATCGAACTACTATTATTATTATTATTAGCATCATCATGAACACGTCTTGATAATTATTATTCATCGGCGTGCACCGATGCTGTATAATAATAATAACATATCTATACGTAATAATGTATTAGGTATACATGTATTGTAAAGAAAAAAAAATGTGCACTAATAATGATTGTTGAACTGCGCAGCTGCATTACATAGGTACCTAATAATAAAAATATCGCGGGCACGTCTCGCGCGGCATTCTGCGTGCCCAATAACATGAATATATACGAATATTATAAATTATAATAATAATTCGATATAAGAGTATATTATTATTATTATTATTATTATATAAACGAGTTTCTGAACTTAAAATCGTTCCGATTTATTCGCCTACTCGGGGTCGTCCGATTCAATATCGCCGCGTCGAATTTTATACGTATAATAATAATAACAGCCGGCATGAGTAGTTATGCCCAGGCGATAACTAATAACTACGATAAATAACAATCTACACGACAATTTTATATGGTGTAGCAACAGTTAATACACGCGTCAAATTCCGGGCACCCGAGGGTCGTTATATTTTAAATTCGATGGGTAAAATAATAATAATAATAATAATATATGATTCCATAAACGATGCGTGTGCCGGATTAGAGAGTTTCGTTACGTTGTCGCCGGAAACGCGAACCTACAACGCAAATTTTATTTTATTTTACGCACGCAAATAGTGTTTTTTCCTTCTTTTTTTTTTTTTTTTTTATACGACATTAATACGTTTTCCGTGCTTAGACTTTTTGCTTTTTCATTTTTATGTGCGTCCAAATAGACTTAATATTTTCACGCTGAGTCACTGCTTTGGTAGGCACCACTACAAATACACCCCCTCCTCATCAATTGGTTTACACTACATTATATGACTTTATATTTATGTACGAGGGAAATATAAAAGATTAAGTCATATTACATATTATTTTTTTATTTTACTTATTTGTGGACACGTGACAGCATAATCTTCGTTATTCACTCTAATATTTTATTTATTTTACAAAATATACGACACTACAATCATAATAATATTATAGTTTGTATGATCAAACGGCGATCTGTACAGGATTTATAACAAACTTATTTCTATAACAAAGGGACAGCGAAATCCATTAGGCTGACCAAGTGACTACAAATCAAAATTGACATACATTTATAAATAAGTTTATTTATTTATTTATTTCTATAGTTTTTTACTTGAAATATTCTTTAATTTAATAGACCATTGTTTGGAAATAACACTTAGCTTAATATCACTGACTATATTTATGTATTTTTTCGAATATAATAACAGCAAATCGATCAAACATGAGTCATTATAATGATACTTCAATAATTTTAACTAACTGAATAAACACTCATTTCCTGCAACTTTCAGAGACTGAAGCTGTACTGAGTGTAACTACGAGTAACTACCTACACAGTAAACGATACATAATGTGAACATTATAGAGAAAATTTTCTTTCCGTAACCAATAAATGCATAATACGTATGATACAGTTACTATTTATTTTTTTTAATTCGACGTAAAGTACGTTTTACTCAATCTATAAATATAACGGGTCAACAACAACACTTTAAGTTGATAATTGTATTGTATCTTCAACTCCAGTTTTAGTTGAACCACTCACATAATTATTTAAGATTGCACCATTTCAAACGTTAAAATATTATTTAATGAGTGCTGTGAACTTATCTGACACAATTTAAACGATTTTCCTGTAAAATTTTTTAAATGATACATTAGTCACATTATTTCTACTGCCAATAGGAAGTTTAGGTGTATGTCATGACTCATGACGAGTAATAAACTTTTATTCAGTATCTACATCAAAATATTTCAAAAACTCAACTAAACTATTTATATGATTATCCATAGTATACTATCCGAGTCAGAATTAATAATGATTATTGATTAATGGTTCTAAAGTACTTTAAATAAATAAAATTGCATCAGCTATGTCAACTTCAACTGATTCAAAATACTGTGTTTACAAGGGGTCAAGAAATAATGTAAGCTGCCAAAATAAAAAAAATTAAAAAAAATAGTGAAAATTATTGAAATATTTTATTTTAGCTTTAATAGGATAACAGCATTTATTGACAAAACTTGCAAGAGCAAAACCTTAAGTTATTTTTATTACGTATTATCATAATCTTAATGTTAACTAATTTCAACATTAACTCTGATAATCTATATTGATATTAGATACCCCTACCCTAAAAAAATTGTTATCCTTGATTCGCGCCTGATCGAATATGATTGTATTTACAGGCAATGAGCTTAACAAGGAAAATACCTAATACAACTTAATATTACTGTTAATTTAAGTTATATGTCATTAAATATTCTAAGTATACTGATGATTAAGTTATATGATTGAAAAACTAAAATTTATTTAATTATGTACCATTTATATTTGAGAAAATTTAAATTAATCTTAGCTAATGTATTTCAATAAAATATAAATTATTATTGTAGATAGAATTTTATAAGGGTCTAACGACTATTTAATTAGGTATGGATAACATTTAGGTAATCCGTATTCTTGCTGCCGCCGCCCATTGTATTAATGATAAATAGTTATTAATGTGCGTGCAAGTGATACTGCACGGATCATGAGACAAACAATTTTTCCAGGGGGGGGGGAGTCCAAAACCTATATAATATATACCGTGTGTTCAACAATTTAGAGAATACTAAATTTCTCAACCGTATAATAATGGTATAAAATGATTTTTTTCACAAGCCAGTAGTATATAAATAGTGTATATTTAAATACACATTTACTGATACGTTTCAAAATTTTTATCATTTCGATATGCTCATGCGCAATAAAACATGTTTTTTTTAAATATTGTCATCTATTTTGAATACCATACTCGGATAGAACTAGTTATTTAAGATAACTTTGATGTACCAACTATGATTCTAAATTAAAAATCGACTGAATAAAAACCTTTTCAATTTTAATGAATAATATATTTTAACGATTCATTAAAGTGCATAAAACCTATTTATAATTGTTTATCATCGGTAACTTTTAGTATATTTTTACGTACTTTTTTTTTATGGGGATATTTGAAAACAATACAAAGATCCATCGGTTAATCTAGTAGATTAAAAAGATAAAATCATGCTAGCATGTAATAACCTTACTGAAAATCAAATACCAGCAACCGATAGAGGATGTCTACAATGTTATCAATTATGCGTTGAAAATAATGGAGCAAACTACTAACAATAAAATTTATTTATTGATTTATATGATTATAAAATAAATGTTGTAATCGATGTTTATTAGATAAATTTATACCCATATTATTTTAATCTTGTTCATAACACGTATAAGTAGGTATGTAAAAGTATTGATTTCAAAATAAACCAAAATATTATAAATATTAATATAATAATACTAAATGTATTCAAAAAGTTACCAATAATAAATATTTGAATATTTATAAATGGTTTTATGTACTCTAATGAATCGCAAAAATGTATTATTTATTAAAATTGAAATTGTTTTTATTCGGTCGATTTAAAATTTTATAATTTACAAAAAATAAATATAAATTATAATTTTGTTGTCATTAATCGTTGTCGACCGTCGAGACGTTGACCGGCATTGATAGCGTTCGATGTTGATCAATAATAATCTTTTATTAGATGTTAAACAAATATAACAATACAAAACAGTCAATAATCAATTTAATAGATTGTAATTTTAACCATTTATGTTGGTATTAGAAATAAATAATAATTTAACACCTTTTTAAGTTATTTAAGAAAGTTATGAGGGGAGGGAGAGACCGGACGGGTCTGGACCCCTTGGACCCTCCCCCACCCATCTGATACGGCCTTGCTTCTACGCACATGCACACTCATGTCAACGATACTGTTTAGATAAAAAATATGTAAGTGGTTTTATGCTCAAAACACACATTGCAGGAAAATCTCTAATGCCTTGTTTGATTTAAATATATTTTTGTCGAAAAAAGGGAAAATGTTTACTGATCGTATTAAAATTCAATTTTTAATAACGTTTCTAAAAATAAAAATTTTAAAATAAATTAAAAATGAACTCTAAATTGATGAAATTTAAATTTTTATTCTTAATTTAAAAATCAAAGAACAATGGGCTAAGTATAGTTTCATACTACAGTGATCACATGCTGTAACAGATAGATGTAATTAATCCGCATTTAGGAAGAAGGTATCGGGAGCGTCAATTTATTATTCCAACAGTCTATATTTTGCAGCTAAGATTACGAGGTTGGAAAACGGAGGGGGGCTGTAACCTGACTAAACCGACCAAAAATTGGTCGCAACTTGAGGGTCACTCATAGTGCATGCTCAATATTTTTGTTCGACTACCTGATAACAGTCTTGTTAATTTTTGTGTCTTATGTTTGTATTTTGTAAAATGTATTCTTTTATGGGAAAAATATTTTATGATATATTGGTATAAAGAACAATTGTTATATATAAGAGCTACTATTTGTAGGTACTCTTAACGGCAAGAATATAACAATACTATCTTTTTTTAATTCATTTCTCAAGTAAAAATAAATATTCGATTAGTTTGAATTATACATTAACTTAATAATACGTTTCTATATTATCACAGTATCACATTCATAATTATTATCTTATTTATTTGACATTATTATTTTATTACTCTAATCACAAGTCATTGCTGTAAACTGAAAGTTTTTGTAGGATCATTAACAGCAAACAAAATTTTGTTTACTCTTAAATATAATTATAATAATACGTTTTACTTATTAAATATTATACACCGAAGTTAAAATATAACATAAAATATTTTCACTGGGAAACAAAATATACCGCATTAATTCCTAATAAAATTGTTTAATATAAATAAAAGATTCCAGAATGCATTTATTAAAAATCAATTGAAATATTATAAAACAACTTGCTAATTAAAAATACAAGAACATAATAGTATATAGAAAAAAGTAGTTTTATTAAATAAAAATTAATTTTATTGCTTATACTATTATGTGTTTTAGAAATTTTAAATTGTCCATAAAATTAAAACAACATGTATTTTGAAATTATTATTAAAGACGTATCGACCCCCTTCCCCTATCATAGCATAAACAGTGATTGAAATTAAGTTCTATGTAATTATTACATGTATAATGTTAATATTAATATCATTATTATAATATGTATATTAATTTTATTATTATTATTATTACCATCATAATTTGTTAATTCTATTTTATCATGTAAAATGATTTAATAAAACTTATCCTGGTAATTAAATTCAGATTAAGATATCTCCAATAGCATAGTTGATAATAATATCTGTAAAAACTCATTCCACTAAACAAATAATGCTTAGTTGTGACTCATCGGTTCAAAACTTTATCTATCATGAATTTATATAAAATTGACTCCGTGCGGCAGAATGGATACGGCTAATGAGCACAAAACGAGCGTTTTCAGATCATCATTTTATTATATCAATCAATATAAGATTATGTACTCGATAAATTGACAGTTGATTATTAGCAACAAAAATCGAGTGGAAGGGCAAACGGGATCTGAACGGATTTAATAAAAATCTATTGCGTTCTGTGTGATACAGGACAGTGCAAATTATTTTCAATATTTTTATTCGATTTAGTGACTTGACAATAGCCTATTTTTTTAAGTCTTGTTAGTTTTTGTGTTTAGTTTAATTTGTACTCTTGTAAAACATTTTGTGAATAAATGTGCAAAGAACAATAACTGATTTTCATAATACATAAACATATAACGGTAAGAATATGTTTAATACAGTATTATCTTATTTATATTACTTAAAATAAAAATATAATCCTTATTTAATAAAAAGTGGGTAGTAGAATTTTTGGGTTAAATTAAAAATTAACTTAACTATAAATATATAATATTTTATTATTTTCTATGATGTTCATTATTATTTCATTTTTTTGACGATATTATTTTATTTCATTTATTTATTTCAAATTTAAATTATTGTTTTTTTCTATTTTTAATTAATTACAAATTTAATGTTCATCACAACATTAGGTTTTTTAAGCTGCAAATTTTCACAACATTATTAACGCTAATTAAAATTTAAAAAAAAAAAAGTTTTAATATAAAATGTATTTATTAAAAACCCGTTAAAATAATATTATAAACATTTTCCTTATAAACTAATTTAACATTGATAATATAAAAAGCATTACATTCTGTAAAACAAATATCATATTAAAAAAATTAACTTGCTCATAACCAAGTGTAATATACAGGTATAATTAGTCAATTCAATAATTAAAAACAATTATAAAATAAATATATTTACATTTTACTTTTTTAATCAAATTAAATGGTTGATAACATACTCATAATAATAAAATTAAAATTAAATGATATAAAATAAATTAGATTCCAACTTTAAATGATTATAATTTATAAAGCAATGTAAATTAAAATACATTTTAAATAGTTTTTTTTAATAAACTAAAAATTTAATAGAAACTTAGTATTAAATAATCTTGCGTTATTAAATGCTTAACCATTTTTACTCAATCTTATTTTATTTATTTTTTTTTTTTTTATTGGTATTTAAAAAAATAAAATACAAAGATCAAAAATTGATATTATCTATAAATAACTAAAAAAGAGTCTAAATATTTTGAAAAATATATTAAAATGTTATCATAATTTAAAGTATTAAAAATTATTTATTTTTGAGTTAAAAAAAAACAAAATCTATTTTGACTATTTTGTCTAATATTGGTTTTACGTAAAATGTCCAAATTTATCTTATTTTTTCCCCAGTTATTTCGAAAAGTACTAAAAATTGTTTTCTTAGATCCACGTTTAGAGTTATTAATTTTCTTTAGATTAATTTTGATGAAACAATCTAATATTGAAATAACCGGTGCCGTAGACAAGAATTGTATGTAATGGGTGGGAGTTATTATAATAATATTATATCATAGTTAATTAAGAAAAAATAACACATTATTTATATTTTTACCAAGCAATAATTTTACTGCCAGCATCTCTAACGTCGGAAACTTTAATAACATAATTTGTTATGATAAACTTTTTTAATTTTTTGCTAATTTAATCATTATGTTACATAAAAGGTCTTAACCTTTGGTTCGTAGCCCCCTGGGGGTCCGCGATATGAGTATCAGGGATTCACGTGGCAGCCTTAACACATATCATATGTCAATACGTGACATATTGTAAAAGAAAGGTAATCGAAATAAATTGGTTAGGGGGTCCATCATTTCTAAAAATCTTTAATCAGGGGTCCGTGGTCTACAAAAGGTTAAGAACCACTGTGCTACATAATATAATAAATAATAATCGTGGACCGTGGTTGATTTAACGGTTTTAAATATATTTTAAATCACGGTCTAATCAATTGTCATCGTAATTCAACCATTACTGTGATGGTGATTTGTCAGAACGACCTTTAAACGGTACACGAAATACTATAATAACAACCGATAACATCATAAATGTCTATTACTATTATTGATTGAAATTAAAAAATATATAATTTATTAGTAGTTTTAAATTTTTAAAATACATTAATATATTTCCCATGTTGTTATGGGGGTTTAACCCCCCTTCTCTGTGTGTATGGCTCTAAAAACAAAAATTATACTTGTCAAACGCTGTCTATAAAGTCAAATTCTTTTTAAACAACAATAATTTCCAATCGACAAGGTTACTCAACCACGGAAAAAAAAATTCCTTAGACGACTTACTTTAATAATGTTATAGTCTTGTACATGGTAAAAATGTTACAGGTGTGACGCATGACGATGTTATAGTAGCAGGACAGGTAATCATACGAAATGAGCAACGTGGCCGTCAATAGCTACACACGGCTCTCGAGAGACAAACGTTTTAAGTGCACAACGTGTAACAAGATGTTCACACAAAACGGAAATCTGAAAATACACCAACGAACGCATACGGGCGAGAAACCATTCGCGTGTAAGTTGTGTGCCAAATCGTTCACCACTTCATCAACTCTGCGCGTGCACCTGCGTAAGCACACGGGCGAAAGACCGTATCTGTGCGAAATCTGTGGCAAGTTATTTTCCGTCAAGAGCACTCTGACTTGCCACCTTTGGAGACACCTCAGGAAGAAGCAGTTCGTGTGCCACGAGTGCGACGAGTCGTTCGCCACCAAGACAATTTTGACAAACCACCGCAGGACGCACTTGGGCCAAAACCCGTTCCCGTGCCGCATGTGCAACATGTCGTTGGCCACAAAAACGGCTCTGACAGTGCATTACCGGATACACACCGGTGAGAAACCATACTCTTGTACATTTTGCAGCATGGCGTTCACTCAGCAGGGCAGTTTGACCAAGCACTTAAGGATTCACACGGGCGAGAAGCCGTACAAGTGCGAGTTTTGCTTCAAGACGTTCGCGGTCAGCACGACTCTGACCAATCACCGGCGGACGCACACGGGTGAGAGGCCCTTTAAGTGCGACTTTTGCTACATGTCGTTTGCCGCCAAAGGCACGCTACTTAATCATGGCTGGACACACAGGCGATACAGGTGTTATATATGCGAAAAGGTGTTCGGTAACCTCGACGTACTAAAGGAGCACCGGTTGTCGCACAAGGATGGTGACTAAGTGAGCGTCGGCGACTGAGTTCCGAAGACGAAAATTGAATAAAATAATAATAAAAAAAAAAAAAGGTTAAGATACTAATTATTACCTCAATATCTTTTAATCATTTATAATTTAAAATAAACATTTCAATGTCAATGTAATTATCGAAACCTCGAATTAAATTATAATATATGTTACTTATCTATGTATAAACTTATTCCAATCGCCCATCATTTCTAGATAATAATAATCATAATATCTGATAAATAAAATCACGCTCAAAATACCACTAATTAATTTAAAATATTGATTTCCTAAGTAATTTATTCAGCTAATAAATCTGGTAAATAATTTAATGGCTAAAAATCCAGGTTTTAAAAATATTTTTTTAACTGTTACTTTATATAATAATATTATAAAACATTGATACCATCCTCAAAGTGCTCTATAGAATTGAACGAATATGTCTGTACATAATATGTTATATTTTATAAAAATGATATTTCTTAAAGAAAACTAAAAACTATAATAACTTTAGGCATACATATGTATAGACGGGGGACTTCCTGGAATATTACTTTTCCTGTCAAGTTTATCCACTACTCCAGTTGAAAAAGTGTGAGTAAATCTTAATATATATATTTGATGTTTTTAGTTAATGTATTCATAAAGTTCAAATAGTTGTAAAAATAGAAAAAAACATATACTTTATGTTTTCACTTAAACCGAGATCTCACGAATAGGAAAACGAAAATTACTAAAAATTAAGTAAAATCAATGAATTACGAGTATTAAAGACAACAATTTTAGTGTTGATTTTTTTTTTTTTTTACAAAAATTCTAAACAGAAAAAGTTAAATAGTTTTCTAGTCATACCGTAACTATAAATAGTTTTTTTTATCTTAAAATTAAAACTATTTCTCTTTTTATAAAACAAAATATGTTTTGATAATGACAAAAAACAATAAGGAAAATACCTTTGTGAATTTTATTTTTACTTTATATTATTATTTATTTATTATTTATAGGCCGAGCTTTAACAACAATTATTGCTTTAAAAATTAGATTAAAATATAATAGTACTAGTAATAATATTTAAAAAAAATGTATAACCTATACATTTTAAAACAGTTGAAATAAAAATATTAAATTTGAAGGGTGAAAAGTTTAACAAGTAAGAACATAATATTTGTTAATAGTATTAAGAATGCGTCTTTAGCGTCGTGAAATATTGTGGATGCATCATTCATATTATACATCGAAAAAATATTTTCCTAATCAGAGGAACTCAAGAATCATAGTACTAATATTATTAGGTAATATTATCTATATTTAAATAGTTTATGCTTACTATACCCTAGATATATAAATGTTGTTTTCATTTTAAAAATAAATAACTACTATATCATATTAAGTATGGGAATTGATGATACACACACTTTCACATTACAGCTGGAAATCGATTTCCTTTACGTTTTGTTTGATTACATTTATCGTAGTTATGACAATATTAAAAAACTGAATAGAAAATATTGTATATTCCAAGAAACAAGAAAATGTTGTGTCTAATAAGGTATATTTTTACACGTAGATAAAACACATAAAAAATATGATATCTTTCGCAGTGGTTGTGTTACTATCTGTTTTACTCGTAGATATAAAATATAATACGAATGTATGTGTATTTTGGTACACGCGTCACGTATTTTTTACAAAAATAATATAATGCGTATAAATACGCAAACTACAAACTGCAAAAAAAAAAAAAAAATGCTAATAACCACAATTATATATATTACACTTTTATGTAGGTACGCAATAATATAATATGCATTATGTACTTATATTGTTAAACCGTTGTAACTGTTCGGATTACGACTTTTTGCAGGTGTACCTATGGGTGATATAGGCGTATATTATTATATATAAATACGATTACATGCAGTATAATGTACTCGGATAATTTTGTAGTCCCGACATCGATCACTACCGTTTCGGTTTGAACGAAATGCACGTAATAATTAATAGGTATGAGCTGATAATTATGCAAATATGGTCGAAATCACACTTGAAGGGCCTTAGTAACTTTGTTAGTATTGCGTATTAAACAAGGTGATTCATTTAAATGTCTTTTTTGACTGTTTTCGAATCCTCGACTTGTTATGAAAACCATTTATTTTTTATATACTCTGACGTTGTTTAAAAACCGCATAATATAATATCTTGAATGTGAAATCAAGTATTTAAATTTAAATTTTCTTGAAAAAAAAGAAAAATGATAAAATGAAACAATAAAAATAATCTTTTACAGTGCATCAAGTTATATAAAATGTAACATCAAAACTTTTCATAATATTGAGCGCGCACCTAGATGTAGACTTAAAATGAATCACCTTCTGGCTTCTACACACGTACATATATGTATCATGTATAATATGTCAAAAAACGGTTAGATGATATACACGTTAAATACAGTGTAATTGACAAGAGACCCTAAAAAATAATAACGTAATAATTTTTCACTATTATTATATATTTTGTCAGTAATATGCGTGACACTGTGATATAATATTGTATAAACGTATAGCGCCTGCATAGTTATATTAATATTAACTATATACTAATATACTTTTATATTTTTTAACGTTTTTACAGCTAACAATCGGTTGATCTTTTGGAAAAGAAAATTATACCCAGCGTGTTGAAGTTCACCCGATCTTTAAGCTCATTGGCTGCTATTAATTATTATAATCATAAGCTAGTTTCTCGTTTTCCCAAACGACTGATGGTCTTGATTTCTTTGTTGCGTACCCGCTTGAGATGCGACTGTCTTTACAGGCTGTTTCGTCGCAGCACTAGTAGCAACAAGACTAATAGGACCTCGCTTACCACCCCCGTAATTCTGCAATCACTGGATAATGATAACCAGGAGCTAGCTTTCTCACTCCCAGTTGCCGGCATCTGGTTCTCCAAATTCCCTGATACGATCACGATATTCATGTTATCAAGTATCAACGTTCATTTAGTTTTTAGAGTGATTTCCTTTACTGGATTTTTTATGTTACTGCCAGGAGGTTAACAGTGTTCTTCTGAGACCGTTTACAAAATACATGCGAGTGGACCAAGCCTTTACGGCTCTAGCTAATTAAAATAACATCCGGATCAAAACCTTTTTGTCACTGACCTATTGAAAAGCCTATGGACTCTCGGCTACCATATTAAGGCAAATCCTGTCGAAGGGAGGGACTTAATGTATAATTTAAGTAAATTTTGGAACCTAAACTACTTACTTTAACTTCTTAAGTACCTAAGTCATAAAATTATTGGTTTTTAATAAGAGGTAAGTATATAGTATTATATTATAATAAAATTAATTTTAATTAATATTATGTGTTTGAATATAGATTAATATTTTTTAAGCATAAAAATAAAATTAAAATGTAGTTTATAATAATTTTCATCGAAAACATAATGTTAATTATAATATAATATTTATTAAGAGCCAAAGGGTTTTCAAATTATTATATGTTATTATACAATGCACTGCGTTATAGATTTTATTAATAAATTATGATAGTTAATAAGCGATAATGATAAACTACCTTTAAACATACGCATATTAGTTAATAATGACAGTTATAATCCAGACGAGGAACCTAAGCATACGGTTATAACATTTTATTCTTCCAAATTGTTATTAATATTGATTTTATAATTATAATGTTAAATAATATTAGGTTCAATAAATACTGGCTTGAAAACCAGGCAATGACAGTAAATTATACTACCGATCATTAAAAAAAAAATTTAACTACGAATATTCCATAAAACTTTAATCAATAAATACAACGATATTTCCATTTTCTTTTACTAATTACTAAAAAATTAATAAAAGATTAAAATACATAAATTGACTAGATTCTTAAAACCATTTAACTAGATTGACAATATTAAGTTAGGTTATTATTACGTATATCGTTATGTGCTTATAAGTTATATTTTTGTTACAAAATAAAAACTGTTATTTTAGAAAAAAAATTCTCAATACTAAAAATCTGGAATATTATTATTTTTTATACTAATATTTGATAAGGACACAATACTGCTAATTACTTAGAATCATCATACACAAATTAATAGGAATAATATTGAACATTAATTTATATGCATACGTTTATTCACGAATTTACATAAGATATAATTATTGATAAGGAGAATCATAGATCCTTTATCTATACTTTAAACTTTGAGTTATTTTTATATCCTTTTTGTTTAAAGTGCAAAAATTTACTTTATTTTACTGGTTTTAAAATGTAGTATTACAGACTTAAGACAAGTTAAATTGGATTTATTCATTATTTTTAGTTATTGTCATACGCGAATCCGATAATCCCATAGAATAAACTATTAATTTGTTTTAATATTTTTATGATTTTCATAATTGTTTTAAAAATATTTGGAATATTTTGCTAGATATAATTAATCATAAAAGCACGACTCGTATCGAAATTGTGTTCTATAGTAACAGCACATCTCATCCTAACGCATTATGCACCATGAAATATTTTATTTCTCTTAGACATAACAAGATCAAATGTGTTATACTTAAGTATATGTATATTATATTGGTATAATGTGAGTACACTTTAAATTTACTTCAATTTTAAAAACATCACGTTGTATATTTTGCACACTAAAAATACGTGTCTGAATCCAATTATACAATATAATATTTTAAACCTGAAAAAAAGCAATTTTTACTTAAATTATATTCGTAATAATATTTGGCAGAATTATAACATTTATAAGTTCCACTAAGCTCGTGAAACGGTTTTTAAAAATTTTCTTTATGTTATTTTGTTTTATTCTTAGATGTTATAAATTATAAATGTCCAACACATACTTTTGAGATAAAAATACTAATTTTTTAAAAATAACGAGTGTTTATAGTTAAAAAAAAAAAAAAAAATCACCTTGTAAATAATATAATTTAATATAATACATACATCAGTGCAGTGTTTGGTACCTATAACACGGATAGGTGTATAATGCGCACAAATTATACCTATATGTACCTATTATGCGTTGCTAATGTTACAACTGATGATATGTAATTTCGCTAAAAAAAAAAAAAAAGCCATTATAATTTTATAATAATTATATTACCTACACATACCAGCCAACATAATATATGCTACAAAATACCTATATTACACTTTAACGCTATCAGCTATATGCGGTAAATGACTTAATAATAACAGTAACAGACAAATAAAATAATACGCAGTAATAAATAGCAATCTATATTGCAGTGTTCAATAATAATAATTATAGTTAGTATATTATACTATATTAAAACTCGAGTTTTAAAAATAAGTTATTTTAGGCTAAGCATAGGTTAGTAAAGCTCTAAAAGTATTGGTTTTATCTGTAGTGAAAACATCGCAAAAATCCGATGTTTTTCAACTTTGCATTTTTTCAAAAATGATTTTTAAAATACTAGTACGCATTAACAATTTACCTATAAAAATAATATTTTACCTATTACCGCAATCGGTTAAAACAATAACTCGCGTGAGAGAATTTTAATTTTTTTATTGTGAAAGACTTTTCTAAACCATTAATAAATGATTTCATTGTTTAATTGCAAACATAAAATATTTTTTAACAATAAAATAGTAACAAAAAATAATATACGTGAAAAATCCATACATATTGTAAAAATGTATTAAAAAAAAAAAAAAAAAAATCGATATTTACTGTATATACTTTATGATAGTGACATGACTTATTCTATTCGTATAAATGAATTATACCTACACATATATTTTCACCTACTTGTAGTGTTTGGAGGATGATAAAAATATACCAATATTTATTAATTATTATGTTATACAATATTTTGTATATAAAACGAGTAACGATTGTAGTGTTATTACTATTAAAACAAATAAATACTAACTAGCTAAGTATAGTGTTTCAAAAATAATATTGTAAAAAGTTTCTTTTTGGCGCCGAAAAAATAAACAACGTTTAATCGCACACCCGGCAAACGATGAAAAAACCGTTTCGTTTTTTATGTTTGTTTTTTTTCTCGTCTTCGACGTCGAAACACCTCGTGCGAAATAATATATTATAAATATTATTTTTCGACTCGTTCCAGAAACGTCATTCAGACGGATCATAAAAGTCTGTTTTAGTGTCGTAAAACAAATATGGGGACACGAAAGGACGTATAATTCACGTTTAGGGGACCACCCAACACATACAGCAGCAACAGCAGCAGCGGACTCGCACCCTCGCCCTACGACATCAAAAACATACCTACTACACCGCGTCAGACACATAATATATACACCACGCACACGGTCGTTTAATAACTGTTTGAGTCGGTCATGTAGTTTAACCCGTACGAGCGCATGTTGTTGTTGTTTTTGTTTTGTTTATTAATATTATAATTATATTATATTATTATCGGCGTCCCGAGTGCAGTGGTCCGTTACTTTAAAATGATATTAAACAACGCGTGCGTTTGCCATCGGAGGGGGCGCAAGTCGAAACTGGACGGAAGTCGTACGGCGGCGCGACGTCATTATTTGTTGCTCATTATAATGTCTAATAATTAAGCGCGTATATGTATGACGTACGATTTGTCCGTTCACATACCGACGTAAATCATTGTTTGTGGTGGCATCACGATTGTATTGCTGCAGTACGGGATCAGAACGAAGTGAATATAAAATTTAAAATTTTCTGAAGAATAAAACGTTTTAATTTTTTAAATTTTTGAAGGAGCTTGTTGTATTTGACCGCATTGGACGTCGAAAACTAGCATTTTTTTTCAAAAAGCAATTTCAGACAAATTTTACAGTCGATACCGATGAAAGTACACGCTATAAGTAAGACAATTTTTTGTTATGAAATTTTGTAATGTCTGACGAGAGGTATTAGGTGAAATATTATGTTTCTTTAAGGGCAATCGGTTCTAGTGAGCACCATGCACTTAATATATTTTAATAGCAATTTGTTGATAATTAATCACTGTATAATAATTAATGAAAAATAAAAATAAAGTTTAATATTGATAATTTAATTATGATACGTAATATTATGTACTATAATATAATATGAAAGTGTGTGTAAACCATCTCAATATTTGAATTTACATATTAATTGAAATGATCAAAGCTTAAACACAACCTATAATATTAAACAGCATTAACGATGTATGGGTATTTTTAGTAGTACATTCGTTTTTTTACATCTCCTCCCCCTTAATTTTGACGGGACAATTGTTGTTAAGTTATAGTGATAAAATATTGATACCAATCGAAGAATGTTTAGAAAATCTTTATTTTATACTAGTTTAATTTAATTCGAGTTAAATACGAAGGAGAGCTTAATTAATTAGGAGTATAGATATGTTTAAGCAAAAAGTAATACAGCGAAGTTGATGGTTGGCAGTTAAAAGTTTATTTCACCGTTTTGGCGAAGAACGTTAAAATCTTATTAAAGATTAGTAACAGTTTAAAAAATATAAAATAAATTAAATTGAAACGTAGATAATAGATTAAAATGATATCGCTCGCACGTAAAAACAATTATTACCTATGATAACTATATAACTCTGTCACGGCGACATTGCGCCAATGAGTATATTCATAAATCATAATTATCACAGAAGTGTGAATCGTTTACCTACGTTAAGTTAATTACAGTCGACGCGTATTTAAAAGGTTGAGTGCGTAACGAACTACACGCATGACTAGTTTAACACTAAATGTCATAGAAAATATTACAGAAAGATTTTGAGCTTGTCGGTACCCGGTCCGGTTTAGGACCGGTTATGATCTACGATCAGTACGGATCTCATTACATTACATAACAATATAATATAATATCGTTATGTCGTATAATATACGTTTTGCTGAAAATGTTTTTATCTCCAAATGTGCAAATTAAATTTCCTATCCCAGTCAGAAAAGGGTCCGTATTCCATAATAACCGACTCAAGTGTACAAATAGCGGTTTTGAAACCGTTCACATGGGAAATCATTTTGAGTATATTATTACATACACCACGCGCGTATACACACACGCACACATTCACGAACGCTGTATACATATATATTTTTTATTATTATTTCATTATGATATACTTACACGCACTAGTAAACAATTATTTGAAGATCGTTTTGACACCGCGTTTCGTAAACACAGAAAAGAAACATTTTAATCATTTACTGGAACATACGTATATGTTATACCTATACCTTTGATATTATGTAGATTGTAGGTACTTACAACCTATCTTGACACAACCGACCTCATAATTTAATGACAATTAATATTTTTGAAATTAAATTTCTGTAGCGCTCATACTTATCAATTATTATAATACTTATTACTACGAGGTTTATAATTAAATGATTTATACTACAACATAATATATTCGCACCATTATATTGGTATCTGTGTTTATTGTCTATCGCGGTGAAAGTCAATTGAATTGAACTCCGCGTAAATAACGATACAAGTTTACTGTACATTATCTAATTTGTTTTATACTTGTTACTTCCTAACGTTACAAATACCTAATTAATAAAATGCTTTGCGTTCGTTCCCATGTATTAAGAAAAAATAGGTTAATGTAAATTTAAAGTATTCATTCCGACTTATTGAAAAAAGTAATTATACATTGGAATCTGAATAGTTTCTTTTGAAGTTAATACATTTTGAATGCTATAATTTTATCACGTCCACGAACTTGAATTAAACACGGTCGTGATACAAGTATAGATGGGTGAAGTTTGCACGTACATGATTTACGTTGTACGTATAGAGTCTATGCTGTAGATATATAGTGAGCTAGTCTTGAATAACTCAAAATGAAAACTAAACAAATTTCATGAAAAAAAATTTTAAAAATAAGGTAGGTAGATATCATGATTAATTTTGTAATTAAATTATTTCTACACCTGTTCACTAAAATTTTCCCGTTAAAAACATCTGTATACTTGTAATATTACATAATATGATTTATAATATGATCAATTATATACCTACAGCTTTTATATCACAAATAAATATTTTTTGAATAATTTTCTAAAAAATATTTTTAAGTTTATTTCGCAATTCTACTGTAATCTATAATTAATCGACGACTATATTATATAATTTTATTTATCATCAAACAATGTCATACCATATTATTATTGATATAATTGCTAGTTATATAATAGGCATACAGTGAATGTAATAATAATTTCCATACAATGTCGCGTGATCTAAAAAAAAAAAAAAAAAACATTTGAAAAAATTATTTAATATTTCATTAATGTATACCTATTATTATACTCCTACGATTGATACCGCGCATACACATTTTTGCTCGGTGTGAATATATAATCGAAATTAATGATATAGCCTTCGACGTTCGTCAAAGTAATAGTGTACGATGAAAACATTGTATAGTGGGTAGGTAATAAAATGACAGCCTGCGCCGGACAGTAGTTGAGGACCGTCTCACCCACATTATAATAGTAGGTGGTACCATATAGGCGAGCAAATAAGGTCAAAATTCTAACTTATAGGGAGGATTAGGTTACTGGTATGACTAGAGTGATATATATGATGTTGTCATATTTTCGACCGCATAAATTATGTCTTAAGTATCTCAAATTATACCAAAAGAATACGTAATCTAACGTGACAAGTCCTATAAATATAACATGGTTGTCACACAACCACTATTGCGTGCATTCAATACCTTTATACGATTTTGTATGATTTTTTTTTATGAAGACTTTAAACTTGATATATTATGCGTAATTTGTTATAGTAGATAAACATAAACGTACGTCGGCAATGGGTATTATATACTTAATTATTTTTCGAGAAAAAAACACTTAAGTAAATCATATGCCAGGTATTATATTAATTAATATAGGACAATTATAATAGTAAGTATACGGTGCCATGGTGCAGTTTATAGTAAAGACCAATAAAATAATAAATTTTAAATTTTCACGTTGATTATCAGAATTCGTACTATTGTAATTTTATCACGATGAATACATGTCCTATTATGTATCATCAATAATTATTTTATATTAATAAATAAACTTAAATTGGGATAAAATTAAAGTAAAATCTGCAAAACAAAATGTGTTGGTATATAAATCTACGTTTTCATCTTTAATAAACACCAGATGTAATAAATAAAGAAAAAGAAAAAAAATTAATAAATATTTAACTTTAAAGTTTGTTTTCTAAAATATTTGAAAAGGAGTATCCTAAAAACAGATTTGACAACAAAGCTGAGAATCTACAGCCTTCTATTTTAATGAATTTATTTGACTTAAATATTCAAAAAGATGGTGTGTTTTGTTTTTTTTGCAGAATGTTTTAAATTGCACGCCAAATGAAAAAAAAACATTCACTGTTACTAGAAAAAAGTAAAATTTTTTTTTAATAAGTATTAATGAAATTTTAGATGGATATTTCTTAATTTAAGACAATTTTAAGTATTTACATAAACTAAAAAGTTAATAATGATAAAATAATATATATAACAATACATTTTTTATTAGTTAAATATCAAATTAGATAAGTAATTTTTATATTTTTATATGTAATATTATTCAATAATTTTAAGAAAAAAAAATAATAAACAGCTTTGTAGATCAAAAAAATCAAAATTAAATTTGTATGCTTTATCATATCGATAATATGTCAAAGTGATTAATGATTATATTATTAACATTTTTTAAAAGAATGTAGTATTGTCTCCGGATTATCAGTAGCTAAAAGTAAGGACTCCGTTGAAAAAATCCAGCAATAAAGTAAATGTTTAATTGGTATTGTTCTATTTATTGGACGACAGGGACTTGCATTTAGTGGTCATTGCGAAAATGAAAACTCTTTAAATAAAAGTAATTTTAGCGATTTTGCTTAACCTTTAATATTTAATTATAAGTAATATATTTTTTATTTATTATTTTAGATAATTGTAAAGAGCTATGCTTATTTTTTTCTAAACATACGACATTGAATTTGAGAAAAAATGTATTTATAAATCTTTTAACCATACTATAGTTAGGCTAATAAAAAGTAAAAACATTTATGCTTCATATTATGTTAGAGATACTTTATTTTGTTTTCAAAGTTTAAGAGTGTCGCGTGTTTCCCATTTAATGTGATGAAGCTAGGTAAAAAAAAATTAAAATAAAGTATTATCAAGTTAAGTAATTGTTTTGTAATTCTTCAAAATAATAAATAGCAATATCAATGCTTTTGCAGTATACAGATCTCGTAAAGAAGAGTTGATTTCTGTCTGTATTTTATAAGCTACAATAAGATCAAAGTATTTACCAATCCCGGTAATGTAAAATATATATTATATTCAAATGTATTAATAAAGTCTAACCATTTGATTTTACTTTCTTGTGTTAAATTAATCACATTACAGTTAAGGCCACATAGGTTTAAAATTTAAGCACATCACCATTAATGCCAGGGATCGAAGATAACTGGATTTCATAATGAAATCAATACATTTTCCTTAGACAAATATAAGATATAAATTCACGTGACTTAACTATATATGTGCAATATGCATATATATATATATTCGTGAACCATACCTATTCTTACTCCAAAACGCAATCGGTTAAAGTGTATAAGAATAAAATGTTTCGTCCAATGGCCGCCTCAGAAGACGCTGACAGTGTTCTAATAACAATAAAGAGAATATATATATATATATCTGTGAGTATATGTGTGTGTGTGTGTGTATGTGTACAAGCTTGAAATTATTACGTCCTCGAATAAAAGGGGCTTCAGTTACGATTTTAAAACGCTCAGCAAAAGGACTGGCACGCGGAGACGTCATCCGCGACAGGAATTAAACTCGGGCAGATCCCTTTTAACGCGCAGAGGGCAAAACACTATACGAATGTATACTCGAATATATTATCATCATATAACGTCTGCACGATACAGCGCACAATAATTTATTAGGCATTATCATTGTTATTATTATTATTATTATACATTTTTACGGTGTGCGAGCGGGCGAGCGCGCGCGTGTGGAAGTCGTCCGACCGGAGTTGTTTTAATTTTCCGAAACATTGGGTCGCTGCGCATCGTGTTTTATATAATACAGCAGTAATGTAATACGGTCGTGACGGTCGTCCAGTCGACGCGAAGGGAAAACGGATTATTATCCGGTCCACACTGTATCAGTCACTCGGGGTGCGGAGAGTAACAGCTTTGCCGAGGATAATTGGTCCATTAATTTTCGCAGCTTCTCCTCCGCGCGGTCCGCCGGCCGACACCTCGTCGCGATCGACCCGCGCCGCGACGCCGCCGAGGGATTACGAACGACTGCTTGCTGCCCCTCCCCTGCCGCCGCCGCCTCCGAAGCCTCCACGGCGCAAAACCGAAGGGAGAAAACGTTTTCACCGAAAACGCGAAAACCCGCTGACTATATTACTACTACCGCCGGTGCTTCCGCTCGCCGACCCAAAAACATATAAATGTATATTGTATAATGCAATACGAAAAGTTTATATTATTATTATGTACACGACGCACCACAGCATCACGTAATCCTCCCTCAGTTCGCTTTATCGTCGACTCGAACGAAATCGCGCTTATATATAATTCTTTGCAGAAAGGTAAACACTCGTTTTCTCGAAAACTATTAACGTTTTTGGACATATTCTCTCTTTTTTTTTTTTTTGCATATAATTAATTAATTAATTAAACTATAAAAGCCATTTCAAAATTACATTTATGAAAAAATAAATCGGTTTTTTTCAGTTGATTGTGTAGTTTTTATTATTTCCAATGACAGCGCATACATTTTATCAGAAAATAATATTAAAATTCGAACGATAAATGATTTATATAATTGTTTAAAGTTATTATATCAAGACTTGGATTTAAGTATATTTATATTAATGGCGCATGTTATAGACTGCACTGTAATACCGAGTTTAGTGACCTACTAATATTAAAGGTATTGGTAAAACGTTTATTGTTTTTAATGAAAAGTTCGGATAATTTTTTATTTTTGCCTGTGATATCAAGTATATAGATCCAATTTACATTCAGTAACCTCCTTAAAAATTGAATATTAAATCAGTTTTACTGCTCCAATAGACAACGATGGACATATAATCAAGTTAAGTAAATCTTGACTTTTTACATATTCATACCTTAGTAACTTAAGTTTGAACTTAATCGATTTTTATTGATATAAGGATCATTAAAAAATAAAAATAAATTACACCAAATTTGAACATGATTAAATCCTACGATATAAAACGACAAAGTATAAGTAATACGTGTTATTATTTATTATTACTGGTGCAGTAGGTAAATGTATTATCTGCATTAAATTATATTTATATTTAAAACAAATTAATATGGTAAGTTAAATTAATATATTTATATGCCTGTGTATTATACAGTTTTTAAGTTAATAATAGAGCAATTTAAACGATAAAAGCAGGAAATAAATACGTTACATTAGTGTGATCGGGTAAGTCTTATTAGAATATTATAGATATACTTAAAGAAAATTTTTTAGTCAAAATTTGGTCTGACAGTCGACATATCATATTCTAGTTTCATTTGGAATATACATATTCATGTAAATTCCAAAAATATTATTGTATATTTTTGCATACCAAATATTTAGTAATTACAAAACATTCAGTTTTTATACACACAATAATACATGAACGCGTGTTTTGTATCTAAAATAACAATTTTTCAACATCATCATACAAATATGATTTTATGTTGTTTTAAAAGTTTAAAAAGTAATATTAAGACAAAAAAATTCAACGAGCAAGATTAATTTACCAGGGTTTAAATTTTTAATTACAATTATGTAAAAAGTGAAAACATTAATACTTTGAATGTATATTTAATTTCTTATAAAGTAATTTTAAGACGTTTTCAACGCTAACACACACTACTATTGCATTATATTAACTCTAAAAAACTTATTTCCATTTTTATAATCTAGAAAATTTTCAATTTTTATTTTTACTGAATTCATGATTACCTTTGTAAATTTGATATCAATCTCAATTTGTTTTCATATTTTAATAACTACGAGTAATTTGTGATTTTTTACAGCCTCAACAAAAAAAATATACAATCTTTGTTTACATCAAAATCGAAGTGTAAAGTTAATACATGAAATATTAGATTTTTTAAATATACAGTTATTCACTTAGTTACATAACTGGTATCAATAAATATTAAATAATATAAATCAACCAGATAATAATAGTAATGCGTGTGGAGCGTATACATTTTTACATATATTAATGCATTTTTGAAAATTATTTTTGCATAATTTATGCATATGTTTTAGTTATATTTTTAATGTATATATTTCTGTATTGTTGATATTCCCTATATAATTTAGCCTTTATTTTTACCTAGTACGTAGTAATTATAGTAATTTTTTCCATTATTTAATTTATTTTTTATAAAATATGTACCTTTATTAGGGTGCGTAAATTTGTATACAGTATACACCCCCAAAGAATTTAAACTTGTTAATGTAACATACTATAATAGCTATACAATTATTATAATTAACCAAACAACTAAACAGGACAAAACATAACTTATCTACTTATTTTTGTTTTTAAAACCAAAATAAGTGGTCCGACTATTATCATTATTTTGAGTGGTGGGTGTGGTATTCTAATCCCCTATAGCCCTATTTATTTTTAGGGTATTACAAATACTTAAAAACGCCTTGTTTAGTACATATTATGTGATGGGTTACGTTTTCTCCTAGAAAAATTCTCTAGTGAGACAACGTTTTTCTCCAAATGATAGGCATTCTATTTTATTGTAAATTATTAAAATAATGATAATTTTGAGTATTATCTGTGTCTAATAAGTATTAATCAAATATATTCAGATACCCTTTTTAGCATACATTTAACATATTTTATTCAACTAATGAAGTAAATAAACTATAGAATTAGAAGTGAATATTTAATTCACCGAATTGTTACCAATAAAAATAGTGATGCATTGACGAGAGAAGGGATGATAATGCACAAAAAAATCAACACTTTCTTCAACCAACAATTTTAAAATTTAAGACTATGCTGTAGCAATAATTTTGAAATTGAAAAATCTCTTTGAAAACTTATTTTATATATTATTATATCTATGTAAACTTCTGACCGTGCATTAATATTTTATTATTTGAATTTACTATAGTATATAGGTATAGGTACTTCTTATAAATTTATTTAAGATATTAATAAACTGGAATACTTAAAAAATGTCTGAATATTTGTAAAATATAGCTTCCACAACATAAACAGACAAAAAAAAACTAATAAGTCTTCTTAAAAGTTAATTATAGAGAGTACTAAATAGTCCTATTGGTATTGGATTTCAAATTATTGACAATATAATAATACTTACGTAGTCATTAAATATTAAATGATTTAATATTTTATTTATACATTCGTTAAAAGTCGTACAAACACAATCGATGGTGATCGCTATTCGCATCATAAAAATCACGAAGAATTATTTAAAATTTGATTCACCATAAAAATACGCAATTTTCATTTGGAAATGATTACCATGCCTATGTTGACGATTTAATGATCAAAATATAATACTATATAGATTCGTGTGTTTTATGATTGGTTATTTTTTAGACAGTGACGACGACTTGCACGTTAATCAAAAACAAAGACCGAAATTATTATAAATTTATGATCGTACGAGTGGACAATAATTACTGCATTGAAACATGAACAATAATGTATAATTTATTTATTGTCGCAACTCGCAATGGTATACTAATCATTAATCAAGTATTAATGTATGAAATCCATGTTTAAGTGTTTGTATACATATATGATACAGGCAATAAAATATTTATTTATTTTAAAATCACTAAGGTCAAAAGTATTGTTGAGCTCAAGATTATAGTAAAATAGTTAATACCTATCTACCTTGCACACATCAACGTGCAATTCACAATTGCCAATTGGTCATGACCGATTGATTTATAGTTTACACCCAACGCATAAAATAATTTATTACATTTGATTAAATTGAAATTTCAATTTACAAAAGTTTCGTTGGTTTGACTACACAGTCATATTTTAGTTTTACAAGATATAAAAAAAAAATATGTTTAAAAAAGAGTTGTCCGATGCATTGTAAATCACATTAATCTTTCGGTAGCAAATTTGGAGCAGTTTGTATAAACTATATTATGTATAAAGGTGACATTTTTTTAAATTTTTTTAAGAAAAACGCCGAAAAATTGTTCAAATTTACAATACACCCCTTTTTCATAAAATTGATTATGGTTCTTTACTAGAATTCAAAAGATATATTAATTCTGGTGACTCGTAACTTCTACTAATTATTTGTAACAGCAATATAATTCAGTACATAGAAAAAAATGTCTGTTATTATTATTATTTTTTTTTTTTTTGTATAAAATAAACTTTTATTTGTACATCTTATGTTTATATATTAAGTATAATACTGTAATGTATTTTCATGTTCATATCGTTCATATTTTAAACATTATATCAGATATTTATAAATTATGTATGGAATACTACAAAAACAACTTTTTAGATTATTGAATAGAAATTAATTATTAAATATAAAAAAACATTTCCAAGATGTCATAAGGTGAGCATTTTTAAATTAACATATTTTATAAAGTATAGTTTAACATTGAATTTGATTTAATGACGAATTCATTTTTGTAAACTTTTGTGTACACATTTTTTTTTTTTTTTTTTTTTGTTGCAAATATTTGAAAATATATCAATGCAATACGATAAAAAAAGAAATCGATCACTTTTACAACTATCGCTTTGCAAAAATTGTATAATCGTGACTCGTGTCGATAATATAATAATATATTAATAAATTACACGGCGCGATCGATAGGGAGTTTGGAAAGCAGCTAAATCAACTTGACGTTGTGGTGATCGCCAGCAGTAGGTACGAGATGATAAAGTATGGAGCGCAGCAATTTAAGCTGAAAGTACCATATTATTGTATAATGTATAAATCATCATCGTGGTCCACTTAACAAAATTTGTTTTTTCTTCACAGAAAATATATTTTTACTAGTGTATACCATTTATTTAATAATATATTATAATATAGTGTCATACTGTCATAAATCACCCCAAAATATAATATTTTTCTGTGCACGTGTCTGTGAAGATTAAAGATAAATATTTTGTACTAAAAAAAAATTTAGGGTATTGCGCTAAGCCGTGTGCGTACATAATTGGGTGGCGTATAGCCGCCGTTCAATATTTGGGGGGGGGAATTCTCGCCTCATGTACATAGTAATCTTTTTAACTATTAGTATTGATATAGCAATATAATATAAACGCAATTAGTCAAGTTAAGATATATGTATATAGTACAAATACAGTCAAATACTTGGTAAATGTAGAAGCATATGTATATAAAAAAAAATTGCGACCCCCTAAAAAGTGTCAACTTAGACGTTCGTCTCTGACAAGCCATCTATGCCTGTATAGATACTGGTAGGTACTGCCCGGCGGTTGTATCTCTCGTCCAGACCTCGAAGATGGTATATTCATACATTATTGTTTGAAAATTTCAACACATAATGTGCCATGACGAATATATTATTTTATTGCAAGTCAAACAGTGAACTCTTAAAAGATTTCGTGGTTTTCGCGGACAAGACTATAGTGCGTTTTTAGGCGTGGCGGAATGGAGTATGGACATCTTGCTTTGCGCGTGCAAAACATTAAATTGGTTATTCCCCTGCGGCTACAGTAGTAGACGGTGGTGCGACGACGGGAACGAGCGTGGGTGACACTAAATGATGAAAATAATACAATATAAAAAAAAAAATCATTTTTTTTTCTCACCGTTCACACGGATCTCGCGAGACTGACGTGAAATAATCGATACGGTCGATTATTATTATATTATGTGCAACGTTTTTGTCGCGCCCGCACACACACACACACACACACACACAAACACACGTGCAGTCCGTATCGTTTATAATAATAATATGTACAGCGCGTGACATAAAACGAAACACTAAAACGCAACGATATTATAATAATAACGTATACGAGAAAAAAAAATGACCGTCGTCTAATATTATTATTCTCTGTGGTACCCAAGCCAAGACGTCGTCGGGCCCCCGCTCGGCGCACATCGTTTCCCGCTGAGCCGTTTTTATGCGGGCGCGTTCGATGCGTCTCGTGGGAATATCGTCGTCGTCGTCGTCTCGACAAAATCCGCGGTCGGGCCGGACCTCGTAATAATAATAATATTATATCACTTTTATATTATAATAAACTATCGTACACTCGTCTTATTATTATTACAGGGCCAGGCCCCGCGGTTGCCGGAGCGCGACTTCGTCCGCGATAGCATCGGCTTCTGCAGCGAAATTCAGACGTTAAGAATGACGGATGCGTACGACGACTGGACGCGCTGCAGTGCGCACGACGCAGTAATAATAATATTATAATTGATCGTTTACGATATTGTTTACTCTCTTCGATTCGTCATCTCGAACGGCCGTCGTCGAAACGATACGGCAGGTAAAAGGCATCGGTTGGTTTTTTTTTTTTTTTTGTTGAGGTCGTCCGATTTATCGCCGTCCGATCGTCTCCGAAGACGATTATTACCCCCACCCCCCTCGCGGCGCGGCGCGCATTGGCCATTGTACGCGCGAGCCTCCCATACACACGGATAACGTATCGATATTTTTGTTGTTGTATGGGTACGTGTACGCGTTACGACGATATTATATTTCATATTTTCACGTCCGTCCGCGACTGATAGATAGACATCTCGTCCGGCGATAAAAGGAGAATCGATGGTGGCTGCGACTGCAGGTAGAGGAAAAAGACAGAGATGGGGCCAGGGGACGACAGAGACGGAGCGATCGAGAGAGGCGGCACATCTCGTGGATTTGGTGACGTGTGTTATCCGTGCGGTCATCGCGGGGCGGTACGAGGAGGCGCTGTCGGTTATTGTACGGGGAATGCGCCCGCGGTCGACTGCGGCGACGGCGGTGACGGCATCTCCTCCGCGATAATCCGTTTATTATTTCGTTATTGTGTCATTACGATGACATCGTGTTATTACTATTATTATTATTATTATTATTATTATTATTGTACTAGTATGCGTATAACGGGGCGAGGAACCTTTCCGTCGGGCGAAATGGACTCGATACTAGTTTAGGTGGAATTCCGCGGTACCCGTTTAAGGGCACACAATTATTATTAGTTATAGAGTGAACTAAGAAGCCATAATATCAAAAGTGGCATCGATTATAATATAGTGTCCGTTGTAATGAATTCACTTTTAGCTATCGATTTGATTCTCATAGATAATAGGTTATGAAGTAATTGAAATTTAAAAAACTATACAATCTATACTAATTGTAACGAGGATTTGTTTGTGACTATAGAGCTATAGAGAAGATAACTATCTAATGACAACATTTCAGCGTGAGTTTAATAAGGGGTTATGGGGATATGTGGATGTGATTGATTGATCAATTAAATAAAAAGGTCTCGTCTCCAGTGGCTTGAACTTTATGGGAGGATTTCTGGGGAATAGAGGCTGGTAATAGACTTTGAACGAGTGGGTTGATGTGATTTGAATTGGTTCCAAAACGTAATGTAGTAAATAGATTTTGGCGACTTTTGTAAATATCTGTGTGAAATACGGTGGAAATATTTTAAATGTATATAAACACAATAAACAATAAAATAACATTGTAGTTTTGAATCAGATGATTTTTGATTGAAATACTAATATTTTTTGTGTATTATAGTATTTTTGGAAAAGCCATAGTTGAGTACCATAATATTATGTTCATCCATGTGAGCTCTAGTAAATGATTATGCACATGCATTTTGGTTTTAAGGGTGATTTTTGAGTATTTTACAAGTATTGGTCTGTGTATAGATAAATTCGTATATTAAATTTTAATTCTGTTAAGTGGATGTGTTTCACCCACGTCGGGAGCTTATGGGCGGTAAAATCTACCTGTTTAAAATGCCATTACAAAAGGGGCTCATTGTGTTTCAAATTGTTATTGCCTTTGCATTCTTTTATTTAAGTAAGTACCTTTGTGTACATTATTATATTATTGTAACCGACAATATAGTAAATATATGCAATAATATTATTATGTGTTCGTGTAAAACCCAATGCCACAGAAACCGGGAATATAATAAAAAAAACATGTCAAATGTCCTACACGTTGTCACATTTATAGATATTATTATACTTGACGTTGTCCATCCTTATTCTCACGGTATTTTAATATTTTTTTTTGTTATTATTGTGCACCAGTGTTTAAATTCCTTTTCATTGAAACCTATCGTCGTGGTTGGTGGCACAGGTCCCCTGTCGCGCGTATGACGAAATATAATATAAACACTGTATCTACCAATATTATTGATTGTTAAATAATTGTAAAATATTCTTCACAATGAATTATATTCAAAGTAAAAAACGCGTTTTTTTCTCCGTTAATTTCGTTTAACTTGTCCCTATAGTAATAATTGAACACTGTTGATGTTTTTTTACTTGTGCTCATTTTTGTACGTAATGATATGATATTAGTCAGTGAATATAAAACGTAGAAAGAAGCAGGTCCTCTGAATATTATCCTAACAACTTGTACGAATGTTGAAATAGGTTATGATAATATGTTGTGTAAAATATGTCAAATACACATATTTATCGATAAACATGGTTGTGCTATGTACACAAATTATTCACGAACACAAGGCCACGGTTCGCTTCACATGTGGATACAATGTATTATTATCTCAATCAATCATTCAGCAATTTATTCAAAGTACACACTGTGTTAGGTTACAAACAGTTTTGTGAGAATACTTTTAAAAAATTATTTTAAATATTAAATGTATTATATTTAAAATACTAATTAAATAATAATTTAGTATATAATATTTCGAATATTAGTTATAGTTACTGGCATACATTTCGAAAAAAAAATATAGGTAATATAATAGTTAAATAAATGGTCACATTTGCGTTAAAATTTTAAATTTAGACATATTTGCATTTATTACAATTTTATTATATATTATTTATCATTATTATTTTATTATTATTATTATTATTATTATTATTATTATTATTATTATTTGTTAATGCATGTTTGCATCACTCTATTGGTAATGCTCAAAAACTCAATTTGTGGTCTTTATAATGCCGTGAATGTTTTTTTTTATTACTATTATATTTGATATATTTAGGTATTTTACATTTAAATTTTTTGGTTTTTCCCGATGTCCGTAATGTAATAATAAAAAAGATAGCGGCTCGTTATGAGTCACCGTGTAAAGTTTGAATTACGTGCGTAAAATACTTTTTTCAAACCACGTTGTTATATAATATATAGTATATAAGATATAAGATAAAAACATTTTATGCTTTGGTTACTGCAGAATACAATTTATTTATTCGTTTTTTAGTTTCACTTACGCGTGTCTATCTGTGAAAATATATATTATGTATCATTTTATATTTAAGTATAAGTTTGTTTATAAAAGTTTATTCCAACATTAAAGTAAAAAATATGATGTAAAAACTTAAATGGAAATCCATTTTAGATTCAGAAAAAAAGCCATGAATGACGTATTGGTTTTAAAATGATATATATTTAAAAAAAAAATGTATTTCTTACGTCTGACATCATCTCAAAGACCATGCTCGATTTTAAATTTATATAGACAAGTTGCTGGTATAAAATCTTGTAGATACTTTGGCATTTTCATTTTTCAGTATTCATAAACCAAGTAATTTAGGTCTCCAACTGTACTATCCCGATTTGGGAGTAGTTTGATTACGGTTAAAGCTACATTAAACAATTATAACTTCAGTCCACCGAGGAATTTGATGTACATAATTTAATTCATACCATATTATGATAACACTACAGTTGATAACCTTGGGTGTGAATTATTTCATAATATTGATAAAATTATTTTTTATTCTGTAAGCTTGTAAATAGTGTAAATTAATATATTTTATAAATTTATCAGATAAAATAATAATTGTATTGTTTCTATAATATTACACTATTGACACTTCTTTGAAGTAAACTTTTAGTTTGATTAATATATTATATTTTTTAATATTTATAATATATAGGTATATTGAATTCTATAGATATTAGCTATCATGTTGTTCATAAAAAAATCAATTGACAAAATTATATTTTGAAAAAACTATTTTGGGTAATTATATTTTTATTTTTTAAGTCAATATATTTTATTTATAGTTAAAATTTGATAATGTTTGACTTACTAACATTAATAACCTTGTCAACTTTTATGAACTAAAATATAATAGCAGTCAATAGATTTTTAGATGTAGGCCTCCTAACTAGTTAATGATGTTAGTATAGTGACGACAGGCTGGTGAACTTAATATCGTTTAAATTACCGGCTACCATAAATAATTATTGCATTACATATTGTTTACACTATAATTTCTTGAAAACTTTAATGTTTTATTGCACAGCAAAAAATAATGTTGCGATTGGACAAAATCGATTTTTGTTGACATCGCGTCCAATATAGTTCATGCGCAATTGACTCCCCCGCAAAATAATAATAAAAAATATAAACAAATTTTGACCCAAAACCTATCCTCGAGGGAAACAATCCCTTTGTATTTCCTTATTAAGTTATTGCGAGGACAATACAGAAAATATAGTCAGAACAGTTTGTATAGAATTGACCCAATTTAACCCTGCAGCGACAGTTTTGTACAGAATACGACGTAACTAACCAATGGTTATAACGACGATAACTGCTATACGTGACGAAGGGTAGTATGCGACTAAACCATGAAATTGAATCTAATTTTGCTTGTTTCGTACACATTTTTACAACAAAACGTCTTGAAAATTATTATTATTCGAACGGGAATGACCTGGTATCCAAAGTGAATTTATTTGGAACAAATCGTTATTTTTTTTTAATCGATTTTTGTATGCATTATAATGTATATGAGATAATTTTATGCACTCTTATTATTATTACATAATGTCACATATGTTTAGCATAACTTATAATAGGAAACAGATTACAGATGTGTTAATAACTCAAGACTGAAATATCTCACGATTAGTTGATGCAGATGTCTTGTGTGGACATCATTTTACCTTTGATATATTTTAGCCTTTTAGGTTTTAAATATTCTATTTAATCTTTAGGTAACTGGTAATCAATTTTAAATATTGCGTGTCAAGGATTGACACTTATGTATTTTTATGTATGATAAGTTAAATAAAGAGAGAAAATCATATTAAGGTCAGAATTTAAAACTTAAACTGTGACAATTCAAAAAATATTTACTAAAAACTTACATTATTTATGTAACCTTATGAGATCGCTATAATTTTTTTTATGACTAACAATAGAATTATTGTGAATAATTAATAAACGTTTAAAATCTATAGCCAAAAAATATTAAAAATAACTTGAATTGAAGTATAGAATAATATTCATATTTAAAATCTATGTCAGCCAACAATTTTGAGGCAGATATATTATATTATTTATCTATAATGTATATTTAAATTACTAAGAACTCAAGATTTGAACATTTGATATTTATAGGTACATATTAATATATTATGAATAAATACTAAAATATGCAATTAATTTAATTTCAGAAGATAAATAAAATTTAGAGTGTACATACATTTTAAGAACCATGTCATGTGTACACACTACGTTTAAAATAAAAAATATTTATTTCCATCCCTAATTTTACACAAACTATTTTTATCGTGATTTTTGATTACTAGTGCTCGTTCACACTACGCATTACGCAATATGTCGTGGTGCTATAAAACATACTTTTATAGAATAAGATATATTTCCCGCGGGCCAATGCCCAATGTAAGTATATTTTATTGTTCGTGTAACGATGCGTGAATTTAAAACCCGTGAAACTTCTATTGATAACCCGTTAAAACATTTTTTCATATTTTCATTTGAACGAATAACCACGTTATCTTACGGATTTTATAATGCAATTTTTAAGGGTGCACTATGCTTTGATGTTTGTTCGGAATATTTGCGTGCATTCTTTTAGATTGTTTCTCTTAAGGTCGTGAACATCGAAACCACACGGTCGCATGTCAGTATGTGTATGGCGCATAATTGATTACCCTGGTATACGGGAGTACAGCCGGAAATCGACACGCGTGTACTTTACTGTCCCCCGGGGGAGACGCTATACCGTGTGGGAAAAATCGAGCGCGAAGACGCGGATCGCCGCAATCGAATTATTTATTCGGCCACGGCCGGGGAAAAATAGAAAAGTGCGAGGGGTGCCTGACCCCGGGGGATGCGTAAGAGTATCGATATAGATGTCGCATTATAACGGAAATACATTATTATTATCGTCGTCGCCGCCGATTGCCGTATATAGTATGCGCACTGCACATCAGGGCGTTCGCTGTGTATATTGTGTATAGATGAGCTGCTGTCGGTCGCGTGTACGATATTATATTATTATTATTATTATTACTTTGATCGCAGGTCGAACAGTGCATTATATCGTCGTGTATACAATATTATTTGCTCACGACGGAAGAGCATTGCATTCGTGGCAAGAGGGGAAAACCGTTAACCTCGCAAGCTCGCAATCGTGTATATATTATGTACCTCTGCATAATTGTGTTACCACTTATCAGTGAATCATACACTTGCGGTCAAACTGTGTTTACATAATAATAATATAATGATATTATACACAACACGTGCTGTGGGGACGTCGCTCCGGCGTGTCGTCAAAAATGGCTTTCAGTAAAAACGTCCACTGAAATAATGACACGAAAATTGTCGGTGGGCGAGGGGAAGGAAATTAGGTATGACGATTGATGGATATAAATAACACGTCAAAAAGGCGAAACCGAAATCATTATGAACGTCAAAACACCATTTGTTCAAAAAGGCTAAAAATTCTTTTCATATACGACCATTACCTACTAGTTAAAAATGCGATCGATAAATTTATTATTGACTTGTCAACAGAACTATGAGTATTCAGAATTTTGGCACTCCTGGGCACCTATTAAATATCTCCATTCTTTTAATACCGAAAGGGTAGTTTTAGTGTTAAATAATTACAAAATTATAAAATGGTAGGTAAATAAATTAGTAAGTATTAATAAAATATCGGATTATAAAAATATGTATATATACAAAATGAGTGGGAAAAATAAAGGTCGACATCATAATTTGTAATAATTACTAAATAGTAAATACCATAGTTCACGTATTATTTTACATATATAGATATTTTTTTTTGAATTTTTCATAAAAACTCACTGAAATTTAAAACGCTATAATCCAATTTAACATAACCCGTAAAAAATATGTCTTAGTTTTCTAAACATAAGTTTAGAGTTTGGAATACCTTATATCCCCGTTTGTGTCGGTCCGTCCGTTAATTATAAGTTGTAGATAACCACATAGTTAGGATTATTGATTTCAAGTATTTAATATTTTAATACTACGGTTGAATAAATACAAAATTGTACAACGATTCTATTCAAAGCAAATTTACGCAAACCAGTGTAAAAAAATATAGATACCAAATAGTTATAAATCTTATCGAATTGTGTTTAAATTAAATTTATAACAATAATTATAGTAAATTTCGTTGTAATAAAATGCGTTTGTTGAAACCATGAATTCAGAACGCCCGCAACGCCCGCACAGTGAGCTTTCCTAACTTGAAGTGATAAACAAATCTCGCATAAACTTTGGATAGAAAATTTTAATACATATTATTTGATTATTTCAGTTTTCGTAATGACTCGTTTATTATTATATATATTAACATTGAAGCACGACGTAGGTATATACCACAGCGTATAATGTACGTCTATCCGACGACGGGTATAGACGTCGCGGAAGACCTAGAGGATGTCACGAACGATCGGCGGTGCAGGGAAAACCGTAGCCGTGGTGTATAATATGCGGTAGACAGCGGTTACATATTGCTATTATTATTATTATTACACCATTCGTATAATATAGTCGTGGCGCGGTGTGCGTGCGGATGTATATAATGCGTTTTTGGGGGTATCTAATTCACCGGCGGAGGGCTTAGCGGCGTTGGCGGCGGCGGCGGTGTATATAATATAATAATACTACCGTGATACATATTATATATATATATATATATGTATATCAGCTATGCGATCGCGTTGTCGTCGTTATTTGTGCGCTAAGGTTTCGACGACGGTACCTATCTCCGTGTCGCATACATAAACACGAAATTTCGTATTATACGTATAAATAGAACTGAGTGTACATACATTATACATATACATAGGCAGTAGCACACGAGACGCGTAATTCGGTCGTTAATCCGTTATGCTCGTTTCGCCTCCCTCGACCACCCACCCACCACATCACGCCATTTTCATCCCTCGAAGCGAAGTCCTTTCGAGTCGGAACACCTCAGTTGCTCAGTTTTCCGCAAAACCATCCCTGCGGGTCGCTTCTATCGCGCGCGCGCGCTAATTCCTGCACTCGCCTTTTCGCCACTGCGAAAATTCAACCAACCCTTACAGCCTTTGCAGTGTATAACACAATAACGTTCATAATAAACATAAAAACAACAATAATAATAATAATAATAAATGCGTGTGTGTACGTGTTGTGCTTTTACGAGGGCGCGGATCGTTCCCGGACTCCGCATTCTCCAGACCTCTACAATATACTGAAATTAAGTAAATAAGAAATACAATTTAAACATTTTTTTCTGACTTTCTTTTCTCATTCAACAATAACTCCAATAAACTTACAAAGAAATGTTATCTATTCTAATTATATTTTTTGATCATTGGATATTAAATTAATCCATTTAAATGAATATAAAATAATTTAATATAAATTGTATATAATTATTGTAATAATTTTGTATTTTAAATGAATATAGGTGTACAATGAAAATAGCCTAAAACATTTTATTCGCGGAGCGTAATAGATATTTATTAGTTATTACCTATACTTCAATCATTTTTTTAAAATTATTCAAGACCATTTTATTCTTGTTTGCAAATATAATTTTCAAATCAGATATTTTATACAGGAATACGTAAAATGTTTATACAAAAGTCAATCTATGAATAATTACATTTACAGTTAATAATGTGGTACTCGTTTAAAAATAATATTGTATTGCTCAACTTACAATATACTCTAAAAATGACCTAAAAAAAGTAAATATTTGATATAATGATGTTTAAGCAGGGCTTGCATTAAAAAAAAAAAATTGTTATACGTTATTTACAATTAAAACGTTATACAAAATCTGAGCTTATCATTATTCAAAATTAAAATGTTTAATATATTTTATAATTTATAACTATTAAATAATTGGAAATTAATTATTTTTTTAATGATGTACTATAATTAACATTTTGAGTTAAGTTTTTTTTGATAATTTATCATAATATATATTCTGTTAATCGTTATGTTTTTTTTGTGTTATTTAATTATTTATGTTTATCGCCGTTTTCCGTTATAATTACATTTGCAAATTTTAATTGTTTTTTATCAAATATAACGATATCATAACGTTTGAAAGCCCTGCGTTTAAGTAAGTTTAAAAACATTCTAACACTTAGAATTTTAATAAATTCATTAATATAGGAAAAAATCATTGTTATTGACAAAAATCTATCGAAGAAATTGGAGGAAGAGGTTACGATTTTTCACATACAGCTAAACCGCGAAGTGCTTCGCTACCACATTCTGCTCATAAATAATTTTTATCAAATTTTTATTTTAATACTAAGAAAAATTATACTGAACCAAATATTTTAAACAAAATAATTAACTAATTATTTTTTTCCATATTTAATAGTATACAGACGATTTTTACACTTTTGCAATATTTTTTAGGGCTGTCGGAAAACTAAAGTCTCTTCCCCCATTTCTGTCAACGATAATCACGCGAGTCGAATCAACCAGCTGTATAAATATATATATATATATATAATATAGTGTTCCGGTGAGCATTAGCTGTTTCTGCAGTTATAATAATAACTATATGATACGATATATAACTCATGTCGACGACGCGTGGCATGATAACATTATAATTTATAATATAAATGACGGCGGGCAGACAGAACGCGGTCGTCGCCACGTCCGTCGCGGTGGGCTGTCGGGCGCTGAACGGCGGTGTACAGAGTATAGCAGCGCTGATGGAAATGTCACCGCGAACTACTCGAGGAGCGAATCGAAATAAAACGTCGCGGGAAATGTTGCGTAAAGGCTGAGGGTTGTTGTGGGGGTGGCGGGCGTTCGGGGACCGAGAACGTTATTATTGTATTATACGTAGTACAGCCTGCAGAGACATACGCTCCGGCAAACTCGCGTAAAACGCCCGCGAACCCTACCTTCCACCCTCGTAAGTCCGACGGGTGGAGTTCTGCTCCTCCGACGTCTCCGCCGCCAACGCCACGATTTCCATCACCGTCACCATCACCGCAGCGTCCGGGATCGAGCAAAGACGTCAGCAAGTGCGGGGGATCCGGTGGGGCAAGTGAGAGTGGCCTTTTTGCAGCCGACCGTGTCTCAGTGGCGAAGGACTTGACGCTTGTTGCGGTGCGAACAGATTATATATGTATATATACGCCGCGTATATCTGTCTGTGCAGGAGGAGATGAGAAAAGTCGCGGTGGCGGTGGATTGCGTTGCCGGGGCGACCGATCTTGGCTGCGGTGCGAGAAGTGGTTCAGACCACGCCCGTCTCCTCTCCACGCGCGCGACGACGCGTCCTTATCTCGCGTGCGCCCGCGAAAATGCTCGCCCCCTCCCCCATCCCCAATTGCCGGCGGTCCAGCGATCAGCGGAAAATCGAATTTTCGTTCTGTCCGCGGCCGCCGAGTATCCATATACTTAATGGTACCGCCGTAACGAGGTATATACAGAGGGGCTTAACGAGCTTGCGCTCGCCTCTTTTATTCTTTGACAATATAAGACAGTAATTATTGAGAAGATATTAATTAATAAATATATAAAAATACAAAGTTCTTAGCAAAAATAAAACATATTTTTTTTTTTTTATCTATTCGTAATAATATAGTTTCTACGTTATATGAACTTCTATTGAGTTATAAACAGCGATAGAGGAAAATATTTTATTTCTAGATAATAATATGAAAATTCAAAATTCGGTTACTTTGATAATATTAAATAATCATAAGTTGATTTTAAGTTATCGTAATGCAAAGTAATTAAGTTATTAAAATCATAAAACTATTTAATTATTTTATTTTATCTTTCTTCGTATGCACTATCACTGTCCATTAATCATTGAATTCTAATTTAACACATTTATTCCAATGACCTACTCTAAGACAAAGTACACTCAAAACTCAAATCTATATAGCAAAGTGACTTCCACGGTTCTTTATTAATAATATACGAGTACTTCTTTTACATTTGTTTATTACTTAGGTACTGTTGTTTGTAAGTTTGCAACTGTTTATATTGTATTTCATATCACAAATGATTCATTTTATAAGTCATTGAAAACCACTTGCTGCTCTTAAGGTCAAATGCTTCACTTATATAAATAATAATTTGTGGTTTTTGTTACTGTTAAAAATCTATTAACGATTATATAAAAAACGCATTTATTTTATCGCTAACTATAATATTATACACCACACCTACTTAAACTCTCATGTCTAAATAAATTCAATATAATATTATGTTCTATGCGCTTAATATCTAATAATGATTTCCTATTTAATTTAATAATTAATTTATTTTAGTAATACCTAACTAAATCTGACTTTTCGTAGGTTTTTTGAAATCAATCGAATGATGTCTGAAAAATTATAATTCCCTCATCTCTAAATAAAATATTAAAATAAATGTTTAATTTTTAATGAATTTAATAGTTTAAAATATTATTGGAGTAAAATTAAATGTATACGTCAATAAAAATCAAATATACCTATAATTAACACGATTTAATTTGATTGTTATATTTATCATTTCGTTATTTTAACAAAATCATATTTGTATTCGTTGTTTTTATTTGTAGTTTGTCACACATTCCCTCCAGATTACCACATTGTGCGTCATAGTAATAAAGTAATATTATATTGTAAGTTGTAAAAAAATTTGAACGACTGCGTCGTTGGTTTAAAAAATGAACTTTATTTTAAAATATCCGTCAAATAACTTAGAGTAGAATGATTGAAAATAAAAACTCCTTGACAATAATCATTATTGTATAACTACTTGTATAACTTTATATTAGTACGCCTAATATAGAAATGTAGGTACTGATGTGGCGATGTAACGATACAGTACTACAGCTAGTGGATACAACGTTGTAACGGAATAAAAAACATTTTGTTTATCAAAACAATTAAAATGCAATGTCTGATACCTGTTGTTTATGTCACATAAAGGATTTTTGTTTTGCATTATAATAACAAAAAAATTACACAACTACGAAGAACGTTTCGTAACGTTCGGCACATCAAACGAAGCATTGACCCCCTTCCTTGAAAAATTCTAATCACCTATTGATTAATAATGGTAAGTTTCATATATATAATGTACATATATGTTACGGTAAAGTACGAAAGACGGATGACGTATATATGAATTATTTACGGCTGAGTGGGTTGAGTATACACTTTAATAAAATGTACGATAAAATAATGATTAATAATTCAATAACAATCTAACTAATAACTTTTTTTTTCTGTGGGTGTGATTTGGTTTTTGCCAATATAATGACTCCATAATTGAACCATTTGAAGTGTTTAGTGTGTTGAAAATTGTACTAACATAATTAATTTACGATTAAAGAAGATATATCTTTATATTTTATGGAGTATATCTCAATGCCTGAGTTAATTTAAGACTGTTAATATTTAATCAATAGAACACGGTAGATTAACGTGTACAACTAGATAATGAATACGTTACACAATATATTTAAGGTGAATAATTTATACATTACATGCTTATTCATATGGATGAAGCTTAAATTGGCAGTAAAATCAATAATATTATATATTTATTTTATTTTATTTATTACCATCATGTCACGCAGAATAGAAATAAAGATTTTAAAATCATTGACATATATTAATATTATTATTATTTTTATATTACCATATGACCAACTGATAATATTTATATAAAGTGTGAATAATTTTACTATAATAATTAAAATAATTTTATTTCTACATCAAAATACATGAGGAAATTCAAAGTTTGCATTTTTCAGCTTGGTTGTTCATCATATAATAAATACAAACACTTTATACTTGTAATATAACATTGTTAGTTATGTTACTATAATATAAACTGTAGATACAAAACAAACATTTTCATAATATTATGTAGATACTTATCTGTATTTTACGGATTTACGCCAATAGCAGCTATACTTTTAGAAAAATGCAGGAAATAAAAAGAAAAAACAATATTCAACAAACGAATTAGGAAAACATAGGTACAATACACTCACGCGTGGATATCATTATATATCATGAAAAATGAAGACCTATTTGGAACTTTCGTGTCAATCATGTGAAGTGAAAATAACAGTCAAACATATATAAATATGAGTAGGTACCTACTAAAATATTGCAAATAAACGGAGAGGAGATCTAAAAAAAGGAAAAACTTACCGAAGAACATGAATATTATATCAGGGGCTGGAAACAAATTAGCAAATCAACTAACAAAATTATTAATATTGTGAACTGTTTATTTAAAACTAATTATAATTATTCGTATCAAAGATATTAGCAAGTGGTATATAAAAATATAACATTATGTGTTCATCTTTATAAATATTATTTTAAATTAATGTTCAGTTCGAAAATCACCAAAATCACACGTGTTTCAGTTTTCAAAGTAACCTTGTTTCAAAAATCGAATTAAAACTATGATTTAAAATGTATACATTTATAATATAAAATACCTATGTATTTATTTATTTAAAACATTGAAACGTAACTAGATTAAAATAAATTAAAAATGTTCATAAATCTTAACACGTCTAATACTTATTATATTATGCACTCGCATCAATGTAATATCATAAATATAAACATGGTAGAATTAAATAATGTAAGTACCAAAGTGTTTTTCCATATTTGTGAAAACATTTAAAAATATATTCTCAGCTGTTTTTAAAAATAGTCATAAATATGTACTGGACATGATAAAAAATTCAATATAATATGTATACTTGCATAGATAAATATTAGCAAAAAGCTTCGTATACAACTCAGTAAGTTTTATAGAGTTTTGGACATATAAAACAATTTAAAAGTTTACACGACGTTTTCCCGCCGAACTTCAGTTGGTTTTGTAAAAATCAATCTGGGTTATACGTAGGTCAACAAGTACATAATGGGTGCGATATACTTACATCGCAATGTATTAGTAATTTTTGGTTTACGTCATACGATATGACAGCAAGAAAAATAATTTTAACTGTCAATTCAAAAAAATGTCAAGATGACTACTAAATTATTTTTGATATTTCAAACAAAAAATTAGATTGCTAAAAATGAATGACTTTTTTTAGATTTTTCTCTCATAGGTAGAAATATTTTTCTTAATTGTTTGTTTTTATATAAATCCAAAATAATAAGTTAAATTTTCAGCACGTAATTTATATTTAATATATTTTTAGTATGTATAAAATATCTTTTCCTAAAATAATTATATATTTTGGCGATTACGTTGATGAAATCATCATAAAAGAATTTGCATTTTTATAAAAAAATTAATTAACTGTGAATTTTGAAAAGGATCCATCTCGAATTTTATCAAAATTTATTTTTCTACATTTTTTCATTAAGACCATGAGCGCTTTTCACTCATATTTGGTTCAAAACTAAGATTACCAATATCTTTTGATAAATTTCAAAAAGGATTTGTCTTAAAGATCTTTTCCGTTCGTTTTTTCAATCAAATTTCTCTTCCTCTAAGAATATTATTTTTTATAGCCATAAAGTTTCATAATAGTCTGTACTTTGAGATGACGAGTCGCTAAAATGGGTCAAATTTCAATAAATATTACGAAAATATTTAATTATTCTAATATGACACTTTTCGAAGTTCACAATCAAAATATTTACCAACCAACTAGTATTTACAATTTTTTTTTTCTGGACTTCATTTAGATCTTTCAGACCCTCTTTTGTATAGATACCTACTAATAATTACCGATCCCTGAATTATACTATACCCATCAGTTGAACTATTTAATCTAGATTGATGCGTCGTTACCTACGTATTATATTATTTTGTAGAAATAATAGCCGTATGTTTCATCGATCGAACATAACGAGTTAATTAATTAATATCGTGATCGTATAATAGAACGTGTTATATGTTGTTATCATTAGATATAGGTACCAGAGCAACGGTTTTATTTTTATATATATATCCATATTGAGTAGTCTTTTTTTGTTTTTATTATTCATGAGTGGTAATTTTTTGTTTGGAGATAACACGTTTTATTTTTGTGATTTTGATTAATTACCTTAGGTGCCATAAACTTGTTTTTCGAGACTTCAAATCTAGGTAAAAATCTCTCGCTAAATTACTTTGATAATAATAATAATTTTAATGTATGAAATATACGTATACATGTATAATATATAAAGTCGAATATCATGTAAATTGTATGGGTTCGTATAATTATATAGCAGAGTTAAAATTATTCAACGGGTCCTAATGTTCCGGCGAAACAAGGCGTGAAAAAAAAATGAAAAAAAAAATAAAAATAGTAATTTACCATATCGTAATATACATAACCACGCCGTATCAGAACACTTATTAAACATCGATATTAAAAAGGGGACGTATTTATTTTCAAATTATCACTTTATATTAAAATATAATATAGTATATTATGTTACAAAAGAAAATGTACATATACGCGGTAGTATAATAAATCAATATTTTAACATTTCGTAATTCATTGTATAAATTAATTTTATCAGGATTTATTTCTAAATCTTCAGTCGTTGCCGTGCACTCGATTTTTATATTATCCTTCGATTTGATATGATAGGTAAAGCCATTGTACTCAATTTATTATAAGGGTTTCGGATACTTTATAATAAAGTTTGTGATATATTTCAACTCAGTTAAGTTAGGTCAATAGGAATAAATTAAAAACAAGTTTAAAGTTCGTATGTTTAAATTAATTTTGTTTTGACTTAGTTAAATTAATAATTAAATAGAAACTAATTATTAATTTATAAATTACATTTTTTGTTTTTTAATAGCTAATAGATAGTTTAAAATCATAACATTTATAGCGAAAATAATATAAATATAATATTAGATAAGTATTTCATTGTATACATAATTTTTCCTTTCGGAGATTGTATTTGTTTATTTTAATAAAAATATGCATTAATATTTTTCTCAAAGGCTCATAGTAAAAAATATTAAAATATTTTTATTGAACAACTATGACTACAAAAATAATAATTCCTTATTTAATTATACTTAATTTAGACTATGTGTACTTGTGTTTTGGATGATTAATTTTTCAAGTGTTTTTAGAAAGTTTACAGGTTCCAATTAATTAGGACGCAAGGCTCTAGATATAATTTAAGAACCTAAGTAAAAATTTAAATCAATAAAATGATGGCGGAAGCTTTTGAAAAACTCGTGATGTGGGTAAATAAACAATAGTGAAACAAATCCAAAAACTTTTCGGAGTTCAAAAGTTTAAAAAAAAATACTTTACAGTAAAACCAATAAACGCATTACTCACATGCCGACTAGAATCCAAAATTTACTGTTGGAGAGTTATTTTCAAACGTGGAAAAGTTACTGTAGTACCTAAAGTGTTATAATGTAAGAGTGGCGTACAGAGAAATCAAGAGAGTTGTGTTTTATGCTTCAAACTAAATCATTTTTTATACGTAAGTATAACGGTAAAATATGCGTACCAATCACACAAATTAAAATTTTTGAAATTTATTCAAATTAAACAATAACTTTTAAAATGCACTAAATTATAGCATTTCTTGTTGTTTTTTTTTTTTTTTTTAAACTTTTGAACCAATCCAAATTAATTTTTTCTCACCAATTCGATTTATATCAAAATATAACTCGGTCGCCCACCCATGATCATATTTTATTCTTAACCATACAGTTTTTATAGGCGTATACCTACCTATAATGTAGTATATTATTATCATGTTTGGTGTTATATACGCATTTAACATATATTTCATATAATGGATCTTTCGGAGGACAGATTCCTAATCCCGCGGCGTTGTCAATATAGCATAGGACGACAGCCGGATTGATTGATCGACTGCCATTGTATATAAATATATTATATAGGTACTGCCGTTTTGGAACAATCAGAACACTCTCGTGCATTGTATATATATATATATATATATATATATATATATATATATGTACTACCGGTTTGACCTATATATAACGATGCTATATCATATCTACGGAGAGGATTGTTTGTTTCATTTTGTACTTGTACAGCTTTTTTTCTATACAAAATGAGTTATCGACATCGGTTATCATCAATATCTTAGGTAACGATTTTCATTGAAAATTACTGCTACTGGCCAAGAAAAACGACAATAAAGTTAATACGACGAATGAATGCTTGTCGAACACTGCAGTTGCCGATCAGTTTATAATGCAAACGAATATTGACGTTATTAATATTACGTTGCCGTAATAAAATGTTGTACAAACTTATCGGATTGTATCATCTTTTTTCTACAGCGATATTATCTACGTACAGAGCTGTTGTATTTATCACTCGTGTATTCACTTGTTAATAAATCATTTTAAATGCATTTAAAATATGAATGTTTAAATATTTGAATAATAAATTATTCAAATATATTATTTTCCATTGAGTATTTAAATACACTAAAAAATATTTCAGATATCTTTTAATACTACATAGTACAAGAATTTTTAAATCTTATAATTATTTCTTAGAGCTTTCCAGAACTGGTATTTGTTCAAGTAAGGTTTCTAAAACATAATTTTTTATACGATAATTACATTTTTGTTTGTTTTTTTTTAGTGATCATATTATGCTGCATAGTATTTGTACTCGAGGGTAGTAAAATAGTCAGTACCTACTATCTATACATGATACACCCGTACAAGTACGTTTTTAGCATAATAATAATAATATACGCATAGGAATTTTTTTTTTATTTTATAATTTGAATCATTAAATCAAAACATTAAGTACACATAACAATAAATAACTATTTAACTTGAAATTATAATATTATATCAAGGGCAAGACAAAAAACAAAAAAAAAAACATCGGACAAATCTACCGGGTGCACAAATGACAAATACGCCTATATATATATACATAATATTATAATGTACTAGGGATATGTCGGTATACAACAATATTATTGTAATACGAAAACATTAATCATCGCGAGACACACGCGAAGATCGATTTGTTTTTGTTTCGGGAACGCGCGCGGCTGAGGGTATACCTACCATGCTACCTGGTATCTGGCGATCTCGGCATGGCATTATACTATTTTATACATAATATTACGGCCGGGTGGTTACGATGCAAGTAATTCGGGTGCGCCGGGATTTTCGTCAAGAGTTTTATTACCATTTGTTATACCTAATAATAAAATGAATAATTGGTGTGTGTGTGTGTGTGTGTGTGTGTGTGCGCGCGCGCGCGTGTATGTCTGTTAATTTATTGTTGATTTTAACAAATGGTCTCGTGATATATTTCCACAAAACGTGAAATTATTTAAAATTGTATTTACCCGGCGGTCTTAAACATATTGGACTTGTATATGTGCCCACAACCTACACACGTTACAATAATGATGCTTGAGTACCTCCGTATTATAATATTATGTAGGTACATAAGTACACACAAACACACAACTACACAAGTACATACACGCACATACCCGCGTCGTATACTGCGGCCATTTCCAGACACGTTGTGTGTATAAACTTACATATTAAATGCCACCAAGTCCTTGAGCGTCATCCCCGGGGTGTACAGCACTGGTATATCATTTGAACAGGTATTGTGTATTTATATTTAAATACAAAATACATTTATATATACTGTCATGCGTGTATGTAGGTATAAGACGATTGCGTTTTATGCGCTGTACGCACGGTTATAATATTATTGTTATTACTATATAGTCTATAATTATAATTATAATAAGTTATAATCTTCACGCGGATCCAAAGATGGACAAAATGTTGTTATGAAAAAAATTAACTTGAGTTAGTTAAAATAGGTAAATTTAATTAATGTGAAAATAGTTAGTTTTTACAACGCTAAGAACCCAATAAGTTATAAGTTAATAACATGTAACAGTGAGTTATAATATTAACAATAACCTGCAATACTATAAATGTATTTTTTAGATGCTGTAAACATTTCGAGTGGCTATCAATGAAACGGAGAAACATATTGACTCATCTCAGTCAAAAAAATTTAATTAAATATTTTTTAATAACGTTTGTATCACACATCGATATTATAATGTTTTAATTTAATTTAATCATAATATTTAACTAGATGAGTAAAAAAATCAAAAAAATATTTTTTCTGCGACTTGCGCGCGTATATTTAAATAGACCAGTAAAATTATTACATTATATTTTTATAGAGTTTATTTTTTTTCCTGTCGAGTAAAAAATATAGCAAGAATAAGATATTTTTACAGTCGGTCTGTTATTTATATCATAATATACACCAATGCCACCGAGTTACATGGACGTTCATTAAATATTAAATAAATCAATAGCACGCTATTGAATGAATAAAATGTTATTCATCCACTGAACGTTAATTAAACTTTCAATAACGTTAGGTATTGAGTTATTAAATTATTGGTTACCAGTTAATTAAACTAATGGTCTGATTTCGGCTTATTAAAATGTTAGTCAGTTAATAAATTTGTTGTCACGTGTTATCATTATGCGTTTTTACCTATCCAAAATTAAAACAACTGAAGACTTGTCAGTTGAAGCTCAAACTTCAACATAAACCTCGGTGTCATGTTTAAAATCAATATATTTTTATTTAACTGTTTGTGCAACTCGAATAGCTCAATAAAAATATTTTACGATTCGACCAAATCGTTTATTAAATAATATTAAAAAATGTAATTATACAATCTGGGATTAATATGTTAAAATTTCAAACCGCTATATTATTATTCACTAGAGTGTATGTAATTGTTGTGTACCTATACACAAGCTTAAGTCTGTCGTCGGCCGAGGATAAACATATTATACTATATACCTTTAATAATGACTATATAACTAATAAGGACGCTCTATGTATACACTATTATATTATATTATAATATTTTGTTTATGCATTCATACATGTATATATTAAAATAATAATAAATAATAATGTATGCCTGTCAAGAGCAATGACTAACCGCACGAAGTTACTTTTCACTTCACCTTCGTCCACGAAACATTTTGTCTACGTCTTCGACATCAACGTGTGATCATTCGAAATAACAAAGCGATGCGAATCGCTGACAAAAACCGATACGGCTGAATGGGCATTAATAATGTTTTTATAATAATTGAATAAAAGACATTGGCAAATGATTTACCATACAATCCCAACTCCAAAGTTGAAATGCCATTGTTATTTTTGAATACGATTTGGTTGTCGGAGTTAGATAAGAGATCGCGTAGGTATTTAAAATGAATTGATTTTTTTGACAGTTCAATGTTTTTGATACTAACTGCAGTAAAGATTAAAGTGATTATCATACAAATCGCTTCGGCTAAAATATGACGTTTATAAGTGTCTAATTTTGGATGATGAACTAATACTTACCTTTTCCGGTGTAATACTTAGTGATAGTATTGTTTCTACGCTTGGGTTTCTATAGCCTTAGAAAAAAAATAATAATTTAAATTTATTAATCAAAACATTCTATAATATTATATTACTTTACGTGCATTTTGTTTAGGTATATATAAAAATTTTATACATCTACAGTTTTATTATCTATAATGTTATCAAAACTAATTTGATAGTTATATTATATTGACATATTGTTAATCTTTTTTTATGATATTTCCCTAGTTTTCGTTAATTTAATTATTTCAATGTATTTATCCAAGTTCTTAAGTATAATGTTATTCTATATTTATATTTATCTATATTTGGGGATATATATTATGTACCTATAATAAATTATATGATATTTAAGTTACTTACTTATGTGAAAAAAAAATGGTTGACTTTAGTTGCATCTCAAAAACAATAATTAATAGAATAAATTGATAATACAATAATAATAAAAAATATTAATAAAATAATTGTTTTTATCAATTTGGTCGTATGCGTATGCAACCAATATATATGTTGATAGTCTAATTAGTCTATACTTGTATTACATTTATAGTTATTTTTAATTTAATGAGAAAATTACTTCGATAAACGAATGTGACTATTTGTTAACTGAAATTTAGATGACAATTAAATAAGATTGAAGCCAATATGCTTAAAATATTATAGCTGATAATTAATAAATCTCAACAAAGAATAAAATTAGTGTATTGTAATGTTAAATATATATAGTTTTTATATAAGTAGATAGATCAATTTTTTATAGTTAAATAAAAATATAAATGAGCAATAATTGCTAAACTTAAATGGACCAACTAAAATTCAACACATTTTTGTATTTTTTGTATTTTTTTTTTTTTTTTGAAGTATTACTAATAATTATAATTTAAAAAAATAATAATAATAATAACCATAATTCAATTATTACAACTATTATTATATAAAATACACGATTACACTGTTAACACTTGTAGGTATACATACTTAAACAAAAATAAATATACTTTTCACATCTTATTAACTATGCGCGTACATATTTACTAAGTTGTATTTTAAACACAATGTCCAATGGTAATTTTCTCCGAGTCAGGAGGTTCAAGCTCATGATTTAATATACCATTGCAGTGGCCGGATGTGCTGGACATCTCATTTGAACATTTTTTCTCGCATTTAAGTAGTACGATTATTAATTATTAAAGTGGAAGCACAAACAAATGTACTGGATTATGCGATGAACCCGGAGTGTAATTTGATATAGAGGACGTCGTTTCGATGATGTCACGGTATTATACCGGTTTGGAATTTCAACGGCAGATATAATTCCAGAAGAATTTCATAGATTATCAATAATATTATATTTGTCGTACATATAAAAAATAATTATTATTATATCATCGTATATAATGTTTACTAAAAGACTATAATACAGCATTCGACTCTGGTCGAAAACCAACACGAATTCATGTTAAGAGACACGGTGTCAACATATTTTTTCGATGAATTATATTGTAAGTAGGTACATATTTTATATTAATATGAAAAATATTTTGTGTGACCGATTATGGCATAACACGGCATTAGTCAACAGTTATAGATTATAATAATATATGTATTCACGACACCGATGAAACCATTTCATTTCGATATTTTGGACATTGGACACGATGAAATGGATTCTATAGAGCGTATTTGTCACATATCATTAACAGATTTCCGAACTAATAATGATGGCAATGAAAAACTGTTTATTATTGAATGCAATATAAATAAAACACGATTACACGCTTAAATAACTGTTTGCAGTTGGCTATAATTTACAGAACACGACTTGGCGATTTTCCACCCCTAGGCAGTGCTATTAAATGGGAATCTCAGTCTTAAGAGCTGATATTCGAGTATAAATCAATTTAATTTAGTGATAGGTAGCCATTGATATTTGTTGAAAAAAATTGGAAATCTTTCAAACAATAGAATAGTTTTGACGGCAATAAAAATTTGAAGACTGTATTTAAAATATATACATATACATATTTAGATTCCTTAAAAATTATAAATAATCAATGACGGTTAAAATTAAATCAAAATGTATGCAACAATATTATATCATTTACATCCATATAATAGTAAATTCAAAATGCCTACTTAATACCTACTGGCTACTTGAATAAGCATGTACAAAGCGAAACCGTTTTTAAATAAAATAGATAATTAATTGTTGTAGCTTTTCAAATTGACGATTATAAATTAGGTATAATAATAAATAATAATGTATACAATTAATATTCTGCGCTGAGCTAAATTATTATTCGAGACAAGTTGCCGTCTTCAGGTACATATAACGCGATTTTGAGTGAATATAAAATACGAGGTGATCTCACTGTATTTATTTTCGTTGGAATAAATTATTTTTATAGTTAATATATTGCAAGTGCGATTTACTATATTTAAGAGATTGTATCAGTTACGAAAATCTATTATACAGCTTGTATTAGATTAACAAATCATTTCCCACTTAAGCTCATAATGACTCTTAGGTAACTTGGATTCTGAAAAAAAAACATGTTTTAGTGTTTCGTTCTAAATAATATAGTCTTTTGTTATTACCGATTTGTTTTAAACAACTATAAGTATAGTTTTAAAAGTTGAATTACACCATTATTTCTATTAAGTTCGCAAGTGTTTTATAGTCGCAGCAGGGTAAACTGTAAAGTTTTAGCAGGAAACATGTATACAGAGGACAAGCAAATAGTACTGGATACTCTTTAAAATAATGTATAATACAACGGTCATGTCTCGTAAAGTGTATAATAATATTATGTACATATATAAACGTAATAGGGATAATTTGGGACATTTCAACCAAAACGCCGTATATAGATTATATAATATGTATATATATATATATATATATATATATATATATATATATATATAT